>NC_080791.1:42568859-42878475 GCF_028018385.1 Neofelis nebulosa | reverse complement strand
ATCTCTTGAGTTTTGTTGTAACTCTCTTAAGCTATTGAATAATAATTACAAAGTAGTAAATATAAAATAAATATAAGTTAATCTATGGAATAAGATCATAATCACAATTGAAGAGAATGAAACAAATGTACCATTAAACTCTCAACAAATGGTGCTGGAAAAATTAGACAACCATATTCAAAAAATGAACCTTGACCTTTATCGTATACCATATTAAAAATTACCATAAAAGACCAGGTAGCACAGACCTAGATGTAGAACTTTAAAACTATAAACTTCATAGAAGGAAAACAGGAGAAAATCTCTGTGTACCTAAAATAAAGATTTATTAGATACATAAACAAAAGCATGATCCATAAAAGAAAAAAAAAATTAACCTTTATCAAAGGTGAAAAATCTATTCATCAAAAGATATTGCTAAGAGAGTAAAAAGGCAAATCCCAGGTTAGGAGACAATATTTGCACAACTCATTTCTTATTGAAAATGAACCACCACCAACAACAAAACACAATAAAAAAAATGGACAAGTCTCTGAACAGTCATTTTACCAAAAAAAATACACATATGGTTAATAAGCACATTAAAAATAATGCTCAATACACTTAGTCATTAGAGAAATAAAAGTTAAAAACCCAACATATCCCAGTATAACAACTGGAAAAAATAAAATAAAAACATCTGACAATTCACAGTGCTGGTGAAGATGCTGAGTAAGCAGAATTCTTGCAAACTATTGATATGAATAATAAACGGCACAGCCACATTAGAAAATAGTTTGGCAGTTTCTTATAAAGTCAAGCATGTATTTACCACAAATCCCAGCAATCCCAAAGCTAGGTATTTAACAAAAAGAAAGGAGAATATGTAATCATCCAAAAACCTGTATATGAATGTTTATGGAAAACTGGAAACAACTCAAGTTCCTTCCCTGATGAGTGGATAAACTATGGTACATCCATAGAATGGAATACCACTCAGAAAAAAAAAATAGATTGATACTCAACAACATGGATGGATTTCAAATGAGTTCCATTAAATGAAAGAAATCAGACACATAAGTATATGATTCCATTTATATGACATTCTAGAAAAGGCAAAAATATATAAACGGTAAAAAAATAAATTAGTAGTTGCCAGATGCTGAAGATGGGAAGATATTGATGACAACAGGGCATAAAGCAATTTTTTGGATGATGGAAATGTTCTGTATTTTCATTGCAGAGGTGATTACATAACTGTATGCATTTGTCAAAACCCATAGAACTGTATGTTTAAAGGTGTGAACTTTACTACATGTAAATTATTCCTCAATAAACCTGACTCCCATCCCTTCAAAAACAACCCTACTGGGTTATCATTGGTTTATCTAGGGATAGAACTAATTATTTTGATAATTAGTGAACCATTACACTTCGAAACCAAATAAATACCAAATAATTGTTGATAGGAAAGTTTCTATTCATGGACCTACTCCAGTTAATAAATATAAAAAGGAATAATAAACTATTTTGTAACCTTTGGTAGATCTAGTCATTGATCATCAATGCTTACAACATCATATAAAGAGAGACACCAAATATAATTGCTTCCTGAACATATATATCCTCTAGGTAGTGGTCTTGCCAAAAAGCAAACAAAACAAAACAAAACAACAAAAAAACCCCTGAAATCTAATCAAGTCTTTTTATACAACTATCCAGTTTATGGGAAATGTGGAGAAGAACACATTAAAATATACCTTGTATATACAATCAGGAAAAGCCAGACTATGGAAACTAAAGTTTTTCCAAAGTAAACTATAAAGAAAAGGGGAAGAAAAAGGATGGACGGAAACTATAACTTAAAAGAGACATAAAGGATACATTTCAATGTGTGAAACTTGTTTGGATCCTGATTCAGACATACAAGTGAAAAAAAAAAAGATATTTAAGAGACAATGGGAAATTTGATCACTGTCTAAATATTTCATGACAAGATGGTCATTTTTAAAAAAATGATAGTGATGTAATAGCATTTTAAGTTTGTTTTTTTTTTCATTTGGAGATAGACATTGGGTTAGCCATAAAGGAAATTATATGATTGATGTTCTGGATATGCTTCAAAACAATTTGGAAATGGAGAACTAGGTCTACGATACAGAAAAAAATAAGATTGGCTGTGAGCTGATAAGTGTTGAAGCTGAGTGATGATGGTTCTAAAATTTCCTTTATATTATTCTGTCTCCTTTTGTGTATGTTTTACAATTTTTGTAATGAAATATAAAAAAGCAAAGAGAAGAAAGAAAAAGAAAAGAAATACAGGAAAAGAACAGGAAAAGATGGAAAAAAGAATAAAAATGCTCCTGCTGATGCTACAAAAATACTGCACTTCATAGATTACAGAACATTTTCACATTCAATGTTTCAGGCCAAGGAGATGACTTAGCTCTCAGCTTCTTTCCTAACCACTTCTCTGCCAGGCACAGGATATCTACATAGCTTGAGACTCAGGTCATCATAAACATATAAAAGATACTCAATAAACATTCATTACAGAGTAAAATAAAACAGTACAAAGAGAGAGACTAAATTTAAGTAAATATGAGAACAATTCTTTTTTCTGAGACACATAAGAAGTGAATGAACACACGTAAAGTTTGAGGCAGTTGCGATAGTGGTTCATTGATCTGCCCAGTGTGGAAATGGTGGTTGTCTGTAGATGGGCGGAAGGTTGCCTGGGAGTGCAAGAGGGAGCTTGAGAGGAGTGGGGCATTTGCTGTGGGCAATGGGCTGTGGAGTCACTGGGAGTATCCCAGGAGGAAACAGAAAGTAATCAGTGTTGAGGCTCTTTATAGTTATTACGTTTGTCTTATTCATAAAGTGTCTCACCTCACGGAACAGGTTCTACCACTCTATACTTTTTTACAGCTCATTTTATTTGATGTGTCTACCAGTGGTGGGGGTGCTCTTTTTTTTTTTTTAAATCTATCCTTCTGTGCCAACAAACATCCAGTTTCAATTTTTTTTAATGAAACTTTGGATGAGTCCCTTGCCAAGGATGCAGTTGTTAAAGCTGTACCAGACATTGTTAAAAGGCTGTGGGAAAAGACAGCAACATACCGACCAAAGATGGCAAAAGATGGCTGCATGGACAATTATGCAGATATTTCCACTGGAGGTTAGGTTTGCTCCATGTATTAACCTTTGTAAAAAAAACAACAACAACAACAACAACAACAACAAAAACAAACCACAAACTAGTGCATTTGGGAAGAAACAAGTAAACAAAATAAAACAGAAAGAAAACAAACCTTAAAAAGCCAGTAGAGTCTGGCAATATCTATTATTTCAATCTGAAATGGCACATAAATTATCCCGAAGGGATGCAAGGCTACTTGGGGGTAGTAGTTACAGACTAGGCTTTGGAATTGGACAGATAAACTCCTATTGCTACATTTACCAGCAGCACAATTTAGATTCTTTGAGCCCTCATTTCCTTACCCAAACATGAAAGCTACTGCAGGTCAATGAGGCGGAAAAAACTGGAAGTCTGGGGAATAAGCCAAGTCCCAAATCACCTCTATTTCTTGCAAGGGAATGGGACCATTTCACAACAGCAAAGGTAGCATCAAAACTATAGATGACTGGTATTTGAGTGTCAGTCCAATAGCCATTTCAATTTGTATTAAATGTTCCTCAGACTCCATTCCCATTTTTTAAGGACCAAATATTAGATATAGAATTTATGGATAAGACTTCACCTACAAATTTCCTCATTTATAAAATGAGGATTACTGTGAGGATTAACATCGTTAAAATGGCACTTATATAGTGTACCCTATGTGCATACTACTTCAGTCCTCAATAGATGTTACTGTAAATATCACAACATACATGCTGCTGCCAGCCTTAATCCAGTTTGGTAGATTTTGTATCCATAAGTGATTACAAGGACATCAAGAAGAGCTTGGACAACTTTTTCCTGAAGAAATTTCTCCATCACTTTCTGATATTCCTTTCACATGAGACTAGGCATTCCCATTCAAAAGCTAAGAGGTAACACAGGGATATGTATGGATCTTTCCCTGAGAGCAAATTTTGATGAGGAAGGAGAGGGTACAAAGATTGGGGACACTCTGCCCTTAAGGGAGTGGCAGCCCCTTCTCCCTGCCCACCATTCTCCCCAAAGAAGGCAGGGAAGGAAAGGCTATTAAGGGAAGCTTGTTGTCTAGTCAGTAGTGATGTCAGTGCATTTTCAGAGATTGGTGAAGAACCATTAACTGATTAACTGACTGGGATTATTTTAGTTGCTGTTTCAGCAGACTGAACCAGGAACTAACCAGATGCACCTTGTCTATTGTGCCCTTTCCATGATGTAGGCACTCTTCCTTGACTTTGCTGAGAGAACAGAAAGGCATCAGCAGAAATTCTGGAAATTAGTTTTCCAAGGATGTGTTAAAACTTGCAGACTAACTGACAGATTAGACCAGAAGTAAAAAAGAAAAACATCTCCCACCCAGATTTGTCCCCAGATTTAAACTCTCAGAGTTGGACTAACTTTGAAACAGATTTGAGTCCACACGCAACCAAGATGTCAATCAGAAAATATTTCACCAACTTGTGGATTCTGATTCTAAGAGGGGCTGAAGTAGATTTGGCACCACCCTTGTCAAATCCTATTTCATGAATATTGATTAGATGCCTGCTTCAAATTCCTCTCCTTTAACAATTACACATATAGTAAAAGTGATAATCACTGTAGGAAGATATACAATTTTTTTTCCTCAGGATATAAAGGGCAGCATTGCGAAAAAAAAATATATATATATACCACTAATTAGTTGGATAAAATTACAAATTCATCAGAATTAAAATGTTCTCTACCGGTAGAAAATGCAATTCACCATATGGTATTGGAAATATGCAAGAAAGGATTTTCCTGTGCTATTTTTTGCAGTTGGAGTTTGGCCTTAGATTATTTGTGGGTTTCCAAGTATTTGAATTATGCAAGCTGGTTGACTGAGTGGCCTCAAGCATTCAGGAGACAAGCTTTTTCAGCTCATAATAAAAAATGAGTTTCTTTGCAAATGTATATCGAAATCTGCAGTTTCAATTTTCAGCAATTTTGGGGAATGTAAGAAACTTTTTTCAGTTAAATTTATATGCTCAGAGTTGCTTAACATGGAGATTACCTGAGGCAAGGAAAAAAAAAAAAAAGAGAGAGAGAGAGCAACATGAAGATAGAAATCTTGAAAATGGTCTTCAAATTAAAAAATAAATTTAAGAATAATGCCAAATGAACCTATTTTGGGTACTTGTTTATCTTGTTATAATTTTAAGCATGTGTCTTTAAGCCTGAAATTAGCAAATGCCTAATGCAGAGAATATATGATGAACAGAGCTGTGGACATTAAAAATATTCCAAGAACATTTAGCATTTCTCAGTGAAGGCCTATTCTATTTGGTAGCCTATCAAAAGTTAAAATAGGGAATGATGAGTAGAAATGTATTTCCTCATCTCTTACTGTTATTTCTACAAAATCGACACTTAAAATATTCACCTAAAATCTTGCTCTGAAATAGCATTTCCTATGTCAGAGTTTTATATTTCTGAGTTAAAGTTCTTAAAGCTCTTTGCATGTCTTGCTATGAAACATTCCCCTAGGTAATGAAACCAAGGCTTTGGGTCTCATTCAGGTTAAAAAAAATTTTTTTAAACCACTTGTTTTATTTGGGGTCATATATTTGATACAAATATAGCTATTGCTTTGAGGTCACATTACCTTTTATCTGTGGGTGAAGAATTACATAAATAATACTCAGTTGTATCTTTAGAATGTATATATTGCCCATGATTACTCAGCAATAATAATTGGCATAATGTTTAGACTTCTGAATAAAATTATGTATTCATTTTTTAAGACCAAAGGGACTATATCAATATCACTCAGGTTTTTCATCCATTTTACCAAAGGGTGATCCTTGTTCTGAGAATTGCATTTTCCAGCATACATCGGACCATTTCTCATGCTCTCAGTAAAAACCCTTCCCTCTGCTTTTTACTTTACTTTTTATTTATTTAAAAAATTTTTAATGTTTATTTATTTTTGAGGGGGGGTACAGAGAGAGAGGGAGACACAGAATCCAAAGTAGGCTCCAGGCTCTGAGCTGTCAGCACAGAGCCCGTCAAGGGGCTCAAACTCAGGAACCATGAGATCATGACCTGAGCCGAAGTTGGACGCCTAATTGACTGAGCCACCCAGGCACCCCTTTTTACTTTACTTTTAATCAAGCCTGAATGAAAGATGTGATGACATAATAGTCTGTCAAAAAGTCATAGACTTTTCCCTGAGTATAACTTCAGTTTTATATTATTTAGGGCTCTTTAGGTTTAATGTGACAGAAAATTCAACCCAAGCTGTTTTAAGCAAAAAGTCCAATTTTGGCTTATGTAATTGGTAAGTTCCCAGGGTGGTGCTGCATTCAGGGGATCCTGACTGAGCTCAAAGTCTTCTGAGAGAACCTAGTCTGTTCTTTGTTACTCTTCTGGTCACTTCTTTATGTGAACTCCCTTACACTGTCAGTGGTGGCAGATGTTCACACCAACTCTAGTATACATCTACTTCACTCACGTCCTGTAGGAAATAATGTGTGCTTTTTATCTCATGAGTTTCAGCAAAAGTCTTCTTGGTCTTTGGTTTTTTGACTGAGTCATATGCACATCCTTGAAACAATTGCTGTGGCCAAAAGAACACAAAGCACGAATGGGTTCAGATCAACTAGGACCCAGTTTGGGGGTTATAGTTGAGGTCAATTTCTTTAGAAGTCCTTGGCTGAAAATATGTGAGTGGTGGCAATTGCCAAAAGAAAAATATGTTCAATTGCCAAAACAACATATATATTCATGCAGGCTGTATCTTATACATTTTTATAAGCCATATTTTAATTATATTCTTTCAATATGTTCTGTACTTTTGGTTTTGGTTTGTCATAATGCAAAGACTATTTATAAAGAATTTTAAAATACCCAAGTGGTGATGTGTAATAGTCTGCTTAGACTGCCATAACAAAATACCACAGACTGAGTGGCTTTAAACAACAGAAATTAATTTTCTTACCATTCTGGAGATTGGAAATAGAAGGTCAAGGTGCTAACGGGATTAGTATCTGGAAGGTTCTTGCCTTGGGTGGCAACTGGCCACCTTATCTCTTGTGCTCCCATGGTTTTTCCTTGGGTGTAGGTGCTACATGTGAAGAGAACGAGAGAGCAACGGAGCTCTAATTCTATTAGACACTAATTCTATTAGATCAGGGCCCTGCCCTATGACCTCATTTATTCTTTCCTTAAAGGCCACATCTCCAAATATAGCCACATTAAGGGATTAGGGCTTCAGCATATGAATTGGTGGGGGCATAAACATCCAAACCAAAACGTAGTGTTTTTTGTTTATGTTGTTATTAATTTTTAGATTTTTATGTCCAGGCTAAACAGTGTGGTGGTCAAAAAGACAAATTCTGGAGTCACCTTACTTTGACCCACCACTTCCACTTGTGAAGTTCACTTGAGCATTTCACTTCATACCCCTGGGTTCCAGTTTCCTTAACTGCAACATAATGGGATACAGGGTTAGTGAGGGGAAGGGTGACATAAAGGGGATCAAAAGAACGCCTATCATGATGAGCAGTGTGTACAGAATTGTTGAATAACTGCATTGTACACCTGAAACTAATATAACACCGTATGTTAATCTTACGTCAATAAAAAAATAAGAACAGTGCTTATCTCCTTGGGTTTTAGAGGATAAATTCGTACTTAAAACTGTTCCTAGCACATAGAAAATGATTAATACATGTAATTTTTTTCTTTTTCTCCTTTTCTTTCTTTTCTTCCTCCTCCTCCTCCTTCCTGTTAATGTGTAAAATGTTTGATGGACTTTTCAAAGAAAAGTGTGTATTCTTTTACCAATGATGCTTTAAATAAGAATCAACTAACTCACCCTTATTAATTATATTTTTAAAGGTATTAGTGCTATGAATTTTGGTACTTTTGCTTTATATATTTTTATTCCATATCGTTTTGTACCTGAAGTACCATGTCAGTTTGGGAAAATAAGAAAAGGTTAACAGCACACCAATATCCCCTTCTTTCTTCTCTCAGAGATGTTCACGATGAAAGTGTCATCCTGTGAAGTCTTCTTTATGCATGTTGGTAATCAGATCTGATTCACACAATAATGCTAATACTAGTGAAAATGTAACAAAGTTATCTATGAAACAATTTTTTGTGGTCATAATTATTGTGGTACACCAAATAATGGCTCTCTGATGATGTCTATGCCTTAATATCTGGAATCTGTCATAGGTAATTGGTACATGATAAAAGAGACTTAGCACATGTAATTAAGGTTATAGACCTTAAGACTGGGCAATTATCCTGGATTATTTAGGTGGGCCCAATCTAATCATAATTCCCCTTAAAAGCAGAACTGAAATGGCTGGAATCAGATGCAACAGAAAGAGGTAGAAATGATGCTATCGAGGGAAAGTTAGGGAGATTCCAAAAGAGTGAGAAAAATATGATGCATCATTGCTAGAGTTCTGAAAGATGGAAGCTATGTGTGGGAACTGGAGAGTTGCTTCTGGTAGCTGAGGGACACCCCTGTGTGACAGCTAGCAAAGAAATGGGAACCTTTGTCCTATAACTACAAGGAATTAAACTTGATCAACAATCGTAGTGTGCTTGGGGGGGATTCTTTCCCAGAGCCTTAAATAAAGAATGTATCTATAGGACACATTGATTTTAGCCCTGTAAGACACTGACGTCTGACCTCGAGAAACTGCAACATAATACATTTGTATTGTTTGAAACTGGTATCTGTGTGGTAATCTGTCCTGGCAGCAATAGAAAAGTACATGCCTGGTTTGCCTATGTTGCTTAATTTTAAACACATACAGAATTGTGGGACGATGGCTAGGTAGAGAATGGAATATAAAAATTGAGAAGTTCCATAAACAAAATAACATCTCCACATATATTTCTCAAAAAAACCTTCACAAACTAACTCTGAAATCAGAATGTGGGATAATGAGGGAGGAGGAATTTAATTGGGTACTGAGTCTAACAGTATCAGACTTCCCCTAGGGAAGAAGGCTTGCCAGTGCCTTGTACTAGCTGTATCTTTTCATTTATTAGTAAAATTGGGTATTAGAAAGATCTATGTTTTGTGTGAATCTGATTTGACAATTAAATCATTTATGGTACCACACGGCTATCACCTCTTTTCCAGGGGCTGCTGTCATTTGTTTCATACAATAACATGTTACATAAATTCACAGTCATTTTGTTAATATTTAAACCTCAGTTTTTATTCCTGTTGACTTTATTATCTATATTTTTTAGATACGTCTTTATCCATCCTTTTATTATTGACATTTCCATGTCCCTATTTTCGGATGTCTCATGTTGCCTAGAGTTGATTTTTCAATGCAATAGTGTCTTTTTCTATTATTATGTGAGTTTTTACCATCTACATTTACTAGTACAATAAATTTATTTTGCCTAATACTGGCATCCAATTTGTTTTCTGTTTTAATATTTCCTTGCTATCGCTTTGTTTTGAATCTGTAAATTCGTTGTCATTGCTTCACTTTTTGTTTCCCTCTCCTTAAGAAAAATGTGGGGTTTACAGTTTTTTTTTTTGAGGCATTCATCTTTGTAATTTTAAGTAAAATATGGAAGCCATTGTGTACTGGATCTTTTTATTCTAAAATTGAAACAGTGACTATAGACTCTGCAAGGCAAGATGAAAGAATTTTCTCATGACATGATATTATGAAGTATATTTGGCATAAAAATTATTTTACTAGAGATGTAATCTGAGTAGAATCTCTTGACGTTCATATTTATTATTAATGTCAGTTTACTGTAAGCTATTTTTTCTAAAAAAAAAAGTGAGAACAGTTTGCAAGGCAATAATATGACATGGAGTTTCCAATGCCAATATATTGACATAATACCTCTTTTCTTATCACTAAGCAAGAAGCAATAACAATGTGGTACTATGCAAGTTGGCTTCTTTTCAATGCATCAAATGAGAGACAGATTCTGAATTTACTTTGGCATTAACGAAATGTTTCTAGACTATATGAACAGACTGGACTGATTTTAATGATTCTTAGTTTCTCAAGGATCAATCTCTCAGGTGATGAGTTATCAGAAAATGTGAAAAACCTGGGCTAAATTATGATCTATAAATCCACTGCCAGAATATTGTCTTTAAGGAAGTAGTTTATATAATTTTTTTTTTATAGATTCCACCTGCTGAGTTTAGGAATTCCAAAGGAGGGCACTATAATTTAATAAAAGTAACATTTCAGAGAAAGTCTAAATAAAATTCCAAACCACAAATACTGCTTAGAAACCTTCATTGTTTCCTCATTGCCTATAAAAATTTAAATCCTTAATGTATTTGTAAGATTCAGAAGATGTGGCCTGTTACAGTCACATTCCCAATTATTCCCATGTACGTATTTTTGAGTTCCAGCACATCAAACGACCTACCATTCCCTATAATACATTTTCATGCCTGTCTACTTTTATCCACACTGTTTCCTTGGTGTAGAATGCCCTTTTCTTCAATCCTCCATGTGGAGAAGGCCTATACATCCATTAAGAGCCAACTCTATGAAGCCTTCTTGCCTTTTACTCAAAAATAATTCACCTTTTTCTTTTATGTATTCATATCATCTTTTATATGCTTCTCTTTTATGCACATATCGGTTCTATGTTTCCCTCATTGCAATATAGAGCAAAAGATATGTGTAGCTCTTGTTGGTCTCCATCACAACCAAATCTTTCTTTGACATATATTACTTATTTAATTTACATTGAATAAATGGATGCATTGTGTTAGCACCCTTCACTGTGTTCTGTGTCTCAGGAGCTTGAACTTTTTTGGTTTCATCAATTTGTTCCATTGCTTTCTGACATCTACACTGTTTCTCTGATTAATGAATGAGTAGTGGGAGGAGTTTTAGGTCTCTATTTTTATTGTCTATCTTCTTCCCTGCAGGTGTCACTGTAGATGAGCTGTGTCCTGCTACTGAAGGCCATGGCTCATGTCGCATAGCCCTCTGCTACAGGCTTTTTTGTCTCCAGTACCTACACCTTCTGTCTGCTTCATCATGTTCAGTGGCAAAATATCCATCCTGCTGTGGCTAGCTGAGAACAATACACCTTTGCTTAATGCTCATGCATTTGCGAATAGTCTCTTTATTATAGATAATTACCCCATTAAAAAAATTTTTTTTTAACGTTTATTTATTTTTGGGAGACAGAGAGAGACAGAGCATGAACTGGGAGGGGCAGAGAGAGAGGGAGACACAGAATCGGAAGCAGGCTCCAGGCTCTGAGCCATCAGCCCAGAGCCTGACGCGGGGCTCGAACTCACGGACCGTGAGATCGTGACCTGAGCTGAAGTCGGACGCTTAACTGACTGAGCCACCCAGGCGCCCCTATAATTACCCCATTTTAAGTGTGCCCTCACTTTCTTGTTTAGATCTTGACTCATACAGTAATTGATACAGGAAGTTGTCCCAAGAAACAGACCTTTAAAATGGGTTTGTAACATCATCTTGCTGAAGAACAATGGGGTCCTAGAAGTCTGTGCCTCATGAAGGTGTCACAATTATGGAGCTATCACCAGTGATAGTATGGGGTGCAGTGCAGATAAAGAGCAAGGTGTTGGGATATAAACTGGCTATGGCACTTACTAACCTTGGCAACCACAGTGATTACAAAGACTGCTGTACCAAAGCTAATGCTGAAAACATGAGAGCACACAGGGAAGAAAGAAAAGTTGAAGATTTCCATTGCCCAACTCAGAAAAAGCAAATGGGAAGTTAAAAAAAAAAACAAAAAACAAACTTGTTCAGGGTGCCTGGGTGGCTCATTTGGTTAAGCGCCCAACTCTCAATAGCAGCTCAGGTCATTATCTCAGGGTTTGTGGGTTCTAGTCCATATCAGGCTCTGTGCCGACAGTGTGGAGTCTGCTGGGATTCTCTCTCTCTCTCTCTCTCTCTCTCTCTCTCTCTCAAAATAGATAAACATTAAAATAAATAAATAAATAAATAAATAAATAAATAAATAAATAAATAAAATCTGTTATTGCAGCTTTGAAGGAGTCTCTGATCTCCTGCAGTCACAAGATAGATATGAAAGAAGATAAAGCCTAGGGCCTGACAGCGTTGAAACTTTAATGAAATAATCTCCCAGTAATGTCTCTTATGTTAAGGTTAAAGAGCTGATATGGAACCAGTGAGACCCTGAGAAATGGTAAATGCATAGTTTGGCAACCACAGATGAGACTGACAAATTTTAAATCACAGAATGCAATGAATATTCCTTGTTAGGAAAAGCAACACTTCCCTCCTTAACCTGCTTAAAAAAAAAAAAAAAAAAAAAAAAAGGAAAAAGAAAGAAGATAAAAAGATGGTTTGAGTGAACTAGTTTTTTCAATCTCAAAATAGCCTTTCAATGATTTTATATAAGCCAGTTACTTCACAATAGCATACACATACTTCTCAGGACGTCTGGATTTCCACACATGAGAGTTAGAGCCAACATAGTTTGGACAGTGACACACAAGGCCTGGTATGCAAAGAGATACACTATATACTGAAAGACTTTTAGGACCTTACCAATTTATATCACTAGGAGTCCAGGAATCATATATTTGAATGGATTTTTAAGGTTATTAGACCAAAGAATAGGACATATAAGGCATGACCAGGCTGAAGTAATTGAAACTGGTGCACACCCCCAGGGGCATTAGCATCCTTAAAACTTCTATAGAGGCTGTCCTCTGTAGTGAAGAGATGTTTTTGGAGACTGATACAGTGGAATTGGGCTTCCTAATTTCACTAGGAATAACAGGATTTGAGATTGGAGTGGGCAGATGTATTAACTAACTCTAAGGGATAGGTGGGCATAGTTAGCACAATAATCTACAATGGACATTTAACTAGAATGTTTCACCCATAAAGAACTGTCACATTGACTAATTGATCATACTGTCTTTAGGAATGAAATTAATAAGCAGATAACTAAGGTGCTTCTTGATATATATGTATACAGACAGCTAATTCTGACTGTAGTCATTATTTGTGTGGTGTTATATCCCATAAAGTTCCCAAAACACTCAATTAGGAGACACTGAACTACTGCTCCAAGGGGAAATACAAGGTCAGGTTCCTGCAAGCCTCTGTTCACAACATTTTCATTAATCAATCAATATATAAACTTGTTTTATGTGTGGTTTTGTTTAAATACACTTTAATATGTATTGATTCCTTATAACACTGAATTCATGGTCAGCATCACTGTAATTTGTGTATGTATGAAACTTCTCTAACACATGCATTCTCATCAGCCTTATTGTGCTTAAGAACACTACTTAGCCCTATATTTGGAACACATTTTAAACAGTAAAATCATGAACAAAAAGCATAAAAATGGAGAAAATGTGGCATGAAATAACTGTGAAAGGATGCTTGTTTACTTGTGAGCTGAAACATGAAAGCAGGGAATCACCTTTTTCAAACTCAGCTAGGAACATGGACTTCGGGTGCATCAAGATTTTCCCCACTCTGCGCATGTTTATAAATTGCTGGTAAAGTCAGTGAGTACTGACTTTGAGGTTACAAATACATTTTAGCAAGTAGATGGATTCAAAAGTATGGAATCTGTGAATAATGAGACTTGACTGTGTATGAGTTCATGCACACACACGTTCTTTTAGGTCTTGTGGGAAGAATCCTGATTCACTTTGCCATAAATGGGATTCAGTCTCCTTCCCACATCTTGAAATTAAGATGTTTCACATATAGGAAGGCATCAGTTGAGATGGAAGATATGTCCTTTTGAAGGAAATCACTGTAAGCAATGATTCTTCACATAACCTTTCCCCAGAAGAGTCTATAGCCACTTACCAAATGGCTATGCACTTACAAAATTCTAGAATTAAGTGAAATTTCTAGATTTTTCAGGGCTTAATAGATACTAGTTTTTAATTGATGAAAATTCTCAATGCTACTGTGATCAACCAGTCATAGTAAATGCTTAAAAAGGTCAAGTGATGAGTCCACATCTGTCCTACGCTTGGTTCAGTGGGACTGTGAATACATTTTGTGGTTATTTTTTCATTCCTAGAATTCTTATAACAAATATACATATGGGGTAATTGGCAGGACCCCCACACTGGTTTCCTAGCCCATGTAGTGAGGGCTATTATGATAGAAAAGGCCAAGTGGAAGCACCTGGAATCATTCCCCTCCTTACAAAGTAGTAAAGAAATAGCATAACTGTGACAGGCTATATTTTATGTTATGCTACCTTCAAATATTTGAAAGATGTAGTCTGGAGAGTCCTTCAACATTCACATTCCACTCACCTGAAGAATAAACAGATTTTCACAAAATTAATCATATAGTGATACTAATTGCAGCTGTGCTATTAGATGTGATTTTGTTACTGAAATAGACCAATAAATCTCCTGGCACCTGGAATACACGTATTGATCTAGTAAATGCCACCCCCTCGCCCATATATCAACAAAGATAATCAGAACCAGTT
Source organism: Neofelis nebulosa (assembly GCF_028018385.1). Taxonomy (NCBI): domain Eukaryota; kingdom Metazoa; phylum Chordata; class Mammalia; order Carnivora; family Felidae; genus Neofelis; species Neofelis nebulosa. The sequence goes on along the minus strand of NC_080791.1, from coordinate 42,863,864 downwards.
TCCCTTCACATAGCAAAAACAAAAATATTTTACATTGTTTCAAGACCATGTCAACATTCATTTTCTCTGTCATAACAAATTCCAGAGGGATCATGATCACCTTGATATTTCACAGAACATTATTCTAATCCATTTTATTGATGACAGTAATTGAACCTGATGAGTAGAAAATAGTAACAACCTAGTTGCATTAATAAGAAAAATGGATGTCTGAGGATAGATGTAACCCACAGAAGTTTAGGAGCCTGCCACATTGCTATAATTTATAGGGGTCTGGCAGCCTGGTACACATTTGCTTACTTATCTTAAAACGTGTCACACTGATGAACCTGCTACCTCAAAGCATGGTGGAGGAGGAAAATTTCTTTTGGCATACTTTTTTGGATTTTGGAAATAATATACACCATTCTGGTGTTTTGTTGTGCCTCATTATCCTGGTAACCTGAAAGATTGCTAGTTTTGAGTGGGGGGAGGGGCAGGAAAGAGCTTTCAATCAGGTCAAGACCTGATGCAAGTTGCACAACCACTTGGACTTTATGACTCAGCACACCTAATGAAATCTGAAGGCCCTACAGCAAAGAGAAATGGTGTATGCAGCATTCAGCAAGCCAGAATGGGAGAATCATGGTGCAGATCTCCAGGATTTCCATCTAAGGCTATACTTTCTTTGGCTAATAACTATATTCCTTTTGAAAATCATTTTGTGGCTTGATACTGAGCACTCACAGATACTGAAAGCCTGTTCAGAGGACACAAGAGACTATATTACCGGAGTCATCCATCATATGCTAGGCATTATCCTATCTACTGAATAATAAAATTGGATGTATGCAGTGGCACTCCTTTGTAAATTAGAAAATAGTTTAGGCCCCAGCAAGTGCAGAAAGAACAAATAAACTGCTTAAGTAGGGGGCTCAGACTCTCATGCTATATAGCTTTGCAGCTTCTATCTCAATGCATATCTATTGCTTCAAGGTAATTTTCCTACAACTTCTGCTATGCCAGCACCCATTGGATGTGGATGACCCCTGTACTCCCTACCTACTTAGGGGTTCAAAGCAATCCTTTAAGTCATATGCCTGTATTTACTTGTATGAAGGAGAGATGGCCCAAGACTAATCTACACCAATTCATCAAAAGTTTGAGAGGTTGGCAACTTAGAACAGGATTGGAATATTGTGTTAGGGTTGCCCTGAAAAACATAACAAATAAAATATAGATAGATATAGATATGGATACGGATCTACAGATACAGAGCTATAGGTATGCATAAGAGAAGATTTATTATAGGAAAGGCTACATGGTTATGGAGGCTGAGAAGTCCCACAATCTGGTGTCTGCAGGTTGGAGAACAGGAAAGGCAGTGGTATAATTCAGTCCAAGTCTGAAGGCATGAGAACCAGGGGAGTCTGCTGTTGCAAATTCTGGAGTCCAAAGGTCCAGGAGTTCTAATGTTCTAGGACAGGAAAATATTAATGTCTCAGCTCAAGAAGGAAAAAGAAGTTCTCCTCTTGCCTTTTGTTCTATTCAGGCCTTCAACAGATTAGGTGATCCACACCCACACTGGTGAGGGCTATTATCTTTATTCAGACTGAATAGACTGAATCAAATGCTAGTCTCTTCCAGAAACACACTCACAGACATACCCAGAAATAATATTTTACTAGCCATCTGGACATCATTGCTTAGCCCAGTCAAGTTGATACATAAAATTAACCACCACAAATACTGATAACAATGATTTTATGACAGATATGTTGATGATTGACTTGAAATAGTCACAGAGTATCAAGATAATTCACATTCAGTATAAATGGACCCATCTACCACACAGAAGGGTCTCAGTAATTATGTGGACAAGATGACCTACCTTTGTGGATGTCAGAGTACTTCTCTTCTAGCCACTCCAGTGCTTATTCTAAAGGCCCAGTTAATAAGTGCTGTGATAGCAAAGATTAGACTGACAGTATGGAATTCCCCTTATTAAGGGTGATCTGATTTTCAACACTGTTGAGTGCCCAACTTATCAATAGTAGAAGCCTATGCTAAAGTCCCATCATTCCCTGGAAGAACTAGTGGCCAATAGGCAGATTATTTGATCCCATTTTTTCATAGGTAGGGGATAGGAGGAGAGACAGCAATCAATGTTCTCAAGACTAGGCATATATTCTCTCTATATGGAATTTCCTTACTTTCCTCTGTGGTTCTGCCAGCACCACCATTTGTGGACTTACAAAATGCCTTATCCATTGTCATGATATCACACACAATAGTGTCCTTGACCACTTGTTGGGTAACCACCACCCTTGCCCATTAAAGCCTATTGGTGCTAATGGCTCCCAGCTGTTGCTATCTGCAGGGGGTACTTCACCATACCTTATTCAATTTTCTAACTCTACCTGTAGAGATAAATGACATGGTTTCCATGTCATACACTTCACACCTTAGTTTGTTTAGGTGTGCCAATTCCATTATCCTAGGACGCTAACTGATTCATTTATCAATATTTATAAAGTGAAATTAGCAAGCAATTATGGAAGGTTGAAGTTTCTTCAAAGTGATTTTGTTTACACAGCTCTAACACTTTTTCAAACGTTTGAGCTCAAATGAAAATTTGACAATAGAATGGTAAGAAATTAGAATAACGTCTTAATTATGGTGCAATTTTTCAGTCTTTTTCCATGTTTCAAATGCTGAGTGGTTTGCTCAGCATACTAGCTCATCTGTTTTATTCACTCTTTTCTTTTTTTCTATCCTAGTTATTCTACTCTTCATCTTAAAAATCATTTTATTCCTCCCACCTATCCTCAATCCATTGACTTTTCCTACATTTGCTGATAACATCAACCTTTTGTACCCAGTAGTTGATTTCTGCTAACTCTGTTGTAGCATTTTGAGTTTTGGGGGGCCTGATTCCTAATCTAGACAGAAGAGATGCTTGGTCAGTCTGACCACAAAGAAGAAACAGAAGATAATTGGCGTTTCACTTAAATCACTGTCTTCTTTCAAGACTAGGGATGTTAAAGTACAATTTCTTTAATTTTATAATTTTCAGAGGATAGAGAGGAAATTATTAAACTTAAATGTTGCATACAGGACTGATCAACTAAAATGAGTATTTTTAAGCATGAGTCTCATCCTTTGTGGGATTTTTCAGTTTTAATCCATTATTATGGCAGAATAAATTTGATTTTGTGGTCCCCTTTTCTTCTTCCTTCCTGGAAAGTGTTTATTATACTAAAATATAAGTAAAAAATAGCAAAAGGAAATCATCATTTTGAATACTAAAGAAATATTTTAGCATTTTCACCTATTCCCCTCCTTGAGATAAACAGAACTACCTATTGTGTTGAAATTTAGGAAATTCTGCTGTAAACAATAACTCTGGTTTCATCTTGCATACTAATTTGTTATGTAGGTAAGGAACTGCAACTTTCTGTCTCAATTTTATCATATTACCAAAGATAATTACAATCATCCTTTATTGCAGTTTTTAGAGAAAATACATTCATGAGAAATGCCTTGATTACTTTCAATTAATCAATTAACCATAAATATTATGAAGATAGATTGCTCTTAAGTTCAGATTATTATGGCCTATTATTGCTAATATTTCCTAGTTGAGGTTGGGAAGCAATAATATTAATTGGGGATAGGTGGCATAATAGAATCAGCAACAACAATTTATTGAGTACTTATGGCATTATCTCATTTCATCCTTTTAAATAAGACGTTAAGGTGTTTTTACACTATTTTTAAAGTTGAAAAAATTAGGGCTTAGTGATGGTAACAGGTGGATACAGAGTGTGGTATCCTGTGGTATAGGCTGGCTGTGTCGCTCACTAACTTTGAAAATATGCACACATCACTTTAATCTCTAAAAGTTACAATGCACTGATCTGTGACAAGAAGAATTTAATTAAGTCACTTTTAGGTACCATTTCAATTTTAACATTCCCATATTTTAGTTTTTACTATACATATATAAGTTATCTCCCTCTACTGTGGCTGAATTATAAGAGTGGACATGTTCGTAAGTATAAAATCATTAAATATACCATTAATCTTAATTATCTATTTCACTACACCTATAGAGTAATGAAAAAATTTTGTTTAATATTATCTTTCTCAACTAAAGTACTTGAGATGTTGATTTTATACCATGACTATTTTTTTATAAAGGAAAATCAAAGAGGCAACTAAACAGCTTTAAATGGGTTAACAAATTTTATGGAACTCCTTTTACTAAAGCAAAGTCACCAAAGTAATAAGGACATGGTCTCAAGTCATTAAAGAAAATCATCTCATTTTTTATGAATGATCAAATGATTCTGCTAACTCATGGAAGAGTAGGCATCAATTCTTCTGACACATCAGTTATGGTACTGACCACCCAGAATTTCTAATAATTTTTGGTTGCAAATGGAGAAAATGTTGCAATAATCTATTATTTAAAACCTATATTCTGGGGGCGCCTGGGTGGCTCAGTCGGTTAAGCGTCCGACGTCGGCTCAGGTCAGGATCTCGCAGTCCGTGAGTGCGAGACCCGCGTCGGGCTCTGTGCTGACCGCTCAGAGCCTGGAGCCTGTTTCAGATTCTGTGTCTCCCTCTCTCTCTGACCCTCCCCTGTTCATGCTCTGTCTCTCTCTGTCTCAAAAATAAATAAACGTTAAAAAAAATTTTAAAAAACCCTATATTCTGAAAATTTTATTAAATATATTATATTGAACATCACTTAATTTATATATATATATACATATACATATATACATATATATAAAATTAAGTTTATAAAACTTCAACCTTCTTAAGGATTATTTGTCTCCAAATTAGGTACCATTCATAGTTGATATATAGTTATGATAATCAACAGAAGCCCTATAATCCATTTCAGTATTTACTGAAATATTATAGCATGTTGGATGTTTTCTCATGTGCTTTTGATAGGGAAAAAAAAGACACAGGAAACAGGAACTAGCATTTTTGAGTACCTATTAAGTGCCAAATGCTGTGATAGTTAATTTACTTCTAATGCATGTAAATATTCATATTCTTTAATTGTTAATTAGTATTTTCCATAGGAAATATTTTACTTGATGGCTGATTAAATTAAATTAGACACTACTACCAAGACTGAAGTTCTGTATATAAAACATTAGCATACAGACTATGTATCAATTCCAATCAACAAACCATACTGAGTACCTTCTAATAAGTTGAATCCCACATAGTGATAATTTGGGATTCCAGGGTATGGTAAGGAAGGATCTTCATACAAATCTTATGATTATTTAAGAACCTTAGATTTTCAGGAAAAACCAATTTTATTATTTTAATAGGCAGTTGAAGTCATCTCTTTTGCAAAGCTCAGCAATGACCTCGACCTCAACCTCATCTTTGGAGTTTCCATTCATGTATTCCTTCTTTCTGCCTCCAGTTTCTGACTCCAAACAAAAGATAGATGTCCCTATCTTAAGGCACCATTCTCTTAAAGGTCCTCTAATACCTTCACTTCTTAGTACAACTCTGAAGCCAGGCTGTAATAGTAACTTCTCCAAAAATTGGGTTGTTTCCATGTACTCCAGGGAATCTGTGTGTTCATTCATCTCTGAAGTTCTCTGGAGGCATTTTTTGTGTCTGTATTTAGTTACAATTCAACTCTTGGTCACTTATGTTAATTTTTCCTCTTCCTTGCTTCTGTTTGATTTTGCTGAAATTCTGCCACTTCTATAATTTCAAACATTATATTATTCAGTATATTAAAACAGAAATCTTAGGTCTCCTTTATATGATCAACAGTGGTCCTTCTCTCACAACATACCATGACAACCTACTTCCTTTTATCTTCACTCATATACACGTGGGGTTTTCTCATCATTTTTACTTACCTATTTCTATGTCCCTTAACTTTTATGTAACAGGTACAATGGCAGACATTCACTATGAATAAGGCACATTTACTTCTCTGTAAAATGTGGCACATAAGCAAATAAATAACAAGTTTATAGACACCACAATGTAGAACGACATCAAATGTACTCTAGAATCCGAAGGAAGAAACAATTCATTGCCACCTGGGAGCCTTGGAGGAAAACACAAAGATAGCATGACACATAAAGAAGTTCTTGAAGGAATTTGCCAAATAGAGAGAGTTATGAATGGAATATTTCAGGCAATAAAAACATGAACTAAGACAATTAATTAATAGGATCAGTACCTATCCATTCAGGTAAATTGTAAATCTTGATGGCAGCTGTGAAAATTCCTCTAACTTATCTTTCACATAAAATCTACGATGAGATCCTTTTGCTGCTTTCTTAAAATATCTCTTACCTAAACTTTAAACTTTCATCTACATTACCCCAAAAGACATCTTTCTAAATTATCTGATTTTTCTTCTCAAAATCCTTGGGTGGTCCACATTGTCTAATAATGGAATGCAAATTCCTCAGCATATTGTTTGATGTTTTTTGGCTTCATCTCTGCTGAAGCAACAATTTTACCAAAGTGAAACAAGTAAGGAAGACTTTATTTGAGATCATTTCAATAGGGGAGAAAGATCAGTCTTAATTCCACTGAAGCAAAGGGCTGTGTTTTTTAAGAGCTGGGGTTGGGGTAAGGAGACAAGGGCAATCTATGTTTACTACTTGGCATTACACAAAGGAAAGGTAAAGTTTCTTGTATCTTCATGACAGGAGATATTTTTACAAGTTGGAGTAAGACGTCTGCCCAAATTCAACTCCTATCTGCCCTCCTACAGAAAGTGGGAAATAGGGGTGCTATTCTCCCTGATGATTACATTTGAAAAAGACAGCTTCCAGGTCCTTGAAGAAGACATTTCTTGGTTGAAAAACTTGCAAGAAGCTTTTAAAAAGATTTACATCTCAAAGGGACAGAGAAATAATTTACAATTATAGGCTTATAAAGTAAATGCTCTACACTGGTGAAAGAAATTGGAAGATGACACAGAGAAATTGAAGGAGACTCCATGCTGATGGGCTGGAAGAACAAACACTGTTAAAATGTTTTATTACCCAAAGCCTTCTACATATTTAATGCAATCCTTATCAAAATACCAACAACATTTTTCATAGAGCTAGAACAAACAATCCTAAAATTTGTATGGAACCACAAAAGACCCAAAATCACCAAAGCAACCTTGAAAAGGAAAAGCAAAGCTGGAAAGCAAAGCAAAGCAAAGTCACAATTCTGGACTTCAAATTAAATTAGAAAGCTCTAGTGATCAGGACAGTATGGTACTGGCAAAAAATAGACACATATATCAGTAGAACAGAATAGAAAATCCAGAAATGAACCCACAACTATATGGTCAATTAATCTTCAACAAAGCAGGAAAGAATATCCAATGGAAAAAGACAGTCTCTTCAAAAAAACAGTATCGGGAAAACTGGTCAGCAATATGCTAAAGAATGAAACTGAACCACTTTCTTACATCAAACACAAAAATAAATTCAAAATGGATTAAAGACCTAAATGTGAGACCTGAAACCATCAAAATCCTAGAGGAGAACGCAGGCAGTAACCTCTTTGACATCAGTCATAGCAACTTCTTTCTAGATATGTCTCTGGAGGCAAGGGAAACAAAAGCAAAAATAGACTATTGGGATTTCATCAAGATAAAAAGTTTTTGACCAGTGAAGGAAACAATCAACAAAACTAAAAGGCAACATACAGAATAGGAGAAGATATTTGCAAATGGCATATCCAATAAAGGGCTAGTATGCAAAATTTGTAAAGAACTTATAAAATTCAGCACCCCAAAAATGAATAATCCAATTAAAAATGCCCAGAAGACATGAAAAGACATTGCTCCAAAGCGGACATCCAGATAGCCAACAGACACATGAAAAGATGCTCAACATCACTAATCATCAGGGAAATACAAATCAAAACTACAGTAAGGTATCACCCCACATCTGTCAGAACAGTTAAAACCAACAACACAAGAAACAAGTGTTGGTGAGTATGTGGAGAAAGGGGAGCCACATTACACTGTTGGTGGGAATGTAAACTGGTGCAGCTACTTTGAAAAACAGTATAGAAGTTCCTCCAAAAAGTAAAAATAGAACCACCCTAAGATCCAGCAACTAACTGTACTAGTAAGGTATTTAACCAAAGAATATAAAAATACTGATTTAAAGTGATATATGAACCCAAATGTATACAGAAGCATTACCTACAATACCCAAATTATGGAAACAGCCCAACTGTCTATTGACTGATGAATGGATAAGATGATGTGGTGTATATACACAATGGAGTATTACTCAGCCACAAAAAGGAATAAAATCATGCCATTTGCAGTGACATGGATGGAGTTAGAGAGTATTATGCTAAGTGAAAGAAGTCAGAAAAAGACAAATACTATATGATTTCACTCATGTGTGGAATTTATGAAACAAAACAAATGAGCACAGGCAAAAAAAGAGAGACTGGCAAACTAAGAAACAGACTCTTAACTAGAGAGAACAGACTGACGGTTACCAGAGAGGAGTGGGAGGGGGATGGGTTATATACGTGATGGGAATTAAGGAGTTCACTTGTTTTGGCGAACATCACAGGGTAATGTATGGAAGTGTTAAATCACTATATTGTACATCTGAAACTATTATTACACTGTATGTCAATTAACTGGAATTTAAATAAAAACTTAAATAATAAAAAAACAAACAAAAATAGCAAGTTGCCAATTATAATTGAGTCCAAATCTTTTTTTTAAGTTTATTTATTTATTATGAAAGAGTGAGAGAGCTCGGTCAGGGAAGGGGTAGAAAGAGGGGAAGAGAAAGAATTCCATGCAGGCTCCTCATTGTCAGCAAGGAGCCTGTTGTGGGGCTCAAACCCATGAACCGTGATATCGTGACCTGAGCCAAAGTTGGATGCTTAATCAACTGAGCCACCCAGGCATCCCACAGTCCAAATCTTGTAATAAACTTTAAAGGACATCTAATCTCTCAACTTTAAAAAAAAAAAAAAAAGTAAATGCTCTAAGAAAAGGGAGTTCAGAGGCTATTAAGCGTGTCTTCAAGGCCTCTCAATCTCTACTTTGCATTAATTAAACACAACTAGCTACCATTTTCTGAGTATGCCACATGCTCTCTTATTTTGATGTCAGCATTGTATCAAATCCTTTTCTTTGAAAGGTAGAATCCTATTCGAAAGTTTTCATTGCTCTTAAAGTGTTACTATACCGTAACATGGCCTAGAACATGGTCTTGAACATGGCCTAGAAGTCTTGCCTCTGTGGTCTTGACTAGGTTTCAGATTATCTTATGTTACCCTTCCTCAATACTCTGCTTTACTATAGGGTTTTTGGTGGTTGTGGTTTTTAAAAATCACTTTGAATGTGTTCTACTATCTTTTACCAGAAGATCTTTGTATGTGCAATGATCTTTCTTGATCTCCTTCTTTACTTTGCCTAATTAATTCCACTAAGCTTAAGCTGCATTTCCTTAGAGTAAATTTTAGTGGGTCTTACATGTTTTTTCAGACCCTCATTCTTTGTCTTCATATAATATACTTCAGTTTGCAATTATATATGCATTAAGGGAATTAAATTTTTTTCGTGTTTATTTGGAGAGAGAGATATATAGAGCATGTAAGTGAGCAGGGAGGGGCAGAGAGAAAGGGAGATAGAATCCAAAGCAGGCTCCATGCTGTCAGTACAGAACCCCACAAACCATGAGATCATGACTGAGCCACCCAGGTACCCCTCCATTAAGGAAATTATTTAAATCATTTCTGTCTCCTGTATTAGTTTTACTGTTTGGGATTCTTTCCCTCTCTCTCTGCCCTTCTCCCACCCTGTCCCTCTTTCTCTCTCTCTCTTTCCCTCCCCACCTCAAAATAAATAAATAAACATTAAAAAAAGAGTAGGAACTCTTGACTTATTGATATTCATATATATCTCATCTCTGAGAGAAATTCCTGTTAAGTAGTTCAAGTAGAAAAAATGTTCAATCAATAAACATTTAGAAAGCACTTCCAGTACAGTGTATTATCTGTTGACCTGATTATTCAGAAGCACTGTGGAACTTTGAAATCAAAATTGTTTTTAAAATATATACTTTAACAGTATATACTCAAAATCTCTTAAAACATATAAAAGTACTCAATTACTGGTTAATGTTTCTTAAGTTACATAAGAGAAATTTAGAGAATATTTATGACTGAGTGACTACACATGTAATAAACAAAAAGTCTAGCCAAATAGGTAAAGGTTATAATTAAATTTAAATTTGTAGGGGCGCCTGGGTGGCTCAGCCAGTTAAGTGTCTGACTTAGGCTCACGTCAGACTCTCTGTGTCTCCCTCTCTCTCTGCCTTTCCCCTGCTCATGCTCTGTCTCTCTCTCTCAAAATAAATGAACATTAATATTTTTTTAAATTTAAATCTATATATTTATTCTTTATGATCATGATCATAGATTCAGTGTTCATTATTGGCAATTTAGTTCTAGAGAGTTAGATGGATAGAGAAAAAGGAAAACTGTTCATTTTTATGTTTAATTTCCCAAGGATGCAAAGTTTACCTTAATACTAATGGTGACCAAAAATCTAAAATGTGCCTGTTTTTGCTGAAACCATAAAAATATCTTCATAATGGAAAATTGAGTTTTGACACATAAGCTATGCTATAAATAGATCACTTTTAAGATAATTAGTTTGCAAATAAGCTTGTCATTTTTTAACTTAAATATAGCTCTGTATCTATCTGGTACAATTTTTATTTGTTAGGGAGATTACATATTTATTGGCTCTTTCCCACAGTTGAAGAAATAAAAATATATCAGCTATGGCAGATCTGGATGCAAATATAATGCCAAATTTAATTTTTATCACAGCCTATTGAGAAGATAAAGTTTAACATAAAAATAGTGTACTAAAAAAGAATATATTTCTTTAAAAGGTAGATAAGTTTAATCATAAGAGAAAAGAGAGATCACCACAGAATATAAATTTCAGAAAGATTTCTCAAAATGCTTGAACTAGATTTTGCAGCATGGGAGAAACAAGTGAATTGCAAAGAAGTACTTTATAATAGGTTGGCTCCAAAACCCCCAAAACAAACAAACAAAAAACCCAATCCAACTACAAGCTAAAATAACTACAGGGTATTGCTGGGAAACTACACTCTGTATTAGAGAACTTCCAGTTAGTATGTTGTGCTCAAAACATCACAGAATTAAAATACAAAGAGTGTCACAACTTTAAATAAATGTGGCTTTAAGGCACAAAGGCAAGAATCTTCATCTATGTGATGAATGTTATTCTGCATTCATTGGTTTTTTTCAACCACTGCTTTGAAAATTGATAATACCATTTAGATGGGAAAATTTTTTTCTTACCTTTCCTTTTGCTTTTCTCTTCTCTTTCCTATCTATTTATTTCTTTTTAATTTTCTAATGTTTGTTTATTTTTGAGAGAGAGAGAGAGAGTGCTTGTGTGAGTGAGTGGGGAGGGGAAGAGAGAGAGGGAGACAGAATCCAAAGCAGGCTCCAGGCTCTGAGCTGTCAGCACAGGACCTGACGTGGGGCTCAAATCACTAACTGTGAGATCATGACCCAAGCTGAAGTCAGATGCTTAACTGACTGAGCCACTCAGGAGTCCCAGTTATCCATTTAATTGAAAAGTGTGTTTTATTCCACTAATTACAAAAGTTTTGTAGACATAGTATGGGAAATTATTTAGCAAATCCAGAAATTTGTAACAGAGAAATTAAAAATAACCTGTAATTATGCATTTCATTGACCATTGTTATTGTTTTGGTATATTTCCTTATAAACGTTTATGTTTAAAGTAAGGATATTTACAGTTTCTGAAAAAGAGGGAAATAATTTATGTCCTTCATCACATAGCTTTTCTTCGATCATCTGCAGAGCATTAAAATAAACATACACACACATGCATGCACACACACATACACACCCACCCCTACATAAATTACCTTTTTTCTTGCGTGTCTCCCAGCTGCAGTGCTTTAGGTTTGAGGATTCTACATGAGAATGCCAAGTTTCAGTATATGTTTTCTTTTATGCCCAGTCATGAGATGGGTAATGTCTGAACATGTAAAAAGGAAGGGGTCATAAGGTGGAACATGGGGTGATGGCTATCTAAGAAAGCAGTATTCCTATACAGACACTTGGTTGACATAGAAACGTCTTTCAGTTAGGGTAAGTGAGTTAAGGTGATTGAAACCAAAGCTTACCTCTTTCTTGATTTGTGTTCTAGGTCAGAAGTTGAATTAAACAAAAAGATGCCACTAAATCTTGCCCCTGATGGACTCTCTTTACTGACACCGATGAATTGACAACTGCTAGACTAACTTTTCAGTGTTAATGTATTTCATTGTTTAGTATTCATAATGTTTTGGTGTGGCCTACAGAGATGGTACATTTGAGAATGCTGCATTTATGTTATCTTAACCTAGATGTACTATTGTTTTTCCTTTTAAAGAAGAGTTAGTTTAATGGCTTTTTTGGATGAAAAATGCTTATTCATTCTGGATAATGGAAGTTTTTTTTTCTTCTAAGTCATATACAATCATAATTATGATTGTTTTAATTGACTGAAAGATCAAAACTCATGAAGATATTCTCATTACCAGTGTTTGAGTACCTGGTCTCTACCATTCCTAAAGAGAGATAATAGTCGCTTCTCTACTTCTAAACATCTTTAGAAAACTAATTGCCTTTTTCTGGTTTAGTGTGTAAACTTACTGACTTCCCACAGGAGTAGATTTTCAAAATATTTGAATGTAACAGTTTTCTTTCAAATATTTTTAAGGTCTCTCAAGTACCTAAGAGTTTCTGGTTCTTGAGAAATAAAAGAACAAATGAAACTCCAGACTAAAAATTGACAAATTTTATCAACATTGACTTTTTATTGCCTTGTTTATGAAGGTTAGGTTATAATCACCTGCTTTCATCATTCATTCTACCAATGTCTTCATTTTTGGTCTGCTTTCCACAATATTCTGTTTGGATACCTTCTAAGCTTATTTAGATTTCTGTAAGCCCCCTTAGGGGTGTGCCAAATAGTTTTTTACTCTATGACATCAACATTCGCTTTCCACCTCTCTCCATTTAGCTCTCTGGATAAGAGATTGAGCAATGTTTCATGTTTTTTAGATTCCAGTTGGTGCTGGTCAGTGGAGAACCTAGCAGGAGATTTGGATGGACGGAAAACAGTGGAATCAATATATTTATTTTCTTAGCTCCATCATTTCTAGGTCAACTCAAGCTAGTTATTTCACTTACATTGATAGATAAAGCCTTTCTCAAGATAACTCTTTACAAATTGTACTGCACTCAATAGTGTTCCCCCCAAATTGACGTCATCTCCATGACTCCAGATTTGGAGTGACCTAATTTGGATGTAGGGTCTTTGAGATGTAATTAGCTAAGATGAAATCATACTAGAATAGAGCGCACTCTAAATCCAATGTGACTAGTGTCCCTTAAGAAGAAAAGAGACACAGGGACAGAAAGACAGAGAAGATGGGCATGTGAATATGGAGACAAAGATTAGAGGGATGTATCTATAAGCCAAGGAGCATCAACAATCACCAGTCACCTCCAGAACCTAGAAAGAGACAAGGATGGATCATCCTCCTAAGCTGTCCGACAGGCATGACCCTGTTGACACCTTGATTTCAGATTTCTTGCCTCCCACATTGTGAAATGTATATTTCTGTTGTTTTATGTCATCTAGTTTCTGCTACTTTTCTTTTGTCAACCTTATGAAACCAATATGACCTCTTTCTCTATCAGAATTCAAGTTAGTTCTTTCTTCAATATCTCTTTGGGCCCAAGAGTGGTAACAGCTATACTTGTGATTAACCTACTATTCCTTCTGATTTCCTTACATTGCTACTTTTGTAACTTTACAAGAAAACCTTCCTTAAATGATTTTAAGTGTGCTGTTTCTTAAGGCGATACTAATTGTTAAGTAATTGGTCCTACAAGTGGCCAAAAAAAAAAAAAAAAGTCAACTTAATACATATTTGGAGACGATGTTGGTCCATACTTTCAAGTAACAGAATAATTTTCTCGCCTAGAGAAAATGAGTCATGTTTAATCTTTATTTCTGGTGGCAGCATGACTTGAGGTATAAGTAAAGTTATAATGTACAAGTAAAGGGGCCAGCTTTGGGAGACCACATGACAATGGCAACCAATCATTGTAGCAAAATTAGTAATTATAAAAATTGTGCAATCACATCACTTATTGGGTTAGGCCTATAGATCACACAGAACTACAAATAGAAATTAAAAACTATTAACATGTAACTCAGAATATGTGTTAAAAATCAGCAGTGCCTGGCTGGTTCAGTCAGTTAAGTCTGACTCTTGATTTCGATCCAGGTCATGGTCTCATGGTTTGTGAGTTCCAGTCCTACACTGAGCTCTGCAATGGCAGTGCAGAGCCTGCTTGGGATTCTCTCTCTCTCTACCTTTCTTTCTGTGCCTCTCCCCCCTCTTAAATAAAGTTAAAAAAAAAATTAAAAATTAGGGGCGCCTGGGTGGCGCAGTCGGTTAAGCGTCCGACTTCAGCCAGGTCACGATCTCGCGGTCCGTGAGTTCGAGCCCCGCGTCAGGCTCTGGGCTGATGGCTCGGAGCCTGGAGCCTGTTTCCGATTCTGTGTCTCCCTCTCTCTCTGCCCCTCCCCCGTTCATGCTCTGTCTCTCTCTGTCCCAAAAATAAATAAAAAACGTTGAAAAAAAATTAAAAAAAAAAAAAAATTAAAAATTAGAAAGAATGCCTCAATGGCAACTTTCAAGGAATATATTCTCTCTCATGAAGACCAAGTCCAGGAGCTGACTGGAAGGACTATAGACTTTGAAATACCAATTAAATGCTTAATTCCACCAGGTCTCTTCCACTAATAGATAAGCAATGTTGAACAAGCAGCAGAACTTGAGACATGGTATTATTACATGTTGTATATTCATGAATGGCTTTAAACCTTAGTGTTTCCTTGAATGTCTTTCATCATTGCAGACAACATTTTGCCCCTGTGAAGGAATGGTCTTATGTATTTAAAAGCACTTTGGGGCACCTGGGTGGCTCAGTTAGTTAGGCGTCCAACTTCGTCTCAGGTCATGATTTCATGGTTTGTGGGTTCGAGCCCAGGGTTGGGCTCTGTGCTGACAGGTCAGAGCCTGAAGCCTGCTTTGTATTCTGTGTCTCCCTCTCACTTTGCCCCTCCCCCACTCTCACTTTGTCTCACTCTGTCTCTCAAAAATAAATAAATGTAATTTAAAAAATTCAAATAAACACTTTAGAGGGTACACCACATGTAGAAGCAAGCCTTGGTTGGGTAATTGAAGTCTGGGTGCAATGGGGGCTTTTAGATAATGAGGCCATAATGCCAGAAGTTTCTTGTCATGCTGAAGAGAAAGGTATCTGAGAACTCTGAGAAATAAGCACACTGAAATGGATCTATTATAATAAATCTGCTCAACTACTCCTAAACCACACTTTCCATCAGTAAGAGAGGCCATGCTCTTCATTAAAGAATTCAGAAATATATTGGTCAGGGAGTGTCAATATAACTAAAAGAGGTCTCTGGTGGTTTTCATATGAAGGTCATAAATAAAATGAGAAAGAAAGTAAAAATGGTCCTCTGATGGAATTGAATTCCATGATTTCAATGGGAAAGATAGAAAATAATAGAGCTTAATGATATAGAATGATAGAGCTTAATGGAATTGTTTATATGCCATAGACAAGGTAGAAGCAAGTTATAAAATAAGCTACAAGGATTCCACAGGTACCAGACTGTTTTGACATAGAGATTTATGACAATTACTAATGGATCCAGAATCCTTAAAATGAAATAAAATGGGCAGCTATATATGGTCCTGTCTAATACATACAGGTGAGAATTCTAAATCTTCTGTTCAGAAATTGAATATAGCCAATATTGTAGGAATACCTCATCTTGTGTTTAGGCTTATGCCAGTTCAGTTCTGGTGCTGCTTAGAGAAGAAGGCAGAGTTCCTTTATTTGCGAACACTACAATATAGCCACAGGATTAAGCCATTAATTTTCACCAAGACTTACCCGAGGGGACATTGGTTGTACACTGGTGAAAGAAAACCCTCCAGACATTCCTGGAATTACTTAATATTGACACTGCTTTTGTGCTTACCATCAAGGACCCCAAATGCCACAAGCCACGAGTGGGTATAGTCAAGTGACAACTGAAGAGTTGACTTAAGTCAGTCTAACTGAAGTTTAGTTGGACCATGGATGCATGCTGTGGTTATTTAGGCAGTCCCAGAAAGTGGTGAATAAACGAACTGGGTTACTGGCAAAATCTCTCCACTTGTCACTGAACATTATGGTAAGGATGGGAAGAGAGTGAAATTATTATTATAGTGAGAAGGGTATGAAAGCATTCTATATGAGTGTCCTGCCAAGATAGTAAACTAAAAGCAATACTACATCCCTTGGAAAAATCGCTGAGGCTATGGCCAGTAAGCTGAGAGCTGTGGTGATTCTTATCATACACACATTTAACTTGCCTGTTTGGCCAGTGAAAAAACAAAAAGGGTATGGAAAATAATAGCAAAAAAAACAAAAAAAAAACCCATATGCATGTGCTAGCTCAATTCTATCTGTGGTTCTGGATATGGTATACCTTCATTGGAGAAAACCAATTTTGTCCCTGATACACTGTATATTAATATTGACTTAGAATATACATTTATCTTTTTGATTCCCATCTCAAAGAGAAATAAAAAAGTAAGTTAAATTCATATAGAAAAGTGAAGCATTTAGCTTTAGCCTTTTTAGTCAGAACTATCATCCTGGTTTCCATTATGTTCTTATCCTACCTTGTTATCTCAGAGAATATCACAGAAAATGAGACAGAAAACACAACTTCCAAAATGAACTATGACTCGTGAAAAGATAAACTTTAACAACCATGTTATTAAATGCAAACTCTCTAAGGTCAATTTTAAAAAACAATTTGCTTTAACCCCAATAATTCAGATCAAGAGACTTAATAACATAACATCCTAAAATAGTTGACTCCACATGGATTCGTGTATTTCAAATATAGACACCTTAGTCCTCCAGCAATTAAAAATTCCGGGGGTGCCTGGGTGGCTCAGTTGGTTGAGGGTCTGACTTTGGTTCAGGTCATGATCAGAGTTCAAGCTCTGTGTCGGGCTCTGTGCTGACAGCTCAGAGTTTGGAACCTGTTTTGGATTTTGTGTCTCCCTCTGCCTCTCTGCCCTTTCCCCACATGTGTTCTCTCTCTCTCAGAAATAAATAAACAACAAAATTTTAAAAAATATTCTGAGCAGTGACCAAAAGTTAAAGGCACCTTTGACTGATATGTTGATTGTAGTCTTAACAAAATTTCAAGCAGACAACCCAGCTGAGACATGCCTGGAACCCATGAAAATTGTGAAATAATAAATGTATGTTGCTTTAAGTTCATAAGTTTGTGACAATTTGCTATGGACCAGTATAAAACTTATAATAGGCTTTGGTCTCAGAAATGAGGTGCTATGGTACAAAGACTTAGAAATGTGCATGATTTTGGAACTGAGCAAAAAAGTGAGGCTGCAAGAATTTGGGGGAGCATGATAGAAAGCCTAAATTACTTTGAACAGATTTCTAGTAGAAATCTAGACTTAGAGGAAATTGCATTGTTTGGGGGGGTGGTGCTCAGCAGGAACTGAGGGATAAATGATCAGAAATTTAAGGACTGGGGGAAATCCTTGTTATATGGTGGTAGAGAGCTTAGCACAATTCTCTCCTGCAATTGTATGAAAATCAGGACATTTAAGTGATAAATTTGGTTACACAGCTAAGGAGACTTCCAAGAACATTGGTGAAGGGGAAACCTCACTTCTCCTTAAGGCTTATAGTAAAATAGGAAAGGAGAGAAATAGATATAGGGAAGACTATTCAACAAAAAAAAAGAAAACAGGAGTCAATAGTTTTGAAAATTCTCACTCTCTCCAGATGGAAAAGATGTCAACATGAAGAGATCTGGCTAGGAAAGCATGCTCTAGAAGAAAGGCCAAGATGTTAACTGCACAGCATTTTGCTAAAGCCTCAGAAGATATAAAAAATAAAATAAAAAAAAAAATAAATAAAAAGGTCAGAATAGTCACATAAAGGGCTCTTTCATAAGATTGAGGGTTTATCTCATAAATCTTTTCAAACTACAGCACCTCTAGCAAGCTTAAGGGCATGGTCCTTCAGCCATCCCAGCAGAAGTGAAAAATAGAGACGCTACCTGAAAAAAACTGTAGGTGTGGCTTTTGTCTAATGGAGTAAACCTCAGTGAAATCCATGGGATATCTACAAAATTTTTGAGAAATTTACTTCAGTAAAAGCTGCCAGCTTGGACTGAAAGTGAGAGAAAGGATGCAAAATGAGGAAAGACTATTGAAGCCCTCAACTTGTACTGGAAGCAATTAAGTTGATAAAATTCTTCTGCAAACACATACCATCTTTCGTTAAAAAAGGAAGTAGGACTCAGAGGGCACAACCAAGAGCCCAAACAGAGCTGAAAGCCAGGAAGGATTATTCCCAGACTCTGAAACCTAATCAAGGAACTATGGCTGGAGTTTGCCTGGCTGGGTGCCAGAACTGCTATGGACCAGTGACTCTTTTTCAACCTTATTTTTTCTCTATTTTTGAACCAGAAAAAAACTATAGCTGTTATCCTCTGCTTGTCTCACTAAATATACTGGGTGTGTTAGAAAGATAATTTTTTCCTTTAGTTTCTCAGATCCACAGGTGGAGAGGAACTATATTCTAAGAGCTGTACTTAATGGATTACAGCCGGAAGTCTCATCTGAACGTGGACCTGATGTTTATGACAAAATCATGGACTTCAAGCAAATGTTGTAAGAGAGTCAGTCTGTAAAGAACTTTGGGAAAGTGCAAATCTTTTGCATGTGGAAGGACTTTGGATCACCAGGGGCTGGATGGTAGCCTGAGGCAGACAGCTTCCATGGTAACCCATAATCGCTCCCCACCTCCTGATGTTCACACCTTTGTTTTTCTGGTTCTGAGATGTAGGGGGCCATGTGCAAGGACTGAGGAGAAGCATTTGGAAGTTAAGAACAGCCCCAGCTGATATCCAAGAAAGAAATGATGACCTCAGATAACAGATGAATGAGCTGAGTTTATAAACCACCTTAAAGAGCCTGGAAATGGTTTCCCCTCAAAAGCCTCCAGATAGCAGTCCAGGCTGACCAAATTCTTGATCTGACCTCTTGGGACCCAGAGCAAAGAAACTAGTTCATTTACCAGACTTTTGACCTACAGAGAGGTTAAATAATAAATTTGTGCTTTCTAAGACACTAAGTTTGTGATAACTTTTTATGGCAAAAGAAAACCGAAACACCAGTGTCTAGTTAAGAAAAGGAAGGGAAGGTAAGTATAAAAAACTTAAATCTTGATATAAAATAAAATAAAATCAATCTATATAATATACTGTTAAATTAATAAATACCACAAATCTTATTGTTGAAACATATGGAAATAAATTTCAGAAAAAAATAGCTAAATGTATTAATTTTTTATTATGTATATTATGTATATTATGTATAAATGTATTATTTATTTTTGAAAGAGAGAGACAGTGTGGAGTGGGGGAGGGACAGAGAGAGAGGGAGACACAGAATCCCAAGCAGGCTCCAATCTCTAAGCTGTCAGCACAGAGCCCGATGTGGTGCTTAAACTCATGGACCCTGAGATCATGACCTGAACCAAAGTGGGACGCTTAACCGAGCCACCCAGTCACCCCCCAAAATAGCTAAATGCATTAGAGGTGATTGTCTCAAAAGATCAAAACTGGAGTGATAGGATGTTTTATTTGGGGCTGATGATTGCTATTCATTGGAAGGTTTTTAATATTATTTGGCTTTTAAAAGGATGTGTTCATAATCAAATTAATACCTTTTTGGAAATATGTTAATAAGGACTATCAGTATTTCATATACTTTTTCTTTTTAGAATATTTTTATTTTTTTTCAAGTTTTGAAAAGGGCTAATTATTACTTTTTAATAAGGACAAAGTCTAAAAATTTCTAATGCTCATATAGTCAGTACCATACTTTAAAATGACATAACGATATTTGTTTCTGTGCTGGAAATTCAATGAATATTGTCTAAATTCCACATACATATAATTTGAAATCTTCCTTTTCCAGAATATCTGATGATATTATCTAGCACCTAACAGATAGTATGATAATTTCTCAAGAAATATTACTTGAATATTCATCACTATCATGATCTCGTCATTATCTCATTCTTCTCACAGACAATTAAAACTTGCACTGCACTTCTTTGAAGTACTTTCCTTAAGGAACTTTTCATATTTTGCCTACTAATTTTTGTACTACTGGCCTGTTTAATTTGTTAGTGCAAGCTTCTTCATTTAGATAAGGAAAGGTAGGGCCAGAAAGGTGAAACCACCTTTTTGAGATCACACTGAAAAGCTGAGATGACAAGCCCAAGTCATCTGACTGCTATCCCGGAGGTTTTTCTGGCATATCACATGAAACCTCCTTTTAGTCAGAATGTGCATCATTACTACATTGCATTTTACTTTCAGTAATGAAATGTGTTATACAAAAATAATTGAAAATCTGGTCAATCTTTACATTACCATGCTGGTATTTCCACGTACCCCTTGTCATAAACTATATAATCAACTCAGCAAGAATAATAACTATGGCAATCTCTCCTCCCATCCTCCAAATATTTTGCTCCTCTGTCCATTAATAATAGTGATTTTTTATAGCAGGCTGTGAACTGGCAAACCATCGAGAGTACTAAAGTCAGATTTTTTTTCCTTGTCTGTTTTTTTATTTCATTTCCTCATTTCTTTTTTATGAGATTGGTTTATGTTATTTGATTTCTCATTAAATTTTATACTTGTGGGTTTATTTTATGATTTCTCAGATGTGCCAAGACTCCCTTGCTGCAAGTGATAGTAAAAAGATGGATAACTTTGAGGAGACAGTTTATTTGATAAAAAAAAAATTGTGACTATATGCTTTTCTACCTAGAGCATTCTGCTTTATTTATTGTTTTAAGAATAACCTGAGGATCTCTATGCTCTAAATCCTGTTTGGGCTCTTTTTGAACCATTCTTTATGTCATCTATGTACCAGGAAATAAAATTCAGATTTATAAATGTTTTTCATTTCAAAGTTTACTGTTTATGACTAGGACTTATATAAGTAAACCATAGCTGCATAACTACAGTGGAAGTTAATTGGGTCTCTTGGAACATTGTTATTTTCTTAATAAAACAAGAGTAATAATATTAACCCTCTATTCTTCATAGGGCTGTTGTGGGAGTCAAATGAGCAAATCTTAATGAAAATGTATGAAAATGGGAAAACACTGCTGTTTTTGTCATTCTTCTCTTTTATATTGAAGCGTGGTCTACACAGTGGCGATCATTACTTGCATGTGTGGTTGTTCACAATGTTCAGCTTAATCCTATCTGGCTTTTCTTCTTCATGGTGCCCATGGAAGGTGTTTGGTTGCATTTTATAACAATAAGCATGGTAGTTAACAAGGCTGCTAGAGTTTGTAACTCAGTATTTTAGAAACACAAGGGGAATTTGAAACAGGTTTATACCAGTGATTCAGTGGTTCACTATAGTACAGTGACCTCTGGTAGAGCCATTGAGTTACAGCAGAGAATCTATTTACGTACCTTGTAAGATCAATAGGTGAATAAATAAAAACATTGTGGACTTACACTTTTAGACTTTGGAAAATTTATGTAGGTGCTGTGTAAACAGTAAAAATATAAAAGTATTTCTCAATTCTTAGTAATTTGGGTAGTCTATTTTGTCAAAATAAATGAAATATAAAATACAATAACGTAGGATAAAGTCATTTTGCATTAGAATGTGGCTTTTCTCTTTATAAGAGAGATTCTTACCTTGGGATCCATGAAATTCTGCAGAACGGTATGTTGCTCTGTGTATGTGCTGACTATTTCCAGGGAGGATCCATAGCTTTAATTCAATTCTGTAGAGTATGAAGTTCACTATTCTACAAACTGGGAACAATTAAGTTACACATCACCTGCTTTCTTTTCTCAAGATGTGAGACAGAGGGAACATTATGCGATTAGTTAAAAATGACAGTAGTATGACTTCCAGCACAACATTGAGAAAAGCATTCTCCTAATTCTCTCCACATTGAACTTTGAACAAAATATTGTTAAAAGCTATAAATATTCAGAAAATTGGGAAAAAAGGGAAAAAATCAGGTTGTGATGGGAAGATAAAATGTAAGAAAACTAAATTAACACTATCAAACATTTGTAATCACAGTGAGATGAAACTTCTGGGAAATGATAGGCCTATATTCCAATTTCAGCTCTGATACAGACACCTTATGTGGCACTTTGTTATTCCAGAACTGTTTGGATGCAAGTGACAGAAACTCAACTTTACCTAACTTAGGTCAAAGAAATAATTTCCTTTTTGATCAATGATAAAATTTGTATGATGCTAAATCTTTTAATTAGTTGACACTTATTTTATGGCTCAGAATATAATTTATTTTGGTTAATGCTCTGGGGCACCTGAAAAAAAATGGCCATTTTGTATTTGTTGGGGGGGAAATTCTACACATATCAAGTATGTCAATTTGATTGATAACGTTGCTCAACTATTCTATACCCTTAGTTGACATCCTACTTCCACAAATTACTGTAAGAAGGCTATTGAAATTTCCAATGTGGATTTCTGGGTAGTTTTATTTCTCTTTATATTTATATTAATTTTTTACTGTATATCGAAGCTCTATTGTGTAACTGTGGATTTGTCTACTTCTTCACGTAATCCCATCATTTTGGATTAATTTATTTTATAGTTCTTCTATTTGGTATGTAAATGTTTAAGGTTGGTATGTCCACTTACTGAATTAACCACTTTATCATTGTGAACTGATCCTCTATGTCTCTGGTAATATTCTTTGATCTGAAATCGACCTTCATTTTGATTAGTATTTTTCTGGTATTTTTTTTCTGTTCTTCTAATTTTGATATATTGAAGGTGTTTGCAATTAAATCGGGCTTCTTGAAGGGATATATAGCGCAGTTTTCTACTTTAAAAAAAATCCAACAACTGGTGCTCTCTTCTTAACTGGGTACTCTGCTATAGTTTAAGTGATTATGGAGGAGTGATGTCAGCAAGATGACAGAATAAGAGGTCCACCATTTGTATTCCTCCAGCAACAATCTTTTGGCAGTCAGTTATGGAATAATATGCCTTTGTGGGAACTCTGGGATCCAGATAGGAAACTGAAATTCCAGGGGAGTCTAAGATGAAGGAGGGCCATTTTGAGAAGGCAAGTCCATGTCCAAGAATCCCAGCTACAGACCTGCAAATGATGTCATCCCATGTGGGTGATGCTACAGCCCCATTTGACTATTATAAAAAATATAAAACTCACTGTAAAGGTAAATGTATAGTCAAATTCAGAATACTCTAATGCTCTACTGGTGGCTTATAAAACATTTTTAGCTCTGGCATAAAAGATAAAAGAGAATAGTATTAAATAGAACTATAGATACAATAACTTATTAATGGATGTACAATATAAAATATGTAAATTATTATACTGATAGCATAAAGTGTAGGCAAGGTGTAGTAAAAGTATATAGGTTTCATGTGCAATTGAAGGTAAGTTGTTTTCAGCTTACAACAGACTGTTATATCTAATGTAACAGGTTATATGTAAGACTCATGGTAACCACACGCATACACACAGGCACACACACACAACACACAATCTATAGGGGATACACAAAAGATAAAGAGAGAAGAATTAAAATGTACCACTACCAAAAATAAATTAAAAGGCACCTGGGTGGCTCAGTCGGTTAAGTGTCCAACTTCAGCTGAAGTCATGATCTCACAATTTGGGAGTTTGAGCCCCACATCAGGCTCTCTGCTGTCAGCACAGAGCCTGCTTCTGATCCTCTGTCTCCTTCTCTCTCTGCCCCTCCCCTACTCATGCCCTCTCTCTCAAAAATAAACATGTAAAAAATTTTAAAAAATAAATCATAAAGGAAGATAGTAAGTAAGGACACAAGGGAAAAAGGAATCACAAATAGAAAACAATTAACAAAATGTAAATAGTAAACTCTTATCTATTAATACTTAATTCAAATGCAAATGGATTAAATTTTCCAGTCAAAACACAGAGTGGTTAATGGAAAAAAAACAAAATTCAGCAATATGCTAGCTACAAGAGAGTCACTTTAGCCATAAGGATATACACTAAAAGTGAAGGATGGAAAATAGATGTCCCATGTAAATGGTAACCAAAAGAGAGTAGGAATAGCTATCCATATATCAGATAAAATAGACTTTCAGTCAAAATCGGGCACAAGAGGCAAAGAAGGCCAGTACATAGAGATAAATGAGTCAATTCCTCAAGAGGATATTAGAATTAAAAATATATATGCAACCCAACATTGGTGTAACTAAATATTAAAGCAAATATTAATAGAACTGGAGGGAGAAATAGACAGCAATACAATAATAGCACTAGACTTGAATACTCCACTTTCAACATTAGATACGTCATTCAGACATAAAATTAATGAGGAAACACATATACAGTCATTCATTTCAACAGCACCAGAGTACACATTCTTCTCAAGTATAAATAGAAAATTCTCCGGGATTGATCACATATTGGGCCACAAGCTAGTATTAATGAATTTAAGAAGATTAAAATCATAACAAGTATCTTTTCTGACCATGGTATAAAAGTGCAAATCAATGAAAGGATGAAAATGGAAAAATTCACAAATATATGGAAATTAAACAACACACAGCACACACAAAAATAAAGACACAATGATCAATGGAATATAATTAAGAGCCTAGGAAAAAAACAGGCATTTATGGTCAATTAATCTCTGACAAAGGAGGCAAAAATATATAATTAAGAAGAGACAGTCTTTAATAAATTGTGTTGGGAAAACTGGATAGCTACATGCAAAAGAATTAAAATGTACTACTTTAACCATACACAAAAATAAACTCCAAATGGAAAAAACCTACATGTAAAACCTGAAAGCATAAAACTCCTAAAAGAAAACATAGGTGGTAATCTCTTGGACATCAATCTTAGGAATATTTTTTCTGGATCTGTTTCCTCTGGTAAGGGAAACAAAAGCAAAAATAAACTATTGGGACTACACCAAACTAAAAAGCTTTTGCACAGCAAAGACAAACATCAATAAGATGAAAAAGTAATGTACTAAATGGGGAAAATTTTTAAAAATGATATATCCAAAAAAAGGGTAATATCCAAAATATATTAAAAACTCATACTTGATGCCAAAAAAGTAATCCAATTAAAAAATGGAAAGAGAACCTGGATAGACATTTTTCCAAAGAAGACATACAGATGGCCAACAGATATGTGAATAGATTCTCAGCATAACCAATCATTAGGGAAATGAGATATTATCTCACACTTGTCAGAATGATTGGTATCAAAAAGATAAACAAACAAACAAACAAACAAACAAAAACAAGTGTTGACAAAGATGTGGAGAAAAGGGAACCCAGATGCACTTTTGGTAAAAATATAAATTGGTCAACCACTGTGGGAAACAGTATGGAGGTTCTTTAAAAAACTAAAAATAGAAGTACTATATGACCTAGTAGTTCTACTTCTCAGTATTTACCTGAAGAAAATAAAATAGTAATTAAAAATGATATATGCACCCCTATGTTTATTGCACCATTATTTACAAAGGCTAAGATATGGAAATGGGTAGTGTCTACGGATTGATGAGTCAATAAAGAAGATGTGATATATATACATTGTGGAATATTACTCAGCCACAAAAAAGAAAGATCTTGCCATTTATGACCACATGGACAGACCTAGAGGGTATTATGCTAAATGAAATAAGCCAGACAAAGACAAATACCATAGAATTTCACTTACACATAGAATATAGACTTTCAGTCAAAATCGGGCACAAGAGACAAAGAAGGTCAGTACGTAGTGATAAATGAGTCAATTCCTTAATTCCTCATTTATCACAAACAAATGAACAAATCTAAAGAAATGTAAATCTAAAAAACAAATCTAAATTAAAATCTAAAAAACAAAACTGATGAACAAATAAACAACAAGAGAAAAAGAGAAACGGACCCTTAATATAGAGAACAAACTGGTGTTCTCTTTCTTACCAAAGAGAAGGTGGTGGGGAGATGGGCAAAATGAGTGAAGGGGATTAAGAGGAACAAACTTCTAGGGATAAAATAAGTCATGGGGATGGGAAGTACAGTATAAGGCATATAGTAAATAATATTGTAATATATTTATCATAATCATTTTGTAATGTACATAATTGTTAAATCACTATGTTACACACCTGAAACTAATTTAATATTATATGTCAACTGTACTCCAATTAAAAAGAAAACACACTCTTGACCAACAAGTGGGTCAAAGAATAAATCAAAATGGAAATCAAAAATTATTTTGAGACAAATGAACATAGAAATACAACATATTAAAACTTATGGAATGCATCAAAAGCATTTCTAAGAAGTTTATAGTGAAAAATACCTACATTATGAAAGAAGAAAGACTTCAAACAACCTAACTTTATACCTCAAAACTAGAAAAAGAAGAAAAAACTGGCTCAAAGTTAGCAGAAGGAAAGAAATAACAAAAATCAGAGTAGAAATAGTGACACTGAAACTAGAAAAGCAAAATAAATAATGAAACTAAGAAATGGTTTTGGAAAAGGATAAGCAGAACTGACAAAACTTTAAGTAGATTAACCAAGAAAAAAAGAAAGGACTCAAACAATATTGTAAATAAAAGAAATTAAGGAACCATGGGGGGAAAGCTTTATGATAATGGATTGGACCATGATTTCTTGGATATGACCAAAACTGTAAAGAACAAAATACAACTTCCTTTCATGATAAAAACAGTTCACAAACTATGAGTAGAGGGGAACTTCCCAAAAGTGACATAGAGTATGTGTGAAAATCCTACAGCAAACAATATTCTCTATGGTGAATGACTTCACTGTAAGACCAAGAATAAGACTAGGATGTCCTCTAACCACTTCTACTGAATATTGTGTTGAAGAGTGTAAGGGCAGTTAGTCAAGAAAAAGAAAAAGACATCACCCAATTGAAAAGCAAAAAGTAAAATATTTCTATTCACACATGACACGATATTATATATAGGAAATCATAATCATAAAGAAATCACTAAAACTATTAAAATAAAAAAGGTCGCATCATACAGGATCAATATACAAATATCAACTGTATTTGTCTACACTGGCAATGATCTTTCCAAAATAAAATTTAGAAAACAATTGCATTTGCAAAATCTTCAAAGAGCAAACATATTTAGGTATAAATTTAATGAAAGAAGTGCAATATTTGTACACCAAAAACAATAAAACATTGCTAAAAAAATACTTGATGAAGACATAAATAAATGGAACGACATCCTATATTCATGGGTGGAAGACTTAATATTATTAAGATGTATATTTCCCCAAATTGACTTATAGATTCAATCTGTATCAACATCAAAGCTATAGTGGGGTTTTTTTTGCATAAATAGTTTTATTTTTTATTTTTTAAACATTTATTCATTTTGAAGAGACAGAGAGAGACAGAGTGCAAGAAGGGGTGGGGCAGAGAGATAGGGAGACACAGAATCCTAAGCAGGCTCCAGGCTCTGAGGGGTCAGCACAGAGCCCAATGTGGGCTCGAACTTATGAACCACAAGATCATGACCTTGATAACCTGATTATAAAGATATAACATATACATTATATATATGATATATATGTAATATATTAATATATATACATATATTTTAAAAAGGAGGACTTATATTTTCTGATTTCACAAGCCACCACAAAGCTACAGTAATCAAGATGTATTGGTATAAAGATAGACATGTAGATCAATCAATGGAAGAGAATTGACAGTGCATAAATGAACCCTTACATTTACAGTAAATTGATTTTTTTTTTACAGGGATGTCAGTTAAATGGAGAAAGAATAGTCTTTTCAACAAATGGTTCAGGGACAACTAGATATCCAAAGGGAAAAGGATGAAGTGGACCTTTCATGACCTCACCCTATATATAAAAGTTTTAAAAAATGGGTAAAATACCTAAATTTAAGAGTGGAAACTCTACAACACTAGAAGAAAACATAGGAGTAGATCTCCATATCTTGCATCAGACATGGCATCAAAAGCATAAATAAAAAATAGATAAATCAGATTGTATTCAAATGAAAACTTTTGTGCTAAAAACATACAATCAAAAGAAAATAGCAACACAACTCACAGAAGAAAGTATTTGCAAATTGTATATCTGATAAAGAACCAGTTTCAGAATACATAATAATGGAGGTAAATTCACAATTATAAAATGGGGTAGGATTGTATATATATTTCTCCAAAGAACATATAAATGGCCAAAGGGTATATAAAAAATGGTCAACGTTATTAGCCATAGCTAAATGCAAATCTAAACCACAGTAAGCTACCAATTTGTAACCACTGGGACACCTATAATAAAAACGATAAAAGAACAACAAATGTTGCCAAGGACATAGAAAAATTGGAACCTTTATATGTTATTCATGGGAATGTAAAATGGTATAGCCACTTTGGAAATATTTTGGCATTTCCTCAAATGTTAAAAATTGTGTTGTAATATGACACAGTAATTCCACTCTTAGACATATACTTAACAGAAATGACAACACATAGCTACACAAAATCTCACACGGAGATATTCATAGAGCATTATTCATAACAGCCAAAGAGTGGAAACAAGCCAAATGTCCATCAACTGATAAATGAATAAATACAATGTGTTACACCCATACAATGATACACTATTTTGCGATAAAAAGGAATGAAGTAATAATACATGCTACGGCATGTATTAACCTTGAAACCATTATGCTAAGTGAAAGAAGACAGTCACCAAAGACCATGTGTTTTATGATTCCCTTTATATGAAGTGTCTACAGTGGGCAAATGTATAGAGAAAGAAATCAGCCATGGGGCTGCCTGGGGCTGGGGTAGGGGGAGCTGGGGAGTGATGGAACTGGAGTTTTCTTTTTGTGGTAAGAAAATGTTCTCAACTTAGACTGTGATGTTTGTGCAACTCTGTCAATATGATAAAACCACTTAATTGTACGCTTTAAATGGGTGGGTTTTATGCTATGTGAATTACATTGCAATAAAGATATTTTTTAAAAAGCAAGGAGAAAAGCTGAAATAGCACTTTTCAGTGGCACTTTAATGAAAAGAGAAGTTTTCTCCATCTTCTTTTTTGAAAAGATATGTTTGATGAATATAAAATATTAGATTGAGGTTTTTTTTTTCTTTCAGAGCTTCAAAGATGACACTCCTTTTCTGGCTTTTGATGCCTCCATAAAAAAGTCTACTATCATTATCTTCTTATCCTGTGTAATTTGTCTTTCTTGTCAGATTGGTTTTTAGGTTAAATCAATTTGATTTAATTAAGTTTGTTTAATCAACTCAATTAACTGCCTTGATTTTATTTTTTTTCCTTATCATTGGGGCTCATTGAACTATGGCTTTTATAGTTTCATCAAAATTTTAAAAAATTAAAGACACATTTCTTAAAATATCTTTTCTATTCATTGCCCTATTTCTGGATTCAAATTACACTTATTTTATACTGTTTTAAGTTGACCCAAAGTTCACTGATGCTCTGTTTATTTTATTTTTCAGACTTTCCCTCCATATTTTATTTTGAATACAACTGACTCTTTAAAAAAATTATTTATTTATTTTGAGAGAGAGAGAGAGAGAGTGCTGGGGAGAGGCAAAGAGAGAGAGGGAGAGAGAGAATCTTAAACAGGCTCCACACTCAGCACAGAGCCCAATGCCAGGCTTAATCCCACCACCCTGGGATCATGACCTGAGCCAAAATCAGGAGTCTGATGCTCAATCGACTGAGTCACCCAGGTGCCCCACAGTTTTGATTTCTGAAAAGAATGTTCAGGAAGATAAATATTTCTCTTTTTTTTAAGTTTTTTTTTTTTTAACATTTATTTATTTTTGACAGGTAGGGAGGGACAGAGCACGA
Organism: Neofelis nebulosa; assembly: GCF_028018385.1. Lineage (NCBI taxonomy): Eukaryota > Metazoa > Chordata > Mammalia > Carnivora > Felidae > Neofelis > Neofelis nebulosa. The sequence goes on along the minus strand of NC_080791.1, from coordinate 42,833,683 downwards.
ACAGGGTAGGGACAGAGAGAGAGGGAGACAAAGAATCTGAAGCAGGCACCAGGCTCAATACAGGGCTTGAAACCACAAACTGTGAGATCCTGACTTGAGCTAATGTCAGATGCTTAACTGACTGAGCCACCCACATGCCCCAGGAAGATAAATATTTCTTATTCAAAAACTTCTCATTTTCTTTAAGCCTTTATTATATTCCAATGTAATCTCCCAGGATTTTTTTGTTTTAGGAAGATCAAGATACCTGCCAAAATAAATCAAACTTTTAGATATCAGGTATACATAGAAAAAGGTAAGAGTCTTCTAACATCATTTATATACACATTCCCATTACAGAACTTTGAGGAGTGAAATTAAAACTTTGAAATATATATAACACTGTAGCATATCATATGATATTAAATACATACACACACACACACACACACACATATATATATATATATATATATATATATATATATATACATATATATATATATATACACATAATGTGCATATTTATGAATGTGTCATATACAGGTAATATCTATGCATGAGTAAAAATAGAAATATATATATTTGAAACCTTTGGGGCACCTGGGGCACCTGGCTGGCTCAGTTGTTAGAGCATGCCACCCTTGATCTCAGGGTTTTGAGTTCGAGCCTCACATTGGGTGTAGAGATTACTGAAATAAATAAATAAGCTTAAAAAAAATAAAGACCTCAGCTTTTTTTTTCCTCCAATATATGAAATTTATTGTCAAACTGGTTTCCATACAACACCCAGTGCTCATCCCAAAAGGTACCCATCACCCACCCTCCCCTGCCTCCCACTCGTCATCAACCCTCAGTTTGTTCTCAGTTTTTAAGAGTCTCTTATGCTTTGGCTCTCTCCTACTCTAACCTCTTTTTTTTTTTTTTCCTTCCCCTCCCCCATGGGTTTCTGTTAAGTTTCTCAGGATCCACATAAGAGTGAAACCATATGGTATCTGTCTTTCTCTGTATGACTTATTTCACTTAGCATCACACTCTCCAGTTCCATCCACATTGCTACAAAGGGCCATATTTCATTTTTTCTCATTGCCACGTAGTACTCCATTGTGTATATAAACCACAATTTCTTTATCCATTCATCAGTTGATGGACATTTAGGCTCTTTCTATAATTTGGCTATTGTTGAGAGTGCTGCTATAAACATTGGGGTACAAGTGCCCCTATGCATCAGTATTCCTGTATCCCTTGGGTAAATTCCTAGCAGTGCTATTGCTGGGTCATAGGGTAGGTCTATTTTTAATTTTCTGAGGAACCTCCACACTGTTTTCCAGAGTGGCTGCACCAATTTGCATTCCCACCAACAGTGCAAGAGGGTTCCCGTTTCTCCACATCCTCTCCAGCATCTATAGTCTCCTGATTTGTTCATTTTGGCCACTCTGACTGGCGTGAGGTGATATCTGAGTGTGGTTTTGATTTGTATTTCCCTGATGAGGAGCGATGTTGAGCATCTTTTCATGTGCCTGTTGGCCATCCGGATGTCTTCTTTAGAGAAGTGTCTATTCATGTTTTCTGCCCATTTCTTCACTGGGTTATTTGTTTTTCAGGTGTGGAGTTTGGTGAGCTCTTTATAGATTTTGGATACTAGCCCTTTGTCTGATAAGTCATTTGCAAATATCTTTTCCCATTCTGTTGGTTGCCTTTTAGTTTTGTTGGTTGTTTCCTTTGCTGTGCAGAAGCTTTTTATCTTCATAAGGTCCCAGTAGTTCATTTTTTGCTTTTAATTCCCTTGCCTTTGGGGATGTTTCAAGTAAGAGATTGCTACAGCTGAGGTCAGAGAGGTCTTTTCCTTCTTTCTCCTCTAGGGTTTTGATGGTTTCCTGTCTCACATTCAGGTTCTTCATCCATTTTGAGTTTATTTTTGTGAATGGTGTGAGAAAGTAAGACCTCAGCTTTTAATCAACTTTAGATAATGCTTACTAATCTTCAAAGCATCTCTATTTGAATTAACTAGGCTCAAATCATGGCTAAGTAGTAAGAACAATCCATTTTGTTTCTAAAGAATTATTACCTAATAATACATTTAATTCTATTGTGGACTATGATTTTGCTAGTTCCAGCCCAAAGTTCCAATTCCCAAAGCAAGAGTATCACAAGACCATAAATAAACAAATCATAAGTAGCTATAAATATTATGAAGAATTATACATGTACACTGAAGGAAAAAAAAAGATCGCTTATTCAGATCACTGTCTACATGGCAAATTAAAGAGAATTTTTTTAACGCTTTACCTTTATTGTATTATAATATTGACAAGTCTCAAACAGAGAGATGGAGAAAACTCTATCATCTGAAACTGTAGTGAGTTTATGTTATAAAGAGTCTTCATGATATAGAATAATAAATATCAGAAAGAAGGGTAGAATTTTTATAAACTTACGGTGAAAGCCAAACAAGAAGTAGAGGGAAATGGAATCAGTCAGCTTGGATTCAAATCTCAGCTCCTTACACTACCTCAGAGACAACCTCTCTGTGTCTCTGTAAAACAAGGATAACAATTGCATTGTCTTTCAAGGCTGTCATCAAAGTTACAAGAGCTAATACGTTAAGCACTTAGAATATTTTATGATCCACAGTAAACACTCAGACACTATCATAATTAGAGCAAAAATGAATTAAGTAATATTTGTATTCTTGTGTAATTCTAAAAATGATAGAAAATATCATCTGTATCTTCACATGGACTTTCTCATCATGCCCATAAAAACTGTCAACTTGAAAAAAATATTTAAAGGTTTTAATTCTCTCAAAAGCTGATGTTAATGCTCTGATGTTCAGATCATTGAAAAAAACTTTGTGGCGCCTGGGTGGCTCAGTCGGTTGAGTGTCCAACTTTGGCTCAGGTCATGATCTTACAGTTCATCCACACATTGAGCTCACTGCTGTCAGCCTGTCAGCTCAGACACCGCTTAGGATCCTCTGTACCCCACCTCACTTCTCTCCCCTGCTTGCGCTCTCCCAAAAATAAATAAATATTTAAAAATATATTTATAGTGTCATACTATATTTATAGTATTACTGTGAGGTAATATAGTACAATTGAAATAAATGGCCTGAACTTAAATCTCAGTTCTGCTACTTATCTATCAGTTGTGTGAAGTTGGGCAGGTTCCTTAAGTTCTCTGTGTCCCATTCTCTGGCATATAGGAAAAATAACACTATCTACCTAATAGGATTGTTGCAAAAATTAAATTATGTAGTATTTGTAAAGCCCTCTAAATAGTGCCTTGTTCATGTTAAGCATTATTCAATTTTTCTTTTCTTTAGTTGTTACCTCTTAAAATTTTGCCAGATTTTCTTTTGCTAATGACATTTCATGTGAATACTGTGCTTCCATAAGATGTCTTTGATATTCAAAAAATTTCTCCTTTTATTCTTCTGGCCTTCAAAAGCCACAAATTCCCATTCAGAATTAGAATCAGTTAGAATTTTTTGCGAATGCATTGAGGGATTGGACAAAATAATAATAATTTAAAAATTCTCCATTAAATTATGCTTCCTTTTTGGTCTTCTGTTTACACATACAATTTTGTTTATACAGATCGATTTTCTTTTCACTACACTGCATTTAGTGACCAAAAAAGTTTTTTATACTTTATGCCCTCATAGAGAGTATGCTTAATTCCTATCTACTGCTTTCAATTTTAACCATTCAGTCAAGTAAAGGAGGGAGAGATCTAGCATAATCCTTTCTATCACTTATCTCTCAGAAGTCATTTATCAATTCAATTTCCTGAAGAACTCCCAAATTCATCTTATTTACATCATCTTTATTATATTAGTTCAGTCTTTTTAAATCTCATATGTAAATTTTTACAGTGTCTATTTGGAATCCTTCACTCAGCTACAGAAAAACAGTAAATAAATCTCATCATGTACTTCTCTTTTTAAAAAATCATCTGTTTGTTTATTACTATATACATGATCAAGTCTAAACTTTAGAGCATTTTCTCATGATCTGGCTTATTTTGTGCCCCACCCTTATTTTCAACAAAATTTTTCCTCAATCGATTATAATTATTGCTTTATATAGCTGTTTTCCCAAACACACTTTAAACACCTTGTGTAGAGAAGCTTTGGGTTATATATTCCTTATCTCCAATACCCATAATATGCCTGAAACATGTTCAAGCTCAATAAACACATGTAATGAGCGAACAGACACACAAATTAGAGTGAATGGATGAAAACTAAGGCCTGTTCTCTTAGGATCTCATCTATTACAAGAAAAACGAAACAAAACATAACAACCAAATGATTCAGACACATATAGGCCCTGAGCCTTCAATGTTGGACAACTCTTAACTACTCTTAAATACATTGTGAATAGGAGTAACTTACTTGGTAAAAATTTAAAAGCATCTTTGTATGATTATCAGCTGGAAAATATTTCTTTGATCTGTCTGCTAAAGAGTCTAACTAATACACAATTTAAAAGCTTAAGAAATACATCTGGGGGCGCCTGGGTGGCTCAGTCGGTTAAGTGTCTGACTTCGGTTCAGGTCATGATCTCACAGTTCATGAGTTTGAGCCCCGCGACGGGTTGTGTGCTAACAGTTCAGAGCCTGGGGCCTGCTTCGGATTCTGTGTCTCCCTGTCTCCCTGCCCCACCCCTGCTTGTACTCTGTCTCTCAAAAATGAATAAATGTTAAAAAAAATAAAAATAAAGAAATAAAGAAATACATCTGAATAACACTAATAAAATCTAGAATTGATTGAGCATACACCTTATTTGATCCATTTAATAACCCTAACACATAGCCAAAGTTACATGGCCATCAAGGGCTCCAGCCAGGTTTTAACCTGGGTCTTCTGGTATCAAATTTGTTGCTTTTCTTATTACATATGCTTGTATGCCACATTAAAATTTAAATAACTCCACAGAATGGTGACACTTAACAACATTATCACTCAAGCACTGAAGTCTTAGATAAATCTCAGGTTATTCACCTGAAAAGACCTAGATGACATAGAAAACAGGACAGGCATGAGTTGATAAATTAAACACAAAGCAATTGCCTTCTGGTTTCAGCTCTGATACTTAAGGAGCTTGGAAATCATTATTCTTGTCCTTACAATAAGAAAGAACTGGACAAACTAAAAATCAATAATTTTTCTTGGATGCAGCAGAGAACTAAATTTGCAAGACAAACTGCCACCCTGAAATTCTGAGAGACAGGTGAACTCAGAGTCCCAGGCAAGATCTTATTACCTAAGGCAGAAGCTCCTAGAGCCATAAAATGATAGGAACGCTTCAATGGTAATTTTTTGGTTGAGTGTCAACCAGTGTGTTGGTCACTGCAGCAGTTAAAGGGGGGTCCTTGCACCTTAATGGGCTATGCTTCCAGAATCCACACCAGGTTCTCATGGTAAAGATCTGAGAAAGATCCCTCTGTGGCTCTGGCGGGGGAAGAAAAGAAAAAAATTCTTATGAAATGTGTCTAGAACCTTATCTATAACAAAGGCCTAGGGGCGCCTGGGTGGCTCGGTCGTTAAGCCTCCGACTTCGGCTCAGGTCACGATCTCGCGGTCCGTGAGTTGGAGCCCCGCGTCGGGCTCTGTGCTGACAGCTCGGAGCCTGGAGCCTGTTTCGGATTCTGTGTCTCCCTCTCTCTGTGACTCTCCCCCGTTCATGCTCTGTCTCTCTCTGTCTCAAAAATAAATAGAAACGTTAAAAAAAAAAAATTCAAAGGCCTACTCTCCAGTGGGAAAGATTTTACTGGAGTCCTAATACAGTGGATGAAGTACATTAGTCTCATTGTAGCCTGTGCTAGCCTTCCAGCACAGGGAAGGCTATGGTAAAGGAAGGGAAGAGGATGGGAAACTATATAACTATACAAAAAGAAACACTTGTAAAGCTCCTGGGCCAGAGACACAGGTCTGCTAAAAGACCAATTTAATCATAAGATAGTAGAATGATCCCCTCCTCCACACGTTACTACCATTCCCACAGAGCTGCAGTGTCATAACAGTGGATCACTGCTACAAGGGCTGCAAGGTACAGGTACTCTCTGAGGAGGAGTTCACTGAGAACCCCAAGTCAAGAGGGGAGACAAAAACAAGGAGACAAGGATCCAAAGCCTCTGACACCTGTAGCCATGACAAGCATTAAACAGAGTCCAAATGCTAGCTAGGTTGACATAAATCCTCACACTAGAGGCCTATTTTCCCTAGTTCTTATTACCTAATACAGTATCTTTCAACAAAAAAAGTGAAGACATGCCAAAAAGCAAGAGAAATACAGCCTGAAGAGACAAAGCAAGCATCGGAACCAGACTGAGACATGAAACAGGTTTGAAATTAAATAAGAGAATTAAATATGATTAATATGTTAAGAGCTTTAGCAGAACAAGTAAACAGCATCTAAGGACAAGGCAGGTAATGTAAGTAGGGAGGTGGAAATTCTAAAAATTTAAAGGAAATGCTAGAAATCAAAAACATTGCAACAGAAATAAGGAATGTGTGGGGCGCCTGGGTGGCTCGGACCGTTAAGCGTCCGACTTCGGCTCAGGTCACGATCTCGAAGTCCGTGAGTTCGAGCTCCACGTTGGGCTCTGTGCTGACAGCTCAGAGCCTGGAGCCTGTTTCAGATTCTGTGTCTCCCTCTCTCTCTGACCCTCCCCCATTCATGCTCTGTCTCTCTCTGTCTCAAAAATAAATAAACTTAAAAAAAAAAAAGAAATAAGGAATGTGTTTGATGAGCTCATCAGTAGACTGGAGAGGACACAGAAAAGGAAGGGGATGGATATATATATATATATATATATATATATATATATATTCACACACACATATACACACATACACAGAAATATATATAAGATCTATGGGATAATTTCAAAAGTAATTGGGATATGAGAAAGAGAAGAATAGAAGATCAGAGCAGAAGAGATATTTTAAGTAATAACGACTGATAATTTTTCAAACTTAATGCCAAACACCAAACCACAGATTCTGGAAGCTCAGAGAACACCAAGTAAAACTTATATACAAAAAAAGTTACACCTAGGCATATCATATTCAACCTTCCAAAAACCAAAAACTGTTGAAAGAATTCTGGAGGAAAAAAAGGTACCTCACCTACAAAATAAGAATCACACAGGACTTTTTGTCAGAATACATGAATGCAAAAAAGAGTGAGGGATTTAAATGGCTGAACAAAAACACCTAACAACATAGAATTCTAGCAAGAGCAAAATTATTCTTCAAAAGTGAAGGAGAAATAACTTTCTTGGACAAATAAAAACTGAGGTAATTTGTGGCCAGTAGATCTGCTCTGCAAGAAATGTTAAAATATTTTCTATAGGCAAAAGGAAAATGGTACTAAAACTTGGATTTACAAAAACAGAGAGGAGCATCAGAAAAGGTATTAGTGAAGATAACATATTTTATTTCTCTTATTCTTAATTGATCTAAAAGATAACTTTGTTTAACAGAATAAGTGTTAAAATATATTAGATGATCACAGCAGACAGATCATGTAATAAATAATAGCAACATAACAAGAAACATGAGGAAGCAATTGAGAATAATTCTTGTTATAATGTCCCTGAATTATATGTGAGACAGAATAATGTTAATGGAAGACAGAGATAAATTAATAAAAAAAAAATATAAACTCTAGGGCAATCAGTAATTTTTATAGTATAATTGACATGCTAAGAAAGAAGATAAAATAGAATCCTATAAAATGCTCAGTTAATACCAGAGAAACAAACCTCTGTCAACAAATAGAAAATAGTTACAAACATAGTTGATATTGAACCTAATTATATCAATATCTATTTCAAAGTAAATGGTCTAAATGCATCAATAGTCAGAAATTCTTACAGTAGATAAAAGTACAAAACCCACCTCTATGTAGTAGACAAAAATCTTTCTTTGAAAGGAAGACTGTAATAAGTTAAAAATAAAGAAATGGAGAAGTCAACCAGTAGGCTATATTAATTTCGGATTGCAGAACAAGGAAATATATAAAATTATTAACTCCAGCTTACCCATCTAGGAAACCAGAGGGGGAAAAAGAACAATTTATATTTGAAACAAGCAGAATAATAAAAAATAGAGCAGAAATTGATGAAACTGAAAACAGGAAAGAAGAAGATCAAAGCCAAAAGCAAAGACCAATAAAATTGGTAAATTTCTGGTCAGGTGAACCAAGGCAAGAATGTTTTCTTTCCTCATTCCTATTCAACATCATACTGAAAGTTCTAGCTGATACAGTATAACAAGATAAGCAAATAAAAGTATACATATTAGAAAGAAATTAAATGCAAAACCGCATTCACAGATAATTGTCTATGTAGAAAACATCAAAGAATCTACAACAACAGCAACAAAATCTTGTATAGGATAGTCACAGGAAACACAAATAATATATAAGAATCAATAACTTCATTATATACCCAAAATGAATAAATGGAATTTGAAATTTAAAAATATACATAGACATGCATATATGCATGTCTATTTATATACACATATATTTTCCTGTTCTGGCAGCTGACAGTGTCTAGAAGAAAACACCCCATTAACAATGAGCATACCTAGTGCCCTGATCTTGGTTTATTATACTATTTTCATATGCAAGGAACCAGGGCTACAATCTTGGAGTTGACTGACTGTAGGACTGGAACAGGAAATTTACAAGATGTGCCTAGATCATTTTACAGTGCCAAAAAATAAGTCCTCATAAACAAACACCCCATGATGGGGATATGTCAAAGAGACACAGGAGCCAACTGAAAGAGTTCCTAATGGCTAAAAGCTGAACAACAAAATAAATGGTTTTGTACTGAATTATAACTCCATGTATAATACAAATATCAGTAAGTCTATATCAAGGTAAATAAATAATTGAATAAATAAATATAAAATAAAGGGCGGGGAATAATCTCTTGCAGAAGAATTCTATTTTTAATTTTTTTAACATTTATTTAGTTTTGAAGGACAGTGAGATTCAGGGCGTGAGCGGGGAAGGGGTAAGAGCTAGGGAGACACAAGAATCCCAAGCGGGGTCCAGGCTCTGAGCTGTCAGCAGAGAGCCTGAGGCCGGCTGGAACTCAGACATCATGACCTGTGCCAAAGCTGGAAGCTGTACCGACTGAGCCACCCAGGTGCTCCACTTGCAGAAGAATTCTAATTTATGTAGCTACTATGATTTGAGGAGGTGAGACACTGCTCCTCACTCTGTAAGTGTGTGCTATGTGTACAAATTTCTTTCCAAAGATTACAGTATACAAAGGTGGAAAAAGAGGAACATTATAGTAGAGAATCTAGCCAAACCCTACCTCAGGCATGTGATTAAGATCCACATCAACAGTAATAGATCATATTAATGGAATGTTCTTTTGATAGGATGTAATACGACTGGCACTTTATCTCTGTGGTCATTCCAAAAAAGCTTAACCTCAGTCTAGTAATGAGAAAACCATCAGAAAAGTCCTGATTGAGGCTTATTCTACAAAATATCTGACTAGTGTACCTCAAGGTTATAAAAAACAAGGTTATTCTGAGATATTGCAATAGCCAAGAATGACCTAAATAGGCGTGATGTTTCTGGAACATAAAAGTAACATTTGGTAAAAACCAAGTAAATCTGAATGAAAGTATAGAGTTTAGTTAATATGTCAGTATTTATTCATTAACTGGGACAAATGTACTATATGATACTGAATGTTAATAAAAGGGGAAATATAGGATAGGTATGAGGAAACAGCAGTATCTTTTCAAGTTTTCTGGAAATTTAAAACTATTCTGAAATAAGTTTGTTTAAAAAAGAAAACAAAAACAAAAATAAAAGGACTGCTTTGTTTCCAAGCAATGTGAACCAAAGTATTATTGAGCCAACTGCAAACCTTTAATACCTGGGAACCTCAATGTCTGGGGAAGAATAGATATTATGATGATAAGTAGATCTTTGCAAGAAAATTGGAGGATACTATTTTTTATTTTTTTTTAAGGCACAGTTCGGATAATTACATACTCTCTATACTTTATCTCTCCATTCTAGAACAGTTCTAGGAACATACAAACACTTTCTAATATATCTCATATTAAACAATAAACGTACTTTCATAATATAGTATTCCTTCTGAAACTATTACCTTTTCTTCCCCCCTGGAATTTCACAGTAAAATCTCAGCATTTACTCAGCATACTTAGCTTCCACTAAAAATACTATTGTGAATATTATCATTCACTTCTAAACATCCAATTCAAAGATTTCTTATCTGCTCTCATCTTAGCCAAATTCTCAACAGTGTTTGACACAGACTCCCATGTTCTTGAAATACTATTGTTTTGTTTTCGTCACATCATGCTTAATTTACTCTTTCCCCCACCTTACTAGCTATTCCATTTTAGTCTCTTTTCCTTGCTTCTCCTTCTCTGTTAGGCCTCTAAGTGTTGTAGCGCATGAGGGCTCTATCCAACGTCCACCACTACTCTTCAGACATACTATTTTCTTAGGTGATTATCAAGAGAGTGGTAGCAACATCTCCATTTAGTTCTTTAAAATACATTACACAGAAAACAGATCTCTCGGGTTTTTTTTTTTTTTAATGTTGATTTATTTATTTTTGAGAGAGAGAGAGAGAGACAATCTGAAGCAGGTTCCAGGCTCTGAGCTGTCAGCGCAGAGCCCGATGTAGGGCTCAAACCCACAAACCATGAGATTATGACCTGAACCAAAGTTGGATACTCAACTGACTGAACTACCCAGGTGCCCCAACAGATCTCTCATTTGAATCCTACTTATTTCTCTCTACTCTTCTCTGTCTCAGTAAAGGCATTACCATCAACATCTTTCCACACAGTATCTGCAAAACTGTGTGGAAATTCATTCTCATAGTTTCTTCTGTCCCTTACCTTGTGTACCTAGTAGACTCAATTCAGATATATTGCTTATATCTGTTTTGCACAAGTCCCTGGCTGTGATTTCTTCTTGACCTTTCTTTTGGGGAGAGTTCCATTCATCTTGTCATTTTGGCTAAGTTTCTGTCTTTTGTGTGTTTTAATAACTTGTTATGTGTCCTGCACCTGAGAGTACTGCTATATTAAGAAGGGCCACACACTGTCCAGGGCCTGGTGCTTCAGGAAGTATTTCTGGTGTATGCCGTGTACACTCTGCTATTGCGTTTTGGCTGCTCTTTCCCACTGGTCAGTCCTCTACAGAGCTCCTCCTTGCTCTTAGCGGGGACTGTTTGGACCTTTAAGAGGTGTGCTTTGATTTGTTTGTTGAAGTAAGCCACACCTGCCACATTGTCTCCCTCCAACTCTGGAGATCCTTCTGTCACTCCACAGATCAATTTCCTGGGTGTTTCAAGTAATCTGACCTCAATACAGCTGTGTTTGAGGGAAAAGAAAAGCCCAGAGTCTCCCCCGTCCCGCCACTTCTCCGCCATTTTAACTCCTCTCTCATATACCTAATGGACTCCAACTTGGGGCACCTGGGTGGCTTAGTCGGTTAAGTGTCTGACTTCGGCTCAGGTCATGATCTTGTGGTGAGCTCGAGCTCCGCTTTGGGCTCCTGCTTCGAAATCTGTATCTCCCTTCCTCTGCCCCTCACCTGCTCTCACTCTGTCTCTCTGTCTCTCTTAAAAATAAACACCAATGGACTCTAACTCATTTAGAATTCAAATTTTCCCTCTCCATTGTTTGCTTTGACATACGCCACTGTGATACAGAATACAGTCCCTTTTCAATACTTTTTCTCAAGTACATCTACACAAAGCATATATGTAAATTTTTACCAGAGCCTGAGGCAAAAATTACAATGGGGTACCGTAAGACTGAATGTTAGACTCTGGTGTTATGAAGAATATTTCGACGATTCTCAAAGTTAAAAATCTTTACGGTGATTTCTTTCTCTGTGTCCTTGTGATGCTGCCTAGCCTTTTTCTTCCTTGCCTTCTTTTTTCTGTACATGACATTCCTATAAATTTATTATGCAGTCCAGCTTATATCATCTTGCTTTACTTCCTCTTTCTAAACTATATCCCGGTGAAGGGAAGCAGGAAAAAAAGAGAACATCCTACATCTTTCACATTCAAAGTAACTCATCAAGGTATTTTTCTAAATAAAAGCCATCTACTCCAGAAACTGTTCCAATCCTTAAGGCATAGAAGCAAACATTTTAAATATTCTAATACACAGATATCTATTCATACATTTCCACTCAGTGATTATCCTTTGACTATTCAATAAACTCCAGATTTCTTAAAATAGACAATATGATCCTAATCTGTTCTCAGTTTTATCAGCTCTTAAATCCCTCTGAACGTGTCATGCTATGGTCAAATCAGTAAATTCCTCCTTCCTCAGCCAGCCTGGAATCTTCATGCTTCTGTGCCTCTCTCTATACTTGCCACTTTCACCTGGAATATCCTCCCACGGTTCATGTCCTTGAATAATTCATGCTTTAAACACAACTCTCATATGGTCCTCTTTAGGTCCCAAATAGAACAGCATTCTGTCTCTTATGTTCCACAACCCCACCTCGTTCATACCACTCATCAGAGTGGATTATAATCATGGATTGGAGAATCTTTTCTCCCTGGCTAGACTGTGTTCCCTTGATGATTGTTTTTAAATAATTAAAAACATTTTTTTAATTTTTATTTATTTTTTAGAGAGAGAGAGCGCGAGCATGAATGGGGAAGGGACAGAGAGAGAGGGAGACATAGAATCCGAAGAAGGCTCCAGGCTCTGAGCTGAAGCCTGGCACAGGGCTGGAACCCATGAACTGGGAGATCGTGACCTGAGCCAAAGTTGGACACTTAACCGACTGAGGCACCCAGGCACCCTGAGCATTATTCTCTTTTCTCTAGGCCAGCACCAAGGAGTTCTAGTGCTCAGTAAGCATTTTTGGGGGCTAAATGATTATTTTTTGATGAGCAAAAGCATTAAATGTTTATTCTGTGGACTCATCCATGACCTTTACTAATCTAACTCTTTGAATCTCTACCCTTTGAATCTCTATAAAATATCTTCATAGTTTCAAACAGTATTCTGGATGGATCAAGATTCAGGTTTCTTTCCTGCTTCTTACTAACCCTCTGCCTTTAGGGGAGTTATTTAGTGCCTCTAGTGCTCATTTCTTTCTCTATAAGATAGGCATGATAATACCATTGTTAAAAGTTTTTTTTTTAACAATTAGATGATATTAAAATATATATTTCCCACTACCTAGTAGATAGTAAACAATAAATTAATGACTATCCTTCTTTTACTGATTTAGTGATCTGATGAAGGATAGCCTTTAGAAATAAAGAGCAAGCTGCTCTAGTGAATAACTCTTGAAAATATAGCACAGGTGCAGGTACCATATCAAGCACTTCAACCCCAATCTCTCCCCCCAATTCTTTCTTCTCCCAAACTGACAAAAGTGATAAAACTACTGAGCTTATGTTTCCTCTTCAAACAGAACATGTTTTTTTCAGATTAAATAATCAGTATTTCTTCCCTTCATATTTGATTTCTGAGCATGTGCTTGTAAATAAAATAAGTGTTCCATGTCAGAGCTGAAACTGCATGTGTGAAAATTATGCAACCATCACATTTTTGTTTCTTGGTTATTGATGAAAGTAATACGGCAAATTTTAAAACTTCAGAATATATTCAGGAAAATATATATGGATTGCTATGGTGAGGTATTTTTAAGAGTTCCCTAAAACATTGTGACAAAATAGTTTATATCTTGAATGTTGTTTATTTTGTGCATTTTAGTTATCTCTTTTGGGGCCATAAATAGATGTTTATGCTTAAAATCTCTCATTTGTTACAACTTGAAATATTTACTTATACTATGAGAAACAATGGGGCTGAAATTAAATATTCTCATGTCTATGAAAGATTATTTTTTTTCTCAGATCATCTGATATGGCACTAGTTTTCAGCTGTCACGAAATCTATTCCATCTTTTTCATCTTCTGAATGAAAACTGTTAAATTATTTCAAGCTGCTCAGTAATTAAAAATAATTTGTTTACCAATTTGGACACAGTTGACTCAGCCCAGAGTCTTCCTGAAATCAAATAATGTCAACCACCAAATAGTTTTTTAGTCAAAGGAATAGAAAGAAAAATCAGATTAAACGGCTAAAAATATTCAGAAATTTTATTTGAGCTTCTGGAAGCTAAGAGAGTTGTTTAAGTAGGACAATACCAGATCCTTTTAAATATTACAATAGGGATTTGAGACACGGATATTTATATGAAAACATTAAAATTGTACATTCCAGGATGATAGAACATCTTCTAAGGAAAGGTTTGACCCTTGACCTGCTTCTGGAAGGCAACCTCTAATCTCTTGGAATATTCTCGTAAGAGTGTCTTTACCTGGGTTCCTGGGCTACAGCAGATAGTTTATTTGAACAATGTTATTTTTGGGGGGACTTAGGTCAGTGGTATCAGCTTGACCTTTGGAAGGACTGGAGACTGAGTAACTAAGCTCAGCCATGTAGCCAGGCAGCCAGTCATGCCTACATGACCGACCTAAAAAAAAAAAAAAAATCCTAGACACCAAGGCTTGAGTGATCTTCCCTGACTGGGAATATTCCATAAATATTGCCACACATTGTTGTAGGTAGATGTTGCTGGTAGACACTGCTGTCTGAATGGCTCCACTGGGGGAGGACAACAGTAAATTTACACATGTTATCTCCTGACTTTGCCCTATGTGAATCATCCCTTGGCCCATTTTAATCTATATCCTTTTGTTATAATAAACTGCAGTCAAAGATATAAAGGCTTTCCGGAATTCTGTAGGTCCTTCTAGAGAATTATTTAACCTAAAGGCAGTCTTGGGGATCTCTCAAACTGCATTATTGAACATATAATCTCTAAGTAGCCATTGGTCACTCTTCCTTTTATACAAAGTCTGTTTCAATTCTCGCACAGAACTTTTTCCTTGGTAAACGAAGACCTGCTCTGAAGGTTCACTGCTATATATCCGGTACCTTATAGCAGTACCCGACACAAAGAAGGCATTCATAAATATTTATTAATTGAGTGAATTGATAGTGCTTATCAACCTTGATCATGTTGTTTCTTTAGAGAAAAATTCCTCAGGAGAATTGTCTAGCCTTGCAGTCTCAATTTCTTTCCTTGCATGTTCTAAATTCAATCTGGTCAGTTTTTGGGGGTGGGTGGTGGGGTGGGGACCTCTACCAAGATCCTGTTTACCATGATCCTTACGTTGCTAAATTGAATAGTAAATTTCCAGATGGCAAATTATTTAATATATCACTGACGTGTGGCAGAATCATTTCTCATTCCTGCTTGGCTTCTAGGAAACTACAGATCGTGGTTTTCTACGTACCTTTCAGCTTGTACTTTTCATAATCTTTTGACAGTTCTCCCTTAGTCCCCATTACCTAAATAGTAGAATACATCAGGGCTAGTTCTTGGAATTCTTGGAGTTTTTTTTGTATTTACTTTTATATCCATAGAAATATCATATGCTCTCAAAAAACTGAAGTACCATATATATGCTGATTATTTAAGATTTTATATCTCTATTTCAGACCTCTAAATTGTGAACTCATATATTGAACCACTTAATGTTTCCATGAGTGTTTCATAAACAAGCCAAACTTACAATCTAATTTTAAATATTCAAATAATTCATTGTCCAAAATCCCTAATGTTCCTCCCGACATTTGCTTCCTCAAAAGTCTTCTGTATCTCAGTAAATGGTGACTACAAACTTGCAGTTTCTCAGGTCAAAAAACATGAGCCCCTTCTTAAGTCTTCTCTTTATTCTACCATTCATCCAATTCATCAGGAAGTCCTGTGGGCCCTACCTTCAAATATCTAGACTCTTACCACTTCTTACTATCCCCATGCCACCATTGTGGGCCTGGTCTAAGCCAATATCATCTCTTACCTAGATCATTATCACCATTAGACCCTAAGTGCTCTCCCTGATTCCTCCATTATTCCCATATATTCTAAAATTAACATAGCACCCAGAATGATACTTCACAATGTGAGTTAAATAGGATATTCTTCTCCTCAGAACCATCCAATAGCTTTATGCCTCACTTTAAATTAAAGGCAAAAAATTTCTTCTTTTTAAAAAATGTTTAAGGTTTATTTATTTTAGAGTGAGAGAGAGAGAGAGAGAGACAGACAGAGAGCATGAGTAGGGGAGAGGCAGAGAGAGATGGAGACACAGAATCCAAAGCAGACTCCAGGCTCTGAGCTGTCAGCACAGAGCCTGATGCAGGGTTCAAACTCATTAACTGCAAGATCATAACATGAGCCAAAGTCAGACACTTAACTAACTGAGCCACGAGGCACCCCTAAAGGCAAGAATTTCTAATGGCATGTAAGACTCCATATAGTCTGTTTTCTACCATCACCCATTACCTCATTAACTCTCTGATGTTAACTTCTATTTTGTGTCTCCCTTTCCCACATTCCTGTCACCCATTCCTCCTTGGTTGCTCCTAATACACTACAGGGACACTTATTCCTCAGGAACTGTACATTCACTGTTCCCTCTGCTTATCATGCTGCTCCTCAAGTTATCTGCACAGCGTATTCCCTCTCCTCTGTGAGTTCTTTCCTCAGATGTACATTCATAATGACAATTGTCTTCCACTCCATTCAAACAGCACATCCTCCTCACCTTCATCACCACTTTAATATCTTAGTCCTTCTACCATCATTTATTCTTCTATTTGTGTTTATCACTGTCTAATGCATGGTAGCTAGATGTTTAGTCATTATTTTTATTGTATGTATTGTCCCTCTTCACTAGAACATAAATTCCGTAATGGCAGTTCTATATTCTCTCTATATACCTAGAATACAGCCTAGCACACAAGAGGTCATTCTATAAATTGCTGAGGAATAATCTTTAAAAAAAGCAAAGAAGACTTTTTATCAGTGAATGAACTAAATAGATACATAGCAGAAGGCACCATAAAAAATGTGGAATAAAGATGGCTTCATAGTTCCCAAACTACTATTTGCAAGCAAAGCCAGTTTCTCAAGATTTTTAATCTATTAAATAATCAGTTTCTTTACTTGCAAGATTTACATGATCAAATTTATATCATAAATGATATAAATTTCTATAAATACAGAAAGAGAAAAAATTATTTTTATTTTTCCTTACATTTTATTTTCCGTTTACATTTAATCCTTGCATAAGGATTAAATGAAACATCAACAATCTGCATAACTTGAATCACAGAACTTGGCAGGTACATGGTGCAGTGAGGTGAACTGGAGGAGTAAGAAGCCATGGAGGGTAGGGAGCTGTTTTGCTTGTGGAGAGAGGAAAGAAATGGGGGAGAATACAGGAAAAGCACTCCCTTGAAAGCAGCTGGAGGGAAAGAAAAAGAGTGGAAACATATCAGGGAATTAACAAGAAAAGGAGAGAGGAGAGGGTTTTGATACCATGAAGTCTCTATGAACAGGGGAACACAGAGTCTAAAATTCTACAGCTCAATACCTGGCAGAGCTCTGGTGGGAAGGGTGAATCCTTAGGAGCAGACAGTGAGGTCTAAGGGTCCATAGGCCACAGGGGCAGAGGAGGTTTCCCTGTTGGGAGGAGATTTGGTAGAGGCTATGTGGTCTCCCCAGAGGCAAAGGTCCCAGTGGACACTCGAGAGCAGCCACATTTGCTGGTGTGGGAACAAGGACCTTAAGAGGCAGTGAATCCTGACACTAGATGTGCGTTGTGATTTACCATAATCCTTGAAACACTGCTGCTACATGATCGCACGAACATCCAGCTGCAGTCTCTAGACATTGGTAGCAGCAGTCTCACAAACTTTCCTGAGGATGGGCCAGCACCCAGTCATTGCTCTGCAAGATCCTTCCCCAGGGGGTCTGAATGTGTCAAAGCCACAGGGCCCTCAGAAGTGAGAGGTTTGGAAACAAAGCCCCATCTGAGATAAAACTCAGGAAGGAAATGCCACCTGGCAGGGTGACAACTTGGTCGTGGACAGGGTAGAAGCAGGGAGTGGATGGAGGCCAGACACAAAGGAGGGGTGCTTGACTGTTGGTAGAGAGAGTACAGAGTTCTGATACCAGAGACTGGGTAGCTGTGTGACACCATTTTCACCTCTCCTTGGCATGCACATACACACATATGTGTGCCACAATGATCCACCTCAGTAAGCTAAGCAGCACCATCTAGTGGAGAACAGAGCTGCTACACCAAGCCCCATCCAACTGCGCAGAAGGGGCTCTAGAGGAACACCACAAGTCTCCCCTCCTGTTCAGTTTGTGGACTATAAAGATTTCATAGTATGACTTCTAGGGGAAACTGGATGTAATTTCAATTGTATTCCATTCTGTTCACTGATCCATCTATTCAATTTTTTTTTCTTTTTCTTTCTTTTCTTATTCTTGAATACAGAAAGAGAAAAAATTTATTTTTATTTTCCCTTTTTATAAAAAAGATTTTTCTTTAAATTTTTTCCACTAAATTTTTTACTTTTTTTGAAAACAAAATTTATTGTTTTTTCATCATCTCATTTTATTCTATTTTATTGTACTCATTTTTAAAAATTTCAAATGCTTTCCTTTTCTTTTTTTTTCATTTTCTTTTGCTTCCTTTTCTTTCTTTTCTTTTCTTTCCCCTTTTCCTCTATTCTATCAAGCTTCTTTCAACAACTAGACCAAAACACACTTAGGAGCTAACATCCTTTATTTGAATTTTTTGTCTTTTTATTTTTTAATTTTTATTTTATTAATTTTTTTTCTTCCTCCAAAATGATGAAATGAAGGAATTCACCCTAAAAGAACAGGAAGAAATGAATGTCAGGGATCTAATCAACACAGGTACAAGCAAGATGCCTGAACCAGAATTTAGAATCATGATAGTAAGTATACCAGCTGGGGTTGAAAAAAAACATAGAATCCCTTTCTGCAGATATAAAAGAAGTAAAATCTAGTCAAGATGAAATTAAAACTGCTATAACTGAGCTGCGATCTCAAATGAATGCCATGGCAGCAAGAATGGATGAAACAGAGCAGTGAATCAGAGATACAGAGGATAAACTTATGGATAATAATTAAGCAGAAAAAAAGAGGGAAATTAAGGCAAAAGAGCACAAGATAAGAATTAGAGAACCCAGTGACTCATTAAAAAGGAATAACAGGGCACCTGGGTGACTCAGTTGGGTAAGCATCCAACTTCAGCTCAGGTCATGATCTCAGGGTCCATGAGATGGAGCTCCACATTGGACTCTATGCAGACAGCTCAGAGCCTGGAGCCTGCTTCGGATTCTGTGTCTCCCTCTGTCTCTTCCCCTCCCCCACTCACACTCTGTCTCTCTCTGTCTCTCAAAATAAATAAGTAAATGTTAAAAAAATTTAAAAAAGGGAATAACAGCTGAATCACAGGGGTCCCAAATGATGAAGAGAGAGAAAAGGGGTAGAAGGTTTATGTGAGCAAATCAGTGGAAAATTTTCCTAACGTGGAGAAAAATACAGACATCAAAATCCAGGAAGCACAGAGGACTCCCATTAGATTCAAAAACAAACAAACAAATAAAGAAACAAACAAACAAAAAAACCTGACCATCATCAAGGCATATCATAGTCAAATTCACAAAATATACAGGCAAGGAAAAAACCATGAAAGCAGCAAGGGGAAAAAAATGTCCTTAACCTACAATGGAAGACAGATCAGGTTCACAGAGATCTATCCCCAGAAACTTGGCAGGCCAGAAAGGAGGGGCAGGATATATTCAGTGCACTGAATCAGAAAAATATGCAGCCAAGAATTCTTTATCCAGCAAGGCTGTCATTCAAAATAGAAGAAGAAATAAAAAGTTTCTCAGACAAATGGAAACTAAAGGAGTTCATGACCACTAAACCAGCCCTGCAAGAAATTTTAAGGGGGACTGTCTGAGGGGAGAAAAGACTAAACAAAATAAAAAAGACCAAAAGCAACAAATACTAGAAAGGACCAGAGAACATGATCAGAAACTACAAATCTATAGCCAACACAATGGCAATAAATTCATATCTTTCAGTACTCACTCTAAATGTCAATGGACTAAATGCTCCAATCAGAAGACATAGGGAAACAGAATGGATAAGAAAACAAGATCCATCTATATGTTATTAACAAGAGACCCATTTTAAACTTAAAGACATCTTCAGATTGAAAGAAAGGGGATGGAGAACCATCTATCATGCTAATGGTCACCAAAAGAAAGTTAGAGTAGCCATACTTATATCAGACAGTCTAGATTTTAAAATAAAGACTGTAACAATAGATGAAGGAGGGAATTATATCATAATTAAGGGGTCTATCCACAAAGAAGACCTAACAATTGTACACATCTATGCCCCCGATGTCATAGAACCCAAATATATAAGTGAATTAATCACAAACATAAACTCATTGATAATAATACCATAATAGTAGGGGACTTCAACATCCCACTTACAACAATGGACAGATCATCTAAACAGAAAATCAACAAGGAAACAATGACTTTGAATGACACACTGGACCAGATAGACTTAACAGATATATTCAGAACATTCCATCCTAAAGCAGCAGAAGACACATTCTTCCTGAGTGTACATGGAACATTCTCCAGAATAGATCACACAGTGGGACACAAACCAGCCCTCAACAAGTACAAAAAGATTGAGATCATACCATGCATATTTTCAGACCACAATGCTATGAAACTCGAAATCAACCACAAGAAAACATTTGGAAAGACAACAAATACTTGGAGACTAAAGAACATCCTACTAAAGAATGAATGGGCTATCCAAGAAGTTAAAGTGGAAATTAAAAAGTACATGGAAGCCAATGAAAATGGTAACACCACAGTCCAAAACCTCTAGGATGCAGCAAATGCAGTTATAAGAGGCAAGTATATAGCAATCCAGGCTTTCTTATAGAAGGAAGAAACATCTCAGATACACAACCTAACCTTACACCTTAAAGATCTGGGAAAAGAACAGCAAATAAAACTCTAAACCAGCAGAAGATAGAAAATAATAAAGATTAGAACAGAAATCAATGCTATCAGGAAAAAACAAAAACAAACAAACAAGAAAAAAACACACAACAGAGTAGAGTAGATCAATGAAACCAGGAGCTGGTTCTTTGAAAGAATTAACAAACTTGATAAACCTCTTACCAGTTTGATCAAAATGAAAAATGAAAGGAACCAAATAAATAAAATCAAGAATGAAAGAAGAGAGATCACAACCAACACTACAGTAATACAAACAACAAGAGAATATTATAAGCAATTATATGCCAATAAATTGGGCAACCTGGAAGAAAGGAACAAATTCCTAGAAACATATAAACTACCAAAACTGAAACAAGAAGAAATAGAAAATTAGAACAGACCCATAACCAGTAAAGAAATAGAATTAGTAATACAAAATCTCCAAAAAACACAAGACTCCAGGGCCAGATAGCTTTCCAGAGGAATTCTACCTAACATTAAAGAAGAGTTAACACCTATTCTCTTGAAGCTGTTCCAAAAAACAGAAATGTAAGGAAAACTTCCAAATTCATTCTATGAGGACAGCATTACCTTGATTCCAAAACCAGACAAAAATGCCACTAAAAAGAATTGCAGACCAATTTCCCTGATGAACATGGATGCAAAAATCCTCAACAAGATACTAGCCAACCAGATCTAACAATACATTAAAATAATTATTCACCACGACCAAGTGGGATTTATACCAGGGATGCAGAGCAATATCTGCAAAACAATCAATGTGATTCATCACATCAATAAAAGAAGGGACAATAAACACATTATCCTTTCAACAGAGGCAGAGAAATCATTTGACAAAATACAGTATCTTTCTTGATGAAAACTCTCAAGAAAGTAGAGACAGAAGGATCATATCTCAAGATCATAAAAGCCATATATATGAAAGATGCCCTGCTAATATCATCTTCAATGGGGAAAAACTGAGAAATTTTCCCCTAAGGTCAGGGACATGACAGGGATGTCTACTCTCACCACTGTTATTCAAACATAGTATTGGAAGTCCTGGCCTCAGCAATCAAACAACACAAAGAAATAAAAGGTATCCAGAGCAGTAAGGAGGAAGTCAAACTTTCACTCCTCACAGATGACATGATATTCTATATGGAAAACCCAAAAGATTCCACCAAAAACTGCTAGAACTGATCCATGAGTTCAGCAAAGTTGTAAGATATAAAATCAATGCACAGAAATAAGTTGCATTTCTATACACCAATAATTAAGCAGCAGAAAGGTAAATCAAGGAATCGATCCCATGTACAATAGCACCAAAACCATAAAATACCTAGGAATAAATCTAACCAAAGAGGTGAAAAATCTACACATGGAAAACTGTAGAAAGCTTATAAAAGAAATTAAAGACACCAAAAAATGGAAAAACATTCTGTGCTAATGGATTGGAAGAACAAATGCTGTTAAAATGTCAATACTACCCAAAAACAATCTACATATTCAATGCAATCCCTATAAAAATAACACCAGCAATCTTCACAGAGTTAGAACAAAGAATCCTAAAATTTGTATGGAATCAGAAAAGACCCCGAATAGTCAAAGCAATCCTGAAAAAAGAAACCAAAGCTGGAGGCATCACAATCCCTGACTTCAAGGTGTATTACAAAGCTATAATTATCAAGACAGTATGGTACTGGCACAAAAACAGACACTTAGATCAATGAAACAGAATAGGGAACCCAGAAATGGACCCACAAACATATGGCCAACTAATCTTTGACAAAGCAGGAAAGAATATCCAATGGAATAAAGACAGTCTTTCAGCAAATGGTGTTGGGAAAACTTGACAGCAACATGCAGAAAAATGAACCTGGACCACTTTCTTACTGCATACACAAAAATAAACTCAAAATGGATGAAAGACCTAAATGTAAGACAGGAAGCCATCAAAATCCTAGAGGAGAAAGCAAGCAAAAATGTCTTTGATCTTGGCTGCAGCAACTTCTTACTCAACAAATCCCCAGAAGCAAGGGAAACAAAAGCATAAATGAACTATTGGGACCTCATCAAAATAAAAACCTTCTGTATCACTAAGGAAATATCAGCAAAAGTAAAAGGCAACTAACAGAATGGGAGAAGATATTTGCAAATGACATATCAGATAAAGGGTTACTATCAAAATCTGTAATGAACCCAGATTTTGGGTGTAATGAACACCCAAAAAACAATCCAGGGAAGAAATAGGCAAAAGACATGAATAGACACTTTTCCAAAGAAGACATCCAGATGGCCAACAGACACATGAAAAAATGCTCATCACTCATCATCAGGGAAATATAAATCAAAACCACAATGAGATACCACCTCACATCTGTCAGAATGGCTAACATTACCAACTCAGGCAACAACACATACTGGCAAGGATGCAGAGAAAGAAGATCTCTTTTGCACTCCATGTGGGAATGCAAACTGGTGCAGGCACTCTGGAAAATAGTATGGAAGTTCCTCAGAAAGTTAAAAATAGAACTACCCTATGATCCAGCAATTGCACTACTAGGTATTCATCCAAGGGATACAGGTATGCTGTTTCAAAGGGGCACATGCATCCCAATATTTTTAGCAGTGTTATTGACAATAGCTGAAGTATGGAAAGAAACCAAATGTCCATCGACAGATGAATGAATAAAGAAGATGTGGTGTGTGTGTATGTGTATGTGTGTGTGTGTGTGTGTGTGTGTGTGTACACATACATACAATGGAGTATTGCTCAGCAATAAAAGAGAATAAAATCTTGCCATTTGCAATTATGTGGAATGAAGTACAGGGCATTATGCTAAGTGAAATTAGCAACACAGAGAAAGACAAATACCCAATGACTTCACTCATGAGGGATTTAAGATACAAAACAGATGAACTTAAGGGAAGGGAAGCAAAAAGAACATAAAAACATGGAGGAGGACAAAACATAAGAGATTCTTAAATACAGAGAACAAACTGAGGGTAGTTGGAGAGTTTGTGGGTGAGGGGATGGGTTAAATGGGCAAGGGCATTAAGGAAGGCATTTGTTGGGATGAGTGCTGGGTGTTATACATAGAAGATGAATCACTGGAATCTACTCCTGAAAACATTATTGCACTATACGCTAACTAACTTATACATAAATTAAAAAATAAATTAATTAAAACAAGGATTAAATGAGATAAAAAAAAACAATAGTGCTTTGACATTTTAGCAGATTTTCAATCATGTTAGTGCTCGTCCTTAAATATGGTGTGTCTGTATGGGGTGAAGGATAGTTTACAATATGATGTCAACTAATGTGATGGTGGTTTGCACCTCAAACTATCATTAGCTTGAAGTGAATTAATAAGTATATAAAAAATTAAGGAAACTTGAAATTGAGGGCAGCTTAGAGACCATCAAACCCAAACATCTCATTTTAGAGACACAGCAAGTGAAATCCAGAGAAATTAAATAATTTGTGATGGAGCTGGAATACAGCCCAAGTCTCCTGATTCCGAGTGTAGTGCGCTTTATAATCACAGTACAAAGCAAGGAGAGAGACACCCATTTTGTCACAAATGTCCACATGAAAGGCTGAACCAGTCCCACAATCCTTTTAGGTGTGGAGGTAAGTCATTCAAGATACCAAGGCTAACTACAGAAGAACTTTCAAAAACCTGAGAGGAGAAAATGGTCTAAGTCACAGACATTTCCTCTTTCCTTTGTTCATTTAGTTAGATTGATATGGCAGAAGAGTTGAAATGCACCCAGCAGCTCGCCTGGGCGCCCCAGAGAAGAAATCCTAGCTGAGCATTAACTACAGAGCATCCTCCTCCAAGGTTTGCAGCTGGGAGATAATCATAAGCCTGGGAACATCCTGAGCCAGGAAGCTGACAGCAAAGTGTTTCCAATTCCTGAGAACTGCATTTGTCTTATAATGACTGCAGTTGTGTAAGTGTCATTTCACTTAGAAGATGGTACCTTTGCTGAATGGAGTTGGGGGGAGGCAGAGCCAGCCCCAAAGACATGTGATCATCATTGCCCTGCAATTGTGCAGGCAGGTTAACTGGTCAGGCTGTTCCTCTGGTTTTGGCTATTTTAAAAAAGAAAAAAAAATAAAAGATAACTACATCCCTATTGCCAATTGCCTTGGAAAAGACACAGTCAATTTTCTCTTTTGTACTTAGCAGAAACACTATTGGTGTCACCTCAGAGGTGGGGGAGCCTTATTGTCTAGGTATAATCAGTGTGGCCTGAGGGCTTTGTGAAATGCACATTCTTAAGAAAATGAAAGTATTCCAAAAAGTTCACTTATCTCCTTTCAGTGAAAAGTTATTCGCTTTCTGTGCCAGTAACATCTATGGATTACTTATATATTCATAACAAGGCTACTGAGTTTTTAAACTCTTCATGCAATTAAGACGAAATTTGCATGAGGAAACATGCAAAATATCCTCAACAAAATATACATTCTGAATCCCTCTCCAATATCTCCCCTCACTGTCAAACCCAAAATAATACCATGAGAGAAAAAAAATCATGTAACACTTACACATAGCTGGGGTGAATTATTAATTGGAAATTGTTACCAAAAGCTATTGTGGAAAGGGGATTATACTTTTCTGTAATTTGGCATCATGCAAGCTGGCTCTGTGTTTTCAATTAAGTAAGAGAAACCACACACATCTATAAGAGAGGGCAGTACAAGGATGGAACAACATCTACATTTTTGTGCACTGCCTGCTTAGCTCCGATTGGATTTGTCTCTGTTTTATTCCATGGGATAATTTGATTAGTTCCTTCTTGTACAGAGAGGCAAAGAGAAAATAATATCTACCAATGATTATGTTACTTCAGCTCTAGCAATCCATTTTTTCAAGAGTTTATACAATGTCATTGATGTCAGTAGTACCTAATCCCAGTGAGGGACCTCTGGAGGTATTCAACTCTACTACTAAACAGTAGAAACTTACAAGAGGCCACTATAAATGAAGACAGTGGATAAAGATCTTATCAGGCTAGACAACTATTTTTAAAATGATATTACTAGTGGGGCACCTGGGTGGCTCAGTCAGTATGGTGTCTGACTCTTGATTTCTGCTCAGGTCATGATGTCCCCGTTTGTGGAATTGAGCCCCATGTCAGGCTCTGCACTGATAGCTTGGAGCCTGTTTGGGATTCTTTGTCTCCCTCTCTTCCTGCCCCTCCCCTGCTCATGCTTTCTCTCTTTCTCTCTCTCTCTCTCAAAATAAGTAAAACACTTTAAAACACTAAAAAACAAAAACAAAAAAACTCTATTATATTGTATCTGACTTGCCCCTGTCTAATATAACTGCTTGAAGTATAAATGAGTATTTCTTGAAATATGCCACTCAGTACATTTACAAACTTTTATGCTCAATGCTGTGACTTACTCTACACTGAACTGCCACTGGGTGACAGAAGACAGATTAGGGACAAGAAGAGGTGGCTAAGGGAATGAAAGGAGTAATGACTTGAGATTTACTATACAACCATTTACTGATTGCATTCTGTGTATGTCAACATATAATAAAAACATTATCTTTTTCTCTCCCCAAGAAAATTCCAATTCAGTTACCTATCAAGCTATCCAAGGAAATACCAAGTTCTAAATCTTAATTCTGCGCCATATTAGCCATTTGACCTTTGGGCAAGTAATTTTTATCTTTTGTGAAGTCTCAGTTTTATAACCTGCAAAATGGTATAATGACATCTTGTAGCAAAGTTGAAATATTTCAAAAAGACAATACGTGCAGAAGTGCTTAGGATTTTGTCTGACATATAATAGATATACATGTATGTTTATTTGCTTCTCCTAGGACCAAGTGAAGATTATATAATATCTCTAAAATCTCTTACTTATGGGAACTGGAAATAGGGCAAGGTAGATGAAAAGGCCAAGACATAAATATTATTCTATTTGCCCTCATAATTTCTTGTAGGTGGGAGAAAAGGACTTTGGGACTCTTTCACAAGGACATGAAAGGGCACAACACTGTGATAAATAATGAAGGCAATATTAACAGGTATTTAATCATTATATAACTATGAGGCTTAGACCTAGGAATTTGCTTTGATTAGAGCTAGTAACTGAGAGTCCTATTCTCTTTGATTCATTGTGCCTGACCATGTTTCTCATGCAGCTGGTTTAATCTCATTCTACAGAAAAATACACTCTCTTGAATTGATTTAAACCACCAAATAATTTGTTAAATTATTCGAAATAGCTCAAGCAAGTGCTTCCTGAAAGGGGAGTAGAGGGTATACTGGAAACAGGGCTGTTATTGTAATTAAACAAGAGGTTTCATTCCACCAGAGAAATACTGTTGCTTTTATGTTCCTAGAGAAGGAAGTGGGAGGGGCTCTCTCTCCATCTGTGATTCTTTCTCAGTAACAACTCAACCTACTAGGTCATCTCCACCTCTTTCCACAGCTAGATGCTCCTTATGCAAAAGAAGCAATGATACCAACTAATCATTACTTTTATTCATGCTTCAGTTTTTTTTTTAACTAAAGGGTTAGCTTCTAGCCCATACAATTCTGTAAGAGTTTTTATTTAATGACATTGTCTATTTTTGTTTTAATTATTAGTAAGAAATCCTGCTGATTTGTCTCACCTTTTTCTCCAAGTATCTCTGTTGGAAGATGAATACTAATTATAGTGAGCTGGGGGGAGACAAGCTGAGGTTGGAAAACTTGGCCATGGTCTCAGAATGACTGACTCCTCTAACCTGTCGCTTTCTAGCTAGAGGCCAATGGATGGAGGGCATTTGAAAATGTTTTCTGGGGGCGCCTGGGTAGCCCAGTCATTAAGCATCTGACTCTTGATTTTGGCTCAGATCATGATCTCATGGTTCAAGAGTTCAAGCCCTGCACTGGGCTCTGCCCTGACAGTGTGGAGCCTGCTTGAGATTCCCTCTCTCTCTTTCTCTCTCTCTCTCTCTTAAATAAATCAACTTTAGGAAAAAAATGTTTTCATAGACATTGATGATTAATGACAAATAATTTCATGTAATTTAGAGAATTTAATCCTTCAGTTTAAAAAGTTCTGCCTTGAGCTCATAGTTATAGTTACAAATGTGTGTAATATATATATATATATATATATATATATATATATATATAGAGAGAGAGAGAGAGAGAGAGAGAGAGAGAGAGAGAGAGAGAGAGAGAGAGCACTATGTCTTAAAGGGTAGATATCTGAGGAGGAGGAGAAGGTGAAGAGAAAAACTCAGAAAAAGAGTGTCCTGAAACATGGAAATGATGTCTTTATCCCTATCCTTCAGTGGACAGAAGGAAAGGGGCAGGGCTTTGAGGCAGGCTCTGCTAACAGAGGAATATCTGTATTGAAGCAAAAGATAACACTGAAATTGAGAAAACATGTACAGCTAAGGATTACCTAAAGAACAGAGTATAAGCCAATTTCCAAACCAAAGATAGAGCCATGGATACAAACATGGGAACATTTTTTGAGAAAATGAGAAGTATTTTCTGGGCAATTTTCAAGACAGGTATCTGACCCCAGCTCAATTTCATGGGCTATCAGCAGAGAGTTTATAAAGAGCCAGGACCAGGCTAAGAGAAGATTACAGTATGGGCCAGTACAAGTACTCTCTCTGATTCACTAAGTAAGTGGTCTCACCCATTCCTCATTGAGGACAGAGTCTACTGTATATCTTTTACATTTCATTACATGGAAAAGTAATCCATATGTTTGTCACCAGAATGTCATTAAGTCTTCCAATTATCTGTTCTCCATCTGGTTTTTAAATACAAACTGCCTTGAGTTCCCACTGTACTTCATATGGAAAGTCCAGGCACCTCTCCAGCGTCTTGTGTGGGTTTGGGAAGCACACCTTGATCAAATTTCTGGCTTCTGCTGAATTCTCAATTTTATATTCTAGTATTGTACTTTTTCTCTTTGTTTTTTTTAATATCTCCAAGCATGAAAAAAATCTCCCTTTCTTCAGACCCCAGAGCCACTGGTAATACTAATTTAGACAAAAGTGTTTAACTAAATATTAAAAAATAATCAAGGTAAATTTTAGCACAGCACAGAACAGGTCATAACCTAAAACCGAATAATTACGCAACTCAATGCTTTGGCCCCTTGGCCATACCTGCCAGTTTTCTGTCCACCCCTTTCACCAATTTTTTTCACAGCTACATTCCTTATAGCCCTGCCTGATACTGTGTTTATTTGACCCACTCTCCCTCTATTTTTTTCCTATTTTTTTCTCTAAAACTCCAAATGTCTGCTATTTGTCATTCATGAGATTTTATTGATTTCTGTTGCTACTAGCCCCTTTCACATTTTGTAGGAGACAACACAGGATAATAATCACCTTGTATAACTAAGTAGCAATCCATCTAGGTGTTTTCTACCCACTCATACAGTTGTATTGATATATAGGCAACATATAATATTGCATTAATTTAATTTGTACAGGTGATGAATTGATCATGTGTATACTGTGAAATGATTACCACCAAAGATTAGTTAACCCATCTATCACTTCACATAACTACCCTTATTTTGTTTTTTTTATATAAATTATTTTTTTAAAAAAATAAAGTTTTTATTTGAGAGACAGAGAAAGCACAGGTTGGGGCAGGGCAGACACAGGGAGAGAATGGATCCCAAGCAGGCTCTGAGCTGTAGGTGCAGAGCCTGATGTAGGGCTCAAACCCACAAACCATGAGATCATGACCTGAGCTGAAATCAAGAATGGAATACTTAAATGACTGAGCCACCCTGGTGTAGCAACTACTCCTTTTTTGTAGTGAAAACATTTAAGATCAAGTCTCTTAGCAACTTTTACATATATAATATAATATTAACTTTAGAAGGAAATTTTTTTAATGTTTACTTTTGATAGAGAACAAGAGAGACACAGAGTGTAAGTGGGGGACGGGCAGAGAGAGAGAGGGAGACACCGAATCTGAAGCAGGCTCTAGGCTTTATGCTGTCAGCACAGAGCCTGATGCGGGGCTCAAACTAACAAACCATGAGATCATGACCTGACCTGAAGGTGGCACTTAACCAATTGAGCCACCCAGTCCCCTTGTATTATTAACTTTAAACAACATGGTGTACATTAGGTCTCCAGAACTTAATCACCTTATCACTGGAGATCTCTACCCTTTAACCAATATCTCCCCATTTCCCCTACCCTCTTGCTGTTGAAAATCACCATTCTACTGTTTCTATGAGTGCAGCTTTTTGTTGTTGTTGTTGTTGTTAAGATTCCAAATATAAGTGACATCACACAGTATCTGTCCTTGTCTGACTTATTTCACTTAGAATAATACACTCAAGATATATCCATACTGTTGCAAATGGATGTATTTCTTTATTTTGGCAAAATAATATTCCATTGTTTATATATGCCACATCTTATTTATCCATTTATTCACTGATGGAAACTTAGATTGTTCCCATGTCTTGGCTATTGTGAATTAAGCTGCAATGAACATTGAATGCAGATATCTCTTTGAGATAGTGATTTCATTTCCTTTGAAACACACCCAAAAGTGTGACTGATTGCTGGATCACATGGTAGTTCTATTTTTAATTTTTTGAGAACCCTTCATACTATTTCCAGGAGGTTGTAACAACCATTTGGTTGGTTACATTTCCAACCAAAGATGCACAGGTTTCCTAGGCATCCTCACCAACAGCTCTTTTGTCTTATTAAGTGAGTGTGATGTGTCAGGTCATTGTGATTTGGATTTGCATTTTCAAGATGATTAGTAATGTCAAACAGTGTTGAGAATGGGACACAAACAAAGGAGGTTTTATTTGGTCATCTTGCTGATGTCACTACATACCTAGGTATCTCCTTAAGGAACAACTACTTACCCTGGTAACTCTGCTCCTCTTTGAGCATGCAGCTAGGTAATAATTATATTTTTATAGTTATTTTCTTCCTTCTGGTATAAAAGTTATGTATTAAAAAGTAGATCACCAGTTTTGGATTATAGAGTCAAATGTTCCTCAAGTTACAAGCAGCAAAATGTAGGTAATTTTACTTTGTGGAAATTGATTAATTACCAGTCAGGAATCTGGTACTCAGAATGAGAAAAATTTGTAAGCATCTTAGGGCTGTAAGAACATATTACAAAGTTTGCCAAATTTCACATTTATTATTATCATTGGGAAATATTTTTGGTGTCCTTGAGGGTGGCTTTTGTGCACAGAAAGTAAAATTTGTAGCTAGTCTAGCATTTGAGGTTAATACTTGCTTTATATTCAAATTTTAGAACCTTTTAACCCTTAAACTTTTAGTTTTCACTTACAAATGTTATCATTCTATTCAATAAACCTATCAAATTTTAACGATCGGCTTTAATCAACTTTTCTCCTTTAGTACTTTAACTACTTAACAAATAGTATCTCTCTAAGTACTTAAATGAGTCTTGTAAATCCAATAGATTAAAGGCATAAGTGTGTTGGGGCACCTGGGTGGCTCTGTCAGTTAAGTGTTTGATTCTTGATTTTGGCTCAGGTCATGATCTCACAGTCATGAAATGAAGCCCCAAAATGGGCTCTGTGCCATGCGTGGATCCTGCTGAAGGTTCTCTCCTTCTGCCCCTTCCCTGCACATACTCTCTCTCTCTCTCTCTCTCAAGCAAAAAAAAAAAAAAAAAAAAAAAAAAAAAAAAAGTTATAAGTATACTAATTTTTTACTCAATACTGTTATCAAATTTAGTAATTTTGTAAACTTTCACATTAAAATAAAAAGTTTCATCATTTACTTAAATATTTTAATTATCATCATATATTATTAGGTGTTATAATGTATCATTTTCTATTAAACAGTAGTATATACAAATTTATATATGTGTACACACAGACTCACAAATTGTTCTTAAGCTTAACATAAAAACTTTAAAATTATAGCTCTATTACTTCTAAATTTTTATAATTTAGTTAAAATTAAATGGATTTGCCCACTAAGGAAACATATTTTCCCATCAAAGAAACATTATTATCACTTCAAGCAATTTAAGGTTATTCTCCCAAGAAATTCTGGATTATATACCCAATTTAGCTGGGGTTACACATCAACCAGATATTTGGGAGGAGGTCTGACATCTGGATGGTTCTGCTCAAGACAGTAAGAAATACATAGAGACTTCATTTATAATTCCTATGCATCATGTCCAGCTCCATACTCTCCAAATATTCCTGGATTTATGTTAGCTAATAGATACCTCACAAATCCTTCTTGAGTCTCAAACTATCCTAGATTACTTCACTTACAGAATGGATTCAAGTTTCTTTCTCTCTCCCTCTCTCTTTTTTTTTTTTAACTCCTTATTTCATCCTGAATTATTCCCATACAATTCCCACATGGCAGGGTCATAAATCTTAGGAAGATTAATATTACTTCTGCCTTGATTCTGCATGTCTTGTGGCTTACTCTTGCATTACGGTCAGGACATTAAACCATGACAATGACAATAACAGGCCTAAAATGTGGATTATTAATGCTCTCTCCAAGGGAATTACATATTGAGCCAGAGATATATACTTCCCAAATAACATAATGTCTTCATTGTATATACTCCTATGTATGTGCTAGTTTGGAACAACACTTTATATTTACTGTGAATTCACATTTTTCACAAATTCTCTAATTTTCTTGTGCATAGCCTAGTTAATTTATATCGTACATGTTAAAGAATTTATTATATGTAAAATTTACCATGGTATCTGTAACATACTTTTTAACTTATTATTTTTTTATTTAAAATTTCATCTGTGTTTGTTAAACTTACTATGCAATTCTCCAAGAAGAAAAATTTTTGATGAGACCATCCTGAAAATGAATGTGTTTTTCAAGTTATCTTCTTTCCCTTGTCCATGTGTATATATTTTTATGTCTTCATATTGTTTTATACGTTCTATATATTCCATTGTATTTTGTTTTAAATATATTAATGCATTGAGTGTAAATTTCTAAAATTTTTATAGCCTGTTTGGCATATTCTCCTTTTTAATTATTTTTTAATTTAAGTAGAGTTGATACACAATTTTAAATTATTTTCAGATATACTACATTGTGATTCAAAAAGTTTCTATTTCATACCAGACTCAACACAAGTGTAACTACCATCTGTCAGCATATAACACTATTACAATAGCTGTACATAATTACAATATGCTATACTTGTTCTACCAATAACTTATTCATTCCATAACTGGAGGCTGTACCTCCCACCCCCTTCACTCATTTTGCCCATCCCCCCATGCCCTCCCCTTTCTGATACCACTAGACCACAAAAGTGGAAGTAGCCTGCATGACTTTGGAGAATATCTGATTATAAAGATCTGGGAATACTGACAAAGGAGTAGAGACTTTAAAAATACTAGATTTCTTTAACTGCAAGTAATGTTGTTTTTCTTTTCCAGATCATTGTGTATCTTTACATTACTATTAAAAATGGAAGGAAAGTTCTTTTTCTGTTAACTCATACGTCATTTTCCTCATTTATTTTTTATATATTCATTCACCAGTTTAAGAAATATATGACAGACTCTGCCAAAGAGCCTGGAAATATAGAGATAAACATGATCTTTCTCCACAAGGAGTTTTTTTTTTTCCTAAAGACATTATTTGTAAAGAAACAAATAAGAATAAGACATACAGAATTTTCATATAGTATTCTTGGAATACAGAGGAAATATAGAACAATACTACTTAGAAGAATCCATGAATCCTCTTTAGTCAGGCTTCATGTTAGTTGATAATATGGAGGATAGTAGAGCATTCATTTATTTGTTTATTCATTAAATATGTGTGGTTCTTATGTGTTAGAAACTGTTTAGACTTAAAAAATTAGACAGAAAAAATTAGAAAAAAAAATTTCTTTCCCTCAAGGAGATTTTATTGTAGAGGAGACAGAGAAAGAGAGAGAGAGAAATCACTAAATAGGTAAATTATAAATTATATCAGATGGGATTAAGTGCTGAACAGAAAATAAATCAGGGAAGGATGAAAGGCAGTGCTCACCCTAAGGTGAGTTGTTTTACTGCCCATGACACCTTATGATTATAGTCTGGGGAAGAGGGATACTCTAGGCTTCCTTTGGTGACTACTGACTGTTACAGGGATTGATGTCATAATGAAAATTTCCAGGCAGAATTAATGGTGGCAAGAAGATACATTTTATGAAGGAGGAAAAGGTGGAAGTCTTGACAGAAGAACATAAAGTTCTGGGGCTTCCCTTCCATGCTGCCAATGGTGGTGTGAAAGCCAGGGAAGCAAATCTTTTTTTTTGGAACATGTTGGGGACACTGAGTTTCCTCTTGACCACTGTCAATGGAGACAAAGAGAATGGGAGAGGGAATCTTATCCATATATTTCCAATTATACTCCACAGTATATTTTAATTTTCATGGACATTCTGATGGACTCCTCAATTGAGACCACATAAAATAAGGATTAATCAATAAATGTCTCTCTTTACTTTTACTTAAAATGAAATACTGCCTTTAACTCATAAAATTTTCTTTGAGTTGTACCTTTTCTATGCTAATTCCTTACACCTCAGCCACTCAACCAATTTGTCATGACATGACAAAGCTACGCTCTCCCTCCCTCATATTGATCTTATCATTCCTTCTGCTTTCCCAAATCCTGTGGTAA
Organism: Neofelis nebulosa; assembly: GCF_028018385.1. NCBI lineage: Eukaryota > Metazoa > Chordata > Mammalia > Carnivora > Felidae > Neofelis > Neofelis nebulosa. The sequence goes on along the minus strand of NC_080791.1, from coordinate 42,799,009 downwards.
AATTTTATCATTCTGGAGAATAATTCTAATATCTCATTCTGACAATCAAAGACCCTCCCCAGCATGTCCATATAACTTCAATTCTCTCATTTTTGGTTTCCTGTGATGTAGCTGTTTTACTAATTACGTCATTTCTTGGGCTGAGATTTCTCCAAATATATATCTATGGCATTCTAGCAGATATAACATGCTCTATGGTCTCATGGAAAAATTTAATGCACAACTGCATATTTATGATTTGAGATAGTTACTATAAATAAATGTATTTAATGTTGTTGAATTAAAAGTTTATTCAAACATTTGACCTGAGGTCCACCACTTCCAATTTCCCAATACTTATTATTAATAGTTCATGGCAAAAAAAAAAAAAAAAAAAAAAAAAGGTCTATAAAAAGCCTACAGCATCGGGACACCTGGGTGGCTCAGTCAGTTAAGTGTTTGACTTCAGCTCAGGTCATGATCTTACGGTCTGTGGGTTCGGGTCTCACATCGGGTTCTGTGCTGATAGCTCAGAGCCTGGAGCCTGCTTTGGATTCTGTGTCTCCCTCTCTCTCTGCCCCTCTCCCACTCAGACTCTGTGTCTCTCTCTCTCTCTCTTCCAAATATAAATAAACATTAAAAACAATTAAACAACAACAAAAAGCCTACAGCATATATCTTATTTAATAGTAAAATACCAAAGGCTTTTACTCTGAGATCAGAAATAAAAGTCTTGGGGTGCCTGGGTGGCTCAGTTGATTAAGTGTCTGATTTTGGCTTAGGTCATGATCTTGTGGTTTGTGAGTTCAAGCCCTGTGTAGGGCTCTGTGCTGACAACTCAAAGCCTGGAACCTGGTTCGGATTCTGTGTCTCCCTCTCTCCAGTCTCCCACACTGCTCACACTCTGTGTCTCTGTCTCTCAAAGAATAAACATTAAAAATAATTAAAAAAAATAAAATAAAAGTCTATTTACAGATGATGTGATCATTTACCTAGAAAATCCAAAATAACTAATAAGCAGTTTTAGAATAAGTGAATTTAATAAGATCACTATATATAATACCAAAATTCAAAAATAAAATTGTATTTCTATATTAAAAAGAATAGTACATGGTAGTATTGCAGAAAACATTTATTAAAAAATTCTAACCTAAGTAATTATATTTGCCCCCTAGACACCTCTTTATGGTTCTATGTACTTTCTAACTTAAATAAAGGGGGGACAAAGCAGTAGATACAATCATGTAAATTTTTCATTATCTATCCACATCTTGATTTGATCTCTACCACAAGCTGTGATGGTGCTTATGGTTTCTGATTCCCTATGTCTAATAGTCATGGGACTGTTGGAGGGTTCATCTTTTCACATAGTATGAATATCTGACTAAATGGCTAAATATCCTTTTTGGGGAGATATGGGGGAAACATTACTGGATATAATTGCATGGTGGTGATTCCTTCTGGATAGCTAGCCTCTTGTTTAGTCGGTGTGTTCCAAGTCTATGAACTGACTCACATCAGGAAACTGCAAGACATTGTTATTGAGGTAGCTATCCTTAGTCTCCATATTATCCATCTTTGATCTCTTTTTATTGTATAAATTAGGCAGTATATTTTTTGGCTATCTTTCTTCCTTATTCTAGAAACACTTTGTTATTATTGCTATTTGCTATTAACCATCTCCACAACATCCGTTGGGTCAAGAACTCCTACCTGCTATCCAACCTTGTGCAGGTTTGAGTCCTTACTGACTAAAGATGAATATTAAAAACAAATAATTTGACTCTGCCACAAAATTGTCCTGTGGTTTTGCAAACAAAACTACTCTATGAAAGTAAGAGTATACTTGAGGGATAGATTTTTACTTTCCAGTGCTTTCAACTGAAGATGCTATGAATATGCCCAAATATGCCCTACAAATATTAGAAATTCTCATATGAAACAAACCTTGCTGGGGCATTCAATCTTTGGGATGAACCTCATTATACATAAATCTGTCCAAACATTTTTCAACAAGCTATTGGTTTGATTAGATGAGTAATTAAGTTGACAGAGTCTATCTTTTAAAATTCGATGTAGACTCAGAACCCAGATAGGAGAAGAAAATGAACACTGCCTTCCCTTCATGGATTTTTTTTTTCAGGTGATTAAAAAATAATATAGGTGAAACTTGCTCCTCAGAGAGAAATTTTCTCTTTAAACACAAAATAATGACAATAACCATAAGTAATACCATAGAATTCTAAGTTGAATGCCTCATAATAGATAACAACCTAATGAGAAAAGGTCAGAAAGAATAAGAAAGGAAGGATCATCTACTTGGTTGATGTCTGGATAAATTGAAAGATTTTGTCACTGCTTTGCAGTGAATAGTTGTATGATCTTGAGTTAGTCCCTATTCATTTTGAGCCTCAGTTTCTAGGTGAACAAAGAAGGGGCAAGAATAGATCTTTTCTTCTCTGTTACTTTGTAGTGCTGCTCTCCAACAAGAGGCAACATGGCAAAGTGCATACGTGCTTAGATGGATATGGCAATGGACAAGCAAACAAAAGCAAAACAAAAATAGATTTTATCTGGGTTTCACTATGAACCAACTGTGTTAAATGAATAATTCAGATCATTTCTCTAAGTCTCTGTTTCCTCATCGGGAAAATGGGAATAATAATAAATACAAGGATGAGATACAATAATGTGGTTGGCCTAGTTCTTGACACATAGGAAATGCTCTGTGAGAAGAAGCTGCTTTTAGTGCAGTAGTGGAGTTCAGAGTCTAGAGCCCAGCTTATAGTTCATATGCTGGTTCTTCTCATTATCATCTGTGTGACTGTAGGCAAAGACTTAAGGTCTGTATAACTCATTTTCCTTCCCTACAAAATACTGTTTTCATGCACTAGTCGCCTAAGACATTAAGTATGATCCCTGGCAAATAGCAGGTCTCCATAGATGTTAGTTGGCATTATCATTAACTCTTAGATTTCTTAATGATCATAATTCATTAGATTTTATGAGGCCTTAATGTTCTTAAACATGACAGTAGTGATCATCTTGGCCATCGCACCGTATTTTAACCCAATTTTTGAAACCAGAGAAAATTACAGGTTAGATGAATTATTTGAAGGGGTAAGAAGAAGATCGAATGCTGAGCAAGTTACGTAGGTAGTGAGTGCAATGGATTTCCTCTCTCCAGGCTATGCTGCCTCGGCATAGGTGGCCACTAGACATCTGTACCCTCAACATGTAACATCAGCAGCAGCCTCGTGGAGACTCAGCTGTTGCCATTACCCAGGCACTGTCTTCTTGTCTGCAACATCTCTTTGAACAGGTTGCTTGCCCATCTTTTTATTTTTGTTTTCATTTTAGATACTATTAATCTTCAACTTGACAAAATGTCTTGGATTCTTACTTAGAAATAGTTACCAAATACATATAAAAATGTTTCCCAGATGCTTTTTCACTCCCAGCTTCTACATGATATTCAACTCTACCTACTTTTCTTCTGGATGTCTGCTACAAATCTGGATGGATCTTCACTGGCTAGTATGACTCACTGGAAAATGGTTTTTGTGGAGCCTATGTGCCACACATTACCACTTCAGGGCTTGCTGTTGCTGTTACTGCTGAGTGCGGAACTCGACAAAGGTCAAAATCTGCAGAAGACCAGGGAGTAAAAATTTATGAAGCACTGGGAAGAGACCTGGAAGGTAACTGGCACTGTGCAAATCTCATTCTACCACACCATCAATACTCCCTGACTCTGGAAAAGTCATTTATCTTTTCTTTATTGTACTTGTAATTTTTTTACGACAAATGGGACAGTCGTGATATCTGGCAAAAAAAAATAGTTTCCAGGATAATAATATACATGTGACATTGTTTTGGAAAAGGTAAAAGTACCACACCAGGCTGTTGCAATTTTTCTAAGCAGAAAATCGTTTGTGAGATGAGGGCAAAAGTGGAATCCTCCTAACTCATTGAAGCAAAAATGTATATTGCCTGTTGCAGCAGCTCAAGTCTTTCTGTGGTAATAAGCACGAGAAACCACCAAAAAGAGGAAAGGTAGCACTTTGGCACCTGAGACACCCAGGTTTAAATCAGTTTATTACTCAGAACATATGTATCCTCCAGCACATTTCTGAATCCTTTTAATGTTTAGCTCGTCATCTGTGAAATGGGGAAATTAACAGCAATCTCTCAGCAATGTACCGAGGATCAAATTAATTGATGCTGCTTAACACAGCGCTAGGCATATTGTGAATGCTCAAAATGGTCGTTTTATTATAATTAAAATGATAGTATTTAATTCATTGGTGTCGCAGGTAAGAGGGTGAAAAATAATTTAATTTTCTTTCATTTCTATGGGAGCATGAACATACTGAATCACAGAATCAAGAATCTCATCAGTGAAAGAACCCCAAGAGACCATCCAGTTCCATTTATATTCAGGTACCAGAAGTTATTATTATTTCCAGTCCAATCTATATTCAGGGACAGGAGTATTATTGCTTCTAGTCTGTATATGTAGCCCCTAAGGCCTGCAAATATTTGGTGAGATTTGGTCACATAACTGTAGGTACTAAAAGGGAAACCTGATTCCAAGTCACCTGTCTTTTAAGGTAATGTTTCATACATTTCTTGATGGCATTCTTATTATGTAAATGAGGTGCTATTTTGCTGATGGAGAATGTTGGCAGCAAGTATGGTTAGATGTTGCAAAGTTACTGAAGTGGTTTTTTTAAAAAGATATAAGGTTCTAATGTGTCAGTCAAGTATCACTTATTCCTAGTTTTGCTCTTCAAATGGAATAATTCTGTCTCAAATCAGATGCTGCTGCTCTAGCACTGTCAGTCTTCAGCTGTTGCCACTTCCCTACTGAATAGGAATCCTCTAAGTAGTTTCAAATATCACTGGACCATTTTCTCTTCTCTCATTCAGGAAACTTCAAGTATTGCATCAAGGTATAGAAAGTATGGTATCAAGGATCCATGGCTCTTCATTTGGATTTAAAACCAAGGTTTTAGCTATAAATGGTCTTAAAAGTTGGTAATTTTATGTGAAGTAAGATTACTAATTCTTCTCCAGCTCAAATTCAGAATTGAAAAACATCCTCTGTCTCATTTAGCTGAATCTGCTTGATTGCTTGAGAAAAATGACTTTATGCTGTTGCAATTGACTGTTAAACAGCCTCCATGAAGGAATTACTATATGCACATTAAGATCTGTAAAACTGAGTAGAATCTTTACCTGACAGGAGTTTTCCTCCACAAAGTGATTGTATATTTCATCTACTGACAATGGCTTTTATGTGTTGCTAGCAGACTGCATATTGTAATGCTAAATTGAGACAATAATAGAACTACTATTCAGCGAATAGCAAAGTTTTGAGTGTTATTATTGTTATTAAGATTTTATTATTTTGGATTACTAGTTAGCCTTCTTATGGAAAACCAACGATTTGGTATGAGATCATGTTAAAAAATATTTTCTTATTCATTCTTGAGTGGTCATTAAAATCATTTCCTACCACTTGCCTGAAGAATTAATACATTTAATCACTTGTTTTGTTTTGTATTTGAAGCATACTCTTTTACCTTGTACGATCCTCTGATAACTTTCACTTTCCTGGAAAGGTTTCAGCATAATTAAACATTTCATGATAAAGATCATAAACTGCTGACTCAGCTGGACTCTGATGCAATTAGTCTGTACATATGGTTGGTTGGATGGTCCATGTTGTGTCTGTACACTTACTTTCTATAAAGATGAAAACATATGATCTAGTCAGCTACAGTATTCAGAAATGACATCTGCCCCATTCCTAAGCTTTTTTTAAAATCAATAAGTCATCTGAATTCCAGTAAAAAAAAAAATTGTCTATAATGCACTTCAGATTTTTCCAGAATATGGCTTTGCATGACTAAAATATAGATGTGCAAAGAATATAAGGCAGTAAGCCTTCTACAACTGAACTTCCTGCTAAATAATTCACCATTCCCCAGTATGTTTCTCTATCTCTGATCCTACATTTGTTATTTCTCAGGTAATTTTTCTCCTATTCTACTTCACACAGCCATTTTTATTTGGGGAAATTCTTCCATTGTGGGAAGTGCCATTATAACATGGTTGTTGACAATACTACAGTGAAATGAAATTAGTAGTATTTGGGTATTTATGTGCAATAAATTTTATTTTATTTTATTATTTTATTAATTTTATTATTTTGAGAGAGAAAGGGAGAGAGAGAGAGAGAGAAAGAGAGAATGAATGAATGAGAGAATAAGCGGTAGAGGGAGAGAGAGAAAATTGTAAGCAGGCTCCATGCTCAGTGTGGTGCCAGACATGGGGCTTGATCTCATGACCTTGAGACAAAATTAAGAGTCTGACAGTTAATCGACTGAGCCACCCAGGTGCCCTAAGAATCATTATTTTAAAAAGGGCTCAGAATTTTAAATCAATAAACTAAAAATTTCATTAATATTAAAAATGAAAATAGTAACATTTTATAAAACAATCAAAATTAACAAAAGTTATATATTCTGACCAATATCTTTATAATAAAACTGTATACATGGAAAACATAAATCAACTGAAGAGTTTAACCTCTGAATAAAGAATATCATTTGAAATTACATGATTTGAGCATTTTAAAAAGGTACAAACAGCAAAGTGTGTCAGTGTTCGATCACTGTTGCATCTGTATAATGTCTCTGCATACTAATTTTCAGTTGGTCAACAGGCTTTCTGATTCTACTCTAGTCAAGAAAATGGTGAAGAGATAGTTGTTAGCTAACTCTAGACTTTATTTAACAAGAAAATAAACTGTTGTTGGAGACCTTTAAGGGCATCATTTTTGAAAAACCATTTTCTTATGGATAGTGAGCTATAGTTCACTTCAGAGATAATATTTCCAGTTCACCTTTGTCCTTCAGTTTAATCATGGAAACCTGGAGACTACAGCACAGAGGTATGGGTATAATTTTCAGTATTTTACTTTTATATTCTACTTGTTCAGAAAATCTTTGAACTTGGATTAAGCATCATTCTTCTAGAGAAACTATACACTGTCAATAGCAACTTTCTGTTTCTGCTGAGCATTATGGAGGCAATGAAGGATGCCTTTAAAATGAGTATTTTTTTAATTCAAGATATCAATGCCATGTATATCTCTCTGGTTAGGATCCAAAATGTAAATTATTCAAGGTTTACGTTTTAAAAAAATACTGAAAAGTCAGCTTAAACTGAAAAAAAAAATTTAGTGCATGTACATAGCACAATATTCCATAATACAAATCACTAAAATTTGGTATCCAAAAGCACTAGAGGCAATATTCACTCTCTTACTTATGATATTACAAAGCAGGTTTCTGCTTTTTCACCTTCACTTCTGAATTTCTGAGTTCAGGCTGCTAGCCCATGACATAGACTAACTGAATGGATGCTTCTAGATTATTCCTGCCTAGGATATTGACTCTGGTGAGTGATATAAGTATTAAAAAGCATTTATAAGTCATATTTTTGTTGTTGTGGTTTTTATATGGTGATGGATTAATGATACAGCAGATGGTTTCTGGCTAGATTTTTCTTGCTGCCTAGCAAGGGTCTTGCCAGTTTTCTAAACTGCCTTTTTTCTTCCCTGTTTTCTGAGCTGGGTCAGCCAACTATTGATTACCTCAGTTCCCAATAACTTTGTAATATATTTACTTTTTTGCTTAAAGCTACATGGTCAGTTTATGTGGTTTTAAATTATGAATCATGGCTCATACTCTTCCAACTCTCAAATTCTTACTAATCCTTTAAGGTCCACATCAAAAACCATATCTTCCTTGAGGGCTTTCTTCATTTGCAAACTGAAACGTGGATGATCCATGGTCTGATTTCTCCTTGATTCAGCTGTGCTTGTTTTACAATTTCAAATTATGCTTTGTTCTTACAGATACCTGTTTTCCTTCCTTCCTTCCTTGTTTCCTTCCTTCCTTCCTTTCCACAATTGTGTTTTAGTGCCTCTACTACACTGTAATCTCTATCAGGGAAGGTATTTTTTTCTCTTACCCATTTTTGCCCCAAACACATACCCAAACTAGTCCCTGTTCTGTACAAGCTGGTTTTTAAACACTATAATTATTAAAATTTAAATTATATGCATTTACGGGGCACCTGGGTGGTTCAGTCAGTTAAGTGTCTGACTTTTGGCTTCAGCTCAGGTCATGATCTCATGGATTGTGGGTTCAAGCCCCGCATCAGTCTCTGTGCTGACAGCATGGAGCCAGCTTGGGATTCTCTCTCTCTCTTTCTCTCTCTCAAAAATAGATAAATAAACTTAACAAAATAAAAAAAAAAAAAAAATATATATATATATATATATATATATATATATATATAAATTTACAATTAAATATATTATATTAAAAATCAGGGTAATACATACTTAAAACTCATCACTTCCTAATTATTGCATCTTACTCTATTCTATGCTCTTGAACTTATTAACCATTCTTGTGTCTATTGTGGAAAGACTAAATAATGGTGTGTTACTATTGCTCATCTCTTCACAACTTCACATTTAGTAATTGCACCTCAGTGCTTATAATAGGCCATGGTGGGACGATCTACCACAGTTACTGGCAAATACTTTAAACCAGGAGGAGACCGGGAACAACCCCAGCTGGTTGTCACATATTTAACAGCACATTAGTTTGGATTCTGTCTACTAATGAGCCCGATCTCATCTACTATGGTTTATTCTTAACCTTAATATGTGCAGTGGTGGCGTCCTGATCGTCCATGGTACTGATTGTGTCAGAAGTAGTACCTTCACTGGACCACAAGTTCTATAGTGTTCTGTGTACTTGCCAGAGTCTTTAGCTTTGAAGTTTCTCTGCTAGTCCTTCCAAAGCATGTATAAGCACTATTCTTTTGTGTTAAAGTCCATGCTGCTTAAACGGTGCATATTTTCTGAACTGAGCCTCCACTAATAATGCTTCCTTAGCTTTCACTTTGTTTTTCCTGTTGCCTTTAGAGTCCTGTAGTGACATGTCACACAGGATCTGATAGGAATGAGGAGTGCTGAATGAGGAGTGCTGAAAAGAAAAATTTGCATAACTTGGAAGCTTCAAGCACAATGTTAATTGTATTGATTGTTCAGTTTATCCTGAGATAACAAGTTTCTTAACAAGATTTCTTTGGAGTTCTGTCCACTTCTGGGGCACCTGGGTGGCTCATTTGATTAAGCATCCAACTTTTGATCTCAGCTCAGGTCCCGATCTCCTAGCTTGTGAGTTCGAGCCCCATGTCAGGCTCAGCGCTGACAGTGTGGAGCCTGCTTGGAATTCTTTCCCTTTCTCTCTGCTCCTCACCTGCTCATGTACACACCTGTCTCAAAATAAATAAATAAAACTTAAAAACTTAAAAAAAAAATTCTGTCCACTTCTCCCATTCTGTCCACATGATGGGAGGAAGAGGGCAAGACATACTTGCAAGACAAGTATGGAAGAGGTGCTGGCGCATTACGGAATTAAAACTGCCTTGTCAAAAATGTTCTTTTCGTTTCTGCATGAAGTTTATATTGGGACACTTCCCGATTGCAATGGGATAGTGGGTTTGTGATTTAAAAAAGTCTCCTAAGATTCTTAGTGGTAAGTGTTCTTTCTAAAGAGCTACAATACTCAACATATTCTAGGTCTTCTCTACAAAAACAAAAAACAAAAAAACACAACTAAAAAGGAGAATGATGTGGCCTGGTAACAGTGATATTCTAGTTAATGACTTTTTCTAGGTGGCAGGGAAGGTGTACTTTAGAACCACACTTCTACCTTCTTATGTGGAGTCTGCTAAATGTAATTTATATTTTAAATAATAACTTACTTATAGACATATGGCCATTACAGTTGTGATTTTCTCAAAATTGCTATAATTATACTTATTGTAGGACTCAGACCTGAATAAATGTTAATCACAATAAGGATCCAGGAAATTAAGTTCTTGAAAGAAAAGTACCTAATTCATCAATTTATGGCCAAATTAGTTATTTTGTGAAATCTAAAAAAGAATCAATAAATGTTGATTAATTGTGTTTAGGCTTTGTTATTATAACCTGCTAATAAGGTGACTTTTTACATGTTAATTGTCACCTGGACACCTCACTGTGAATTATAAATGCTTATGATTATTGAAGGACAAGTTTAACAAATATTTGTTGTTCCCTTCCTATGTGCCACACATATCTCAAGGCTTGTGGCATAGAGCACTGAACAAAGTTTCTGTCTTCATGGAAGTTAACTCTAACACAGATAGATAATGTCCAGACAAACAGTGGAGAAAACATGCTTTTGAAAATATACAATATAAAAAATGGCACATGAAGATGGAATGTGACCAGGTATGCTGTTTTGTGTAAGAGGATTAACAAAGGAGACTTTCATAAAATATTTGAGCTGAAAGCCAAGGAATTTACAATAGTTGGCCATGTAAATGTATGAGTAAAAGATCTTATAGGTAGAGAGATTTGCAAGTGGATTTTCCTGGCATGCCAGTTAAATGGCAAGTGATCATCAAGACTGGAGCAAATGAACAAGAGAGAGAATGAGAGAAGATCAGATGGTGACTGGGGACTACACCAGGTAGGGTCAGCAGAAAACAATGAGAAACAATCAACATTATATAGCACTTCGTGCCAGACACCATCCTAAGAGGTTTGCTGGTTTTAAGTCAATTAACCCTCTCAGTAATGTTACAAATTTGATGCATTAACATTTTATACATGGGAATTTGAGACAACGAAGAATTAAATAACCAAAATTGTAGGGGGAGACAATGGTACAGCCATGATTTAGACCTACACGTCTGGCTCTAGAACATATATATATATTTTTTTAATCAGGGGATGCTTTATGAGAGATATCAAATGTTTTACAGTCTTTTGAGTGGAGGATTCTCTTTATGAGGATTATTTCATTGTGCTTGCTGAGTCGAAAGTGGACTCCAAACAGGCAAAGAAACTGAGAGTGTAATTTAGGGGGTTATTGCAGTGCAGTGCTCCAGGCTATTGATGAAGTTTGCATCATCTCGGATGGCACTGATGGAGTGGATAAAAGTAGTCTCATTATAGATATAATCTAAGGGGTTGGCTGATGGATTGAATGCTGTGGTGAGAAAAAGAGAGCAATTTAATATAACTCCAATGACTTTGGACTGAACAACTAGAAGAATGGGAATTCTATTTATTCAGATAAAGAAGATGGGAAATGAAGCAGGTTTGTAGGAGCAAAAAAAAAAAAACTTTACTTTGGGGCAAGTTAAGTGAAAATTAAGGACTAGTAACATTAATTAGAAAATTAATGGCATTAGAGACTAGGATTAAAGGTATGAATTTGGGAATAATTCACTCATTAAGGAGTGAATAAGGGTCTTCAGCATTTAGACTTTAGAAGCACAAGAAGAAACTGGCATTTATGAAGTAGGAGAATCAATGAGTAGTGTGGTTTGAAGGCCATGAACCAAGTGTTTTAGGAATGAGGTAATCCCTGGTTAAAAATACTACCGATATATGATAGAGGTGAAGTCTGAAAATTGATTCCAGGATTAGAAATGTGGGGGTCATTAGTGACCTTGACAAGAGCAGTGTCTGGGGAGTTATGTTTGTTTAATTTTTTTTTTTTTTTTTTTTTTTTAGAAAAACCTGGATTGATATAGAGGTAAGAGTAAATAGGAAGAGAGAAAGCAGACCGGAAGTACAGGCAACCCTTTAAAAAAAACTCTAGGGGCGCCTGGGTGGCTCAGTCGGTTAAGTGGCCAACTTCGGCTCAGGTCATGATCTTCCAGTCCGTGAGTTCGAGCCCCATGTCGGGCTCTGTGCTGACAGTTCAGAGCCTGGAGCCTGCTTCAGATTCTGTGTATCCCTCTCTCTCTGACCCTCCCCCATTCATGCTCTGTCTCTCTCTGTCTCAAAAATAAATAAACGTTAAAAAAAATAAAAAAATAAAAACCTCTATTGTTGGGGTGCCTGGGTGGCTCAGTTGGTTAAACAACTGACTACTGATTTTGGCTCAGGTCATAATCTCATGGTTCCTGAGATGGAGTCCCACATTGGGCTCTGTACTGACAGTGTGGAGCCTGCTTGGGATTCTCTCTCCATCTCTCTCTGCCCCTCCCCTGCTCACACCCCCCACCCCATCACAAAATAAATAAATAAACTTTATAAAAACCTCTTAGGTCACACAGTTGGTTGAGCATCTGACTTCAGTTCAGGTCATGGTCTCACGGCTTGTGAGTTCCAGCCTCACATCAGGCTCTCTCCTGTCTGTGCAGAGCCTGCTTCAGATCCTCTGTCTCCCTTTCTCTTTGCCCCTTCCCTGCTCACACTTTCTCTCTCTCTCAAAAATAAATAAACATTAAAAAATTTAAAAAAATAGGGGCACCGGGGTGGCTTAGTCAGTTAAGCGTCTGACTTTGGCTCAGGTGATGATCTTGCAATCATGAGTTCGAGAGTTTGAGACCCATGTTGGGCTCTGTGCTGACTGCTCAGAGCCTGGAGCCTGCTTCTGAAATGGTCTCCCTCTCTCTCTGCCCCTCCCCTGATTGTGCTCTGTCTCTCTCTCTCTCTCAAAAATAAGTAAAAACATTAAAAAAAATAAACTCTATTATAAAGGAAAGCATACAATAGGGTAACCACTGGAAATGAATGTGGTAGTAAAGGAGGGAATTAAAATGATTTTAAGATGATATATATCACAGCGTGTTTATATACCTATGGAAATTATTTAATCCTGACAAATCCAGAGTGTATAACACAATAAAATGAATCAAGGGGTTTTGATAGAACATGGACTGCTCCAGGAACACAAAGGGGCATGTAACCTGGTCTAACAAGAAGGGAGAAAAAGTAACTAGAGATTTTTAGAAGTAATATCTGAATTCATTTGTGAGGAACAATGTGGGTTAATCATGCAAAGAAGAATGGAAAGAGCTTTCTAAGCAGAAGAAATCATCAAAGGATATATTAAGTGTACCTCTGATTTGCTTTGTAATATTTAATCTTTATCTTTCAGACACATAATAAAAGCTTATTCATCACCTTTTCTGCCTGGTCTCGAACTACAGTGAAGAAGATAGCCAAAGCTTGCCTTCATGGAGCTTACATTCTGGGAACAATGAAAAATGAACACGTAGACTGTGATAGCACCACGATACACAGAAACAACTTGTCGAGGTTGGCTAGAATGCTAAAGGAAACCTGATCTGAAGAGTGAGAATTTGTGTTGAAACCTACAAGATGGGACTGAGCCACACCAGCAAAGAGCTGGATGAGGAGTGCTCACAGCAGGGGAAATAGCAATTGCAGAGTCATGAAGAGGGGCTTATTCAAGAAACAGAAAAAGGATCAATATGGCTGGGGTGTTGTGTGAGGTCTGAGAGAAGTTTGCAGCTTCTACTAAGAGCAAAGAAAGCCATTCAATGAGTTTCAAGCAGGCTTATGGCACTTCCAGGAAGCAGAGGCATGGATACCCTCATTGCCCTCTCTCAACTTCTGCCTCCACCATTCCAGCAGAACAAAGGCTGTTTCAGGCAAAACCATGTACCCTGGTTGAAATTGTCCCTGTACTCCTGATTTATTTATGACCATGAATTCCCTCTATACTTAACTATATAACTGATACTAAGTTACATAGCCTAAATGAAGTTAATTTCTTTAGTACTATTCCCTAAACCCTAAAAGAGTTACTCTTTTAACAACATGCCATATTTAGGACTCTTAAGGGTTCTGTTTTACTTATTAGAGACACGAAATATATGAAAATACCACGTTATTAATTATCTCTCTCATGCCAAACACGTTATTCAGTAAACTGCCCTTTCTCAGTTAAAACAAAAACAAAAACAAAAAACACTGTTAATCTGGTTGATGGGAATGATTTTTTGTTCCTATTTTTCCTTCACTTCCCAGCAAATAAACTATCACCTATTTATGCTATTTCTTCTTCCAAAATATATCACAAATCCCTCCTAGTCTTTTTAGTTCTTCTGCAACCATGGTCCAAGCCATAATCTTCTCACAAAGATTACTGCAAATAGCCTCCATGTGGTTCTCTGCTTCCAGCTTTGACTCGCTCACCCATTCTCTACAAGTGGCCAAGGAATCTTAAGAAACACAAATTAAAAAACCATGCAAATCAGTAGTACAGTGAATACGTTTTATTGGTGTCCTCTGCCTAGAAAACTGCACTCTTCTTTGCCTGACTGACTCTCACTCGTCTTTTACAACTGAATTCAGATATTCCTCCTAGAATCCTGACTAGTACTTTTTCTCCTTTCTCACTAGACTGGGTTGAATATCTCTCTGTGTTCCTAAAACATTCTATACTTCCCTCCATCAAGAGCACTTTATTTTCTCTACTGTGTTATGTGTAGACTTCCCTGCATGTCTGTTTTGGTCACTAGACTATGGGACAAGGTCTGTAGCTTTTATTTATATGTGTATCTTACTCCCTGACAAATAATTAGTGCTGAGTAAACAATGTTCGTTCATGGCACTCATGACTGATTGCATACATACATGTGAATTGTGATGATATAGAAAGGTTTCATGAAGGAAGTGTTACCAGATTCCCCACTACCATTTATTAAAGAAGCAGTCCTTTCCCCAGTGTGTGTTCTTTAGCCCTTGTCAAAAATTAGTTGATTGTATCTTCTTGGGTTTATCTCTGGGCTTTCTGTCTGTTCCATGGGTCTATGTACTTGTTTTTATGTCACTGCCATACTTTTCTGATTGCTACAATTTTGTACTATATCTTGAAATAAGGTACCGTAATATCTCCCAAAGCATGCTGGGAAAACTGAATGTACACATGTGAAAGAATGAAACTTGAACACTGTCTTATACCACTCAGAAAAAAAAAAAAACCCTCAAAATGGACCAAAGACTTAAACATAAGGCCTGAAAGTATAAAACTTCTAGAAGGAAAAAATATCCTAGACATTGGTCCTGGGTATTATTTCTTTGATAACACACTAAAAGCACAGGCTACAAAAATGAAAATAAACAAGTGGGACCACATTAAACTAAAGAACTCTGTACAGCAAAGGAAACAATAAATTGAAAAGGCAAATTACAGAATGGGGAAAAATATTCACAAACCATATATCTGATAAGAGTTAATATCCAAAATATATAGAGAACTCATACAACTCAATAGCAACAAAATAAAACAAAACAAAAAACAAATAAACAATCCAATTGAAAAAACTGGGCAAAAGACCTGAATAGAGATTTTTTCAAAGAAGATATACAGATGGCTAATAAGTATATGAAAAGGTATTCAACATTACTAATCATCAGGGAAATGCAAATGAAAACCACAATGAGACATTGCCTCACACCTATAAAGAGGGCTACTATCAAAAAGACAAGAAAACAAGTGATGGTGCGGATGAAGAGAAAAGGGAACTTTTACATACCATTGGAAGGGGGGGATATAAACTGGTACAGCCATTACGGAAAACAGTATGGCGGTTCCTCAAAAATATTAAAAATTGAACTACCTATGATCTAGTAATCCCACTCCACTCCTGGGTATATATCCAAAGGAGCTGAAATCACCATCTTCAAGAGATACATGCATTCCCATGTTTGATGTAGCATTACTCAAAATAGCTAAGATATGGAAACAACCTAAATGTCCTTCAGTGGATGACTGGATAAAGAAAATGTTATATGTACGTATGTGTATATTTACGTATTAAAAGATACATACACATACACACACATACACACACACACACACACACACACACACACACACACACACACACGCTTTATCCAAGTTACCTCCTGGAATAGTTTGGATGAGGCAAGGGAATATTCTGATCAAATAGTTTGGCCTCCTCTAAGCTGCACAGTTTTTGTAAGTTTGTATCATGATCTGGCCAAATTTCTGTGCTGTGGGATTTTAGCATCTTAAAGTAATTACCCTCAAAATGTGTTCTACAGAGTGATTTAAATACTCTTTAGAACAGCAACTAGTGCGCAAGAAAGCCTCTGCATGGGTGACAGTTCAGCTTTTTCCATGAGAAATTGTGTATTTTAAGCCCTAATGACCAATGAGAAAATAATAAATTTCTTGAAACTGAATATATGATCCATCCTTAGAGTAATGAGATTAACTTTGTGTCTCTAATAGAGATTATAAATTATTGTACCATATATATTTATTATCCCTAGAATTTGCTTCACCCTTAGGGAGAAGTACGGGCACTGATGATGCAGGATTGCATAAGCAGAAAGCATACATATCTTAGTTAAAGACAGCATTAGATGTCTGACAATAGGTACCTATAGGAGTTTTACAAACACTCTCAAATGAGAAAAATCTGAAAGTATGAATGTGTATATACATATGCACATACATTCACATATATGTATCTATGAACATGGTACGTACATGCATAGACAGATGTGTGTATATGTACACATACATTTTATAATTTTTTCTCTTTTAATTTTGCTGTTATAGTAATAATATGTGTTCCTGATTTACAACTTCAAATAGTAGAAAGGGGTATAAGTAAGATTAAAATGCTTTCTGTTCTTCCCTCAACCCCACTTTCTAGCAGGGCACACTACCCTACTCCTGATATAAGTTTTTAAAAATTAATGTTATGTTTACAACCACAAACTTAAACATTATTACACCTTTTATCTTTTTGTGTCGCTATTATTTTGTCAGTTGGGTGCTATCACTAGGCATCTTTCCATTGTAGCTGAAATTTAGCACAGTTACATTACCTACGACCTCTATTTTCCTCTCCTTTCCATGTCTCATTTTTGTATAATTTTTTAAAGTTTATTTGTTTTTGAGTGAGAGAGAGAAAGAGAGAGACAGAGCGTGAGTGGGGGAGGGGCAGAAACCTAGGGATACCCAGAATCCGAAGCAGGCTCCAGGCTCTGAGCTGTCAGCACAGAGCCCTATGCGGGGTCAGAACTCACAAACCATGAGGTCATGACCTAAGCTGAAGTAGAACACTTAACCAACTGAGCCACCCAGGGGCCTATTGCTTTTACAATTTTTTGCCCTTCTTGGAGTTATTTTCTTAACTGTAAAATCATATACAGCTCTCCTTTTAGCCCATAATTTTCAAACAGTGTCTACTAATTCCTTGCTATGTAAGAAGAGGAAGTCAACTAACACATAAGTTCTCCCTTCTGCTTCTCCTGTGTCTGACTTTTATCAGTTATGACACAAAGTAGCCATTTTCAAGCTTCCATGATTTACAACATTCATGGTCTGTAACTAACGTTAACTGTCTTGAATATTTGGCCTACTATCCATTCTAAAGATAGGTAACTAATGAAAACAAATATTATGAAAAGGTAAAATATATCTCTAAATAAACAATACTGTGATTTCACAAAAGAAATTCAATTCCATTTCACGAAATCTTGGCATTTCACGAAATCCATTCAATTCCACATCACGAAATCAGGTAAGAGTTTACTACATGCCTAGCTAAAGAGAATTCTCTTCTCTTATACTTAAGTATTTGCTCAAAATTATGCCACCTTTCAGCTTATTTCATATTAGATACAAAATTTTATTATTTTTTAGGGTTTTTTTTTGAATTTTAATGTTTCCAGGGTTCTCTTTGTTTCTTGTTGATAAAGGAGACAAATGAAGATCTTTATTTTTCTAATCACCTAATCTATTGAGTAAACCTACTTTATTCCTGCAAATATTTTTGCTGTTCTGATTTTGTAATAATCAGGGCAGGCTAAATATTCACTATATTAAGACCATGAATGTGGGGGCGCCTGGGTGGCTCAGTCAGTTGTGCATCTGACTTCAGCTCAAGTCATGATTTCACGGTCCATGTGTCTCACATGTGCCCAACATTGGGCTTTGTGCTGACAGCTCAGAGCCTGGAGCCTGTTTCAGATTCTATGTCTCCCTCTCTCTCTGCCCCTCCCCCACTCACGCTCTGTCTCTTTCTCAAAAATAAACATTAAAAAAAAAAAAGACCATGAATGTGTCCCCAGACCTAGTTCTTTCCCTAGTCTGATTTTTTAATGCTGGTGATAAACCAAGTCTATTTTTATGATGCATCTTATGTGGGAAATATCTGTGACTCTAGGTATCTGATCATTCTTGAGAAATGACAGCACAGTTAATGCACTACATTTTTTAAGATAACCACTGCTAATTTAATGATTATCAATTGCCATTAAATGAATTGTGGAAAATTAAAAAAAAAAACCCTCTCTTCTTGTAGACAAACTTTACGAATTCACTTTTTGGTCTAGTTTGGATCTATTGCTTTCTAGGCCTGCCTGCACATTGTCATCTCCGGTTTTAAATATTTAGTCTTCCACTTTAGTTCCTACTGACCTTGTATTAAATATCTTTTTATATCATGGTTGCATTTACCATTTTGTTCAAATATATATTCAAGAAAATTTTTTGAAATAAGTACCTATGAGATATAAAATACCTGAGTCTGTCTGAATTTTATTATTATTATTTTTTTTAACTGACAACTGTATGGATTTGGAGTTACGAGTTGAAGATCATTTAACTCTGGAGGCTCCTGGGTGGTTCGGTTGGTTAAGTGCCTGATTCTTGGTTTTGGCTCAGGTCATGATCTCACAATTTGTGGGACTGAGCCCCACATCTGGCTCTGCACTGATGGCACGGACTCTGCTTTGAGTTCTTTCTCTCCCTCTCTCTCTGCTGCTCCCCCACTCCTGCATGCGTGCTCTCTCTCTTAAAATAGGGACACTTAAAAAAAAAGATCATTTAACTCTGAATTTTGAAGGCAATGCCCCATTATCATCAACCTTGTCATGGGTGATAGCCAAATGTGATACCAATATGAGTTCTTATTCCTTTGGAAGCAATTGCTTATTTTTTTCCATTCTGAAAGCTTACATAATTTCCTTTCACATTCAGAAATTTTGCCAAAATATTTCTATGTTTAAATATTTTTATCCCATTCTATTTGATGGTTAGCAAATCCTTAATATAAAAAATGGCTTAAGATTATTGGAATTTATTATTTTGTAATTTTATCATTTTTCTCTTAAAATTTCTGTGTTCTTTTATTCCAGAATTTCTATTTAATAGATGTAGGAATGCTTGCCTTGATCTTTTGTATTCCTTAATTTCAATCATTTTTTCCATATTCTGAGAAAGTTCATCGTTCTGTCATTTAAGATGAATAATTTGATTTAAACAAAATCTGTTGTATTATTCAGCCACTCTATGGACTTTTATAAATATTAGGAATCATGTTTGAAATTTCCAAAAAACTTTAGTTTTATGTAATTATTTTTCTTCCATTGCAGTATTTACCTTTTATTGATAGCACATTCTCTATTATTTCCCTAAGTGTAATCAGTATAATTTTTAAAGTTCTCTTTTGTTCCTTAAAATGTCTCTGGTTCTTTGTTTTGTTTTTATTTTTTTGTTATCAGTTGTTCCGTTGTTTTTGTTTTTTGTTTAATTTTTAATGTGTATTTATTTTTTTGAGAGAGACAGCACAAGCGGGGGAGGAGCAGAGAGAGAGGGAGACACAGAATCTGAGGCAGGTTCCAGGCTGTGAGCCGTCAGCACAGAGACTGATGCGGGGTTTGAACCCACGAACTGCAAGACCATGACCTGAGCTACAGCTGGTCACTTAGCCAACTGAGCCACCCAGGTGCCCCATCAGTTGTTCCATTTATTCATCTTTTCTCTCGTTAGCTGTTGCATCTCCTCAAATGTTTGATGATGTTTGATGATTCTTGGTTAGACAAATTCATAGGTATGAACAAGGGACTCAGCTAAATAGAGACAGCATGGATTTTCCCTGTAGGTTTGTTCCTCTGTTTCTCTCAAGTCCTTTCCTCTATGTGGGAAAGCTGCCTAGAGAGTTCGTGTGGCACATCGGATGGCAGGCATTGCACCAGGGTGACCTGCAATAATGGTTAAGTACATGGGACTCCTGAACCAGACTCTGCTCACATCTCAGCTCTAGTACTTTCTAGCTGTGTGAACTTAGGAAATTCCGTAACTTTTTTGTGTCTCTGTTTCCTTACATCTTAGATGATGATAATAATGGTACCCACCCCATAGGGCTGTTATAAGAATGAAATGAACTAATTTGTTTACTTATTTATTTTTTAAAAATGTTTATTTTTGAGAGAGAGAGAGAGTGAGCGCATGCATGCAAGTGTGAGCGGGGGAGGGGCAGAGAGAGAGGGAGACACAGAATCCGAAACAGGCTCCAGGTGTCAGCACAGAGCCTGATGCAGGGCTCAAACTCATGAACTGCGAGATCATGACCTGAGCTGAATTTGGATGTTTACCTGACTGAGCCACCCAGGTGCCCCTGAAATGAACTAACGTAATTTACACAAAAGAATTCAGGAATGTACTGACAATGTTTTTAGGAGGCATGGAATGCCAAGAGTAGTCAGATGAGCTGGGGGCTCTATCAAATATGAAACAAGAAGGACTGTATCAGGAACAGAACAGTCAGCAGCAACATCTTACCTTTTATCCTTCATTGCCTCCACCTATGTTAAGTTTACTTTAAGTTACTTTGATCGTTTTTGCTTGTCTCTTAGGCAAAAAGACTAACAGCAGTTTTCCCCCAGACAAACAATGTAGTTTCTACAGAAAGCAGTGTTACGGGTTTATTATCCGGTACAAAAGCCAGACACCTCCTCCTCTGTGGGTGCCCTTAGGAGAGGAGATGCCACTTGATCAAGCTATTCTATAGACAGTCACTAATTATCTTCATTATGGGCAAATATTTCATTTTTTTTCTGTAGCTGCGGTTCTGGGCTTGAGCCTCTTTCAAGCCCCCTAGGGTGAACAGCTCCTGCTTTGGCTGATCATATTCTAGGCTTCAACTCCCCCTGCTTTGGTTTCTCAGTCAATATAATCCCATCCAATTAAAGACTGTTCTAAAGAATCAACTTCTCTGTGCCAATGAGAGATATTTTTGTTTTCAGGATTGCTTATGATTATTTACATCTATGCATCCTTACTACCATTTCATAGTTAGGAAGAGGAAAAAATAAAAACATAGGTGTAGCGTGCCATCTTTAACCAGAATTCCTGCAAAGATGTACATTTAGGTAAAACAGACAAACAAACAAAAAGGAACATTGCTTCTTAAGGATAAAAATAACATTTTGATCATTGTAGGACTAATTTTTTCCAGTTTACAGTAAAACTCCCCACATAAATGTATTTATTTCTTCTTTGTAATTGCCTTTTCAACATAGAAGTATGTGATTTTAAGACTTATCTTTCTGTACTCATTGAAATATAGTGTGAGAAATTATGATGCCCTCAAAAAACAACTTATAATTATGAAAATAGTATCTAAAAAAGTCTTGGAACTTAACTGAAAAGATACGTGGTTGACAAAATCAGATCTTATCTGTAATTCATTTCATTCTCTAGAGAAGATATTATCATTGTGGAAAGTTCATACAGGAAGGTACTAGGAGAAAGAAAGAAAACCCTGAGGTATCAACCCTTCAAGAGAGGATCCATGATTTCATATAAGATAAAATAAATCTTTGGTACTAACATAAACAATTAAGCTGAAGATCATGAAGATGTAGAGGGTGGTGTGAGAGGGACCACCAGCAAAGTGACCTTTGCATTTCCATTCCATGTATGTGGTCAGCAAATATTGTTACATCTGAATCTTACTAGTGAGTCACTGGTATCTGAGTAATGTCTCCTTGTCAACCTGCATCATGTTCTTACTTTAGGAATCAAAGGCAAAGATGACATGCATTTCCAGGTTCACTGAAAATTACCAAATGTTACATAAGTAGCAGTGTGTACACACACACACACACACACACACACACACACACACACCCATTATCACTTACTTTTACTATAGCAAATAATTACACAGAAGTTAGTTTGACATATTACAAAGAAAGAGCTTTGCAATATTCAGGAGACATTTTCTTGCATGTGTCCCTCCCCTTAGTACATACACATTGCTGCTTAAGAACAGAATCATTGTTCCCATGAAAAATTCAAATGAGATTAACTATTTTTTTTAGATGAGTTAATTGACCATTCCTAGTTCCAAAGGATTAATGGTCCTGGACAAGCATAAAATAGATTCACTCAGCTGCAGCAGCTTTTTCAAACAGCCCTGCCAACACAGAGAGTCAGCCACTGACACATCTCCTCTCCTCTAGCCCTTGAAACAACAGCATTGACCTTTAAAGCAAAGACTGAATGGGGTTGGGGGAGCTGATGCATTAAAATTAATTAATTAATTAATTAATTAATTAATTAATTAAAAGAAAAACAGGAAAAATTCAACAAAAACATGCCCAATTGTGCCAGATGGTGGGATTTTCATGTCTCTGTGCCATAATTATGGTCAAGTGGTTTAAGTGAGCTTGATGAAAATAAACAAATACCAATACCCTCACATTATCCAAAGTGGGGGGGAAAGAACTCCAGGTGCTGCTAATTATGGTGATATTGCAAAGTATTAAGGTATACAGAAGACTAGAGGAAACAAATTTATCAAGCAAGCATATTAAATGGACAAAGATGTTCATATTGTGTATGTACAAAATTAGATTTTAAAAAATTCTGTAGTGTGTATATTGTACATTTAGAATCTAAAATGAAATACAAACAGTGCTGTTTTTGAGACCATACTTCCCCACCATGCAAGGCAAATTAGGTATCTTTTCATCGTAGTGCTATTTGTTCTGCTCAAATAAAGTTTTCATCCACATCCATTCATTTGACATAAACACGCTTCAATGAGCAATGTGAAATGGAGAAGGGGGAGTAAGAGGAGGGAAGAGGAGAGTGTTCAAAGAAGTATTCGACAGCTTATCAAGGTGCAGGCAAAGGTCCCTCATTTTACAAACACACACACACACTCACACACTGAGACATTCTACAAAACACGTGTAAAGAATATATAACCTTTTCTTTCTTTCCCTTTCCTTCTACCCTTCCTCCCTCCAAAATAACATTATTATTCCTGAAAACAAATTATTTAAGTCAACTAGTTAGGAACAGCACAGGGAAGCCAGGAAACATAATTTTTAAGTGAATAAGGCTACAAAATGTTATTTTGTGCATATGCACATGTTTTTAAGATGCCCTCTTTATGAGTGCTTAAGGTTTGTACTAAGAGCAAAGCAAGCACAGCATCATCCTGCTTCTGCTGACAGTAGTAGTAACTGTAGTAACTCTAAACAACACAAATGTTCTGCTGATGTCTGAGAAATCTAAAAGACATTGACATTTTACTCTGGAAAAAAAGGAGGATGTGGATTATTTTTCTTATTTTGTGTCAGCTTATCTGTAGGGAATCCACTTATATGGTACTCATGCCTTTAATTGCTCAAAAAAGAACATCTGTGTTGTCTGTCACATTTTATCACACATACTGCTATCACTCATGTGGGGGAATTACACCTAGTAAAGGTTTATCTGTGGACAGGCTGGGGTAAAATCACTTTCTTGGAGGTCATTAAATCTTCATATGCAAGAGGGACATCCTTAGACAGAATTGCATTAGAGTTATCTGGTTTTGCATATATTAATTTAAAAATTAGCAACAATAACAGCTGATGTTTATTGAGAACTTACTTTGTGTCAAGCATGGTATAAAGTGTTTTAATGTTTGTTTGTTTGTTTGTTTGTTTATTTATTTTGAGAGAGACAGAGACAAAATGGGGGTGGGTTAGGGGCAGAGAGAGAGAGACACAGAATCTGAAGCAGGCTCCAGGCTCCGAGCCATCAGCACAGAGCCCGATGCAGGGCTCGAACTCACATAGCTGTGAGCTCATGACCTGAGCCGAAGGCAGACGTTCAACCGACTGAGCCACCCAGGCACCCCATGGGTATAAAGTGTTTTAAATGCATCATGTCATTTAGTTGTCAAATCCATCCTATGGGGCAGATATTATTATATTCCTCACTTCTGATGATGAAACAGACCTAGAATGGTTAGTAATTTGCATGGGTTCAGGCAGGCAATAAATGGCAGGGCCAGCATGGGAACTTGGACCATCTCCTCCCAATGCCTGCATTCTAATACGTTGCATAATACCCTGTCCTATTAGATTTTGGCCAAGATATTTTACATGTCTCCTTAAACATAATTTTTGTAATTTGTCATAGAGGAATTCTCTGCACTGAGGATTTTGCTGTTTCAGTAAGACCTAAGCTACATTGAGTTATCACTACAGAGGGCAGCCCTAAGAAGCTCCAAGTATTGAGACGAACCTCTAATTCCACGTATGGAATTGTCAAATCACTACGTTGTACACCTCAGATTAACATCTCATTGTATGTCAACTATATTTCGATAACAATTTTTTAAATGCATCAAATAAAATAAGATTGATCGGTGGGTGGATAGAGGGATGGTTTGATGGAAAGCTGGGACAAAGCAAGTTTAGTAAAATGTTAAGTGTAGGATCTGGATAATGCATAAATAAATATTCATCTGAAAGCTTTTCAGTTTGAAAACATTCTTAATGAAATTTTGGGAAAAAATGCAGCTATTGGGCGTGAGGAAGATGAGCAAGGAAGTCATATAAAAAAAAGGCCCCCAACTTAATGGATTTGATAAAGGGAAGAATGACTAAACGTCAGTAATAGGAGGCAGAAATGTTTTCCATGAGTGAGAATTATAGAGGTAATAGAAACAAAGATCTCATATGGAGAGTGAGGATAATTATAAAGAAATATCAGACAGCCATTTGACAAAGTGCAGTATTTCAAAATGGTAACAAACCCAATGTTCATTCTATCAAAATATCTTGTCATTTTCTTTTATGGCATTTTGGTTCTATATGCTTATATAGAGATTACATACAGGCTTGTGTAAAGGGTTTTCTACAGGTTTGTATAAAGGGTCTATATTTTATATATAGTTAATATGCCCTTGCATGACACACCTATTGTTATGTGTTACTATATAGGGTAAATATTGGTGAACCATAGGGGTAGTATATAGAATTCTCTTTTTAGTGATATCTAGAATGCTTTGCATTCCTTTTTCTTAATTTATTCTTTTATTTCTTAATTTTGAGAGAGAGAGAGAGCAAGCAGGGGTGGAGCAGAGAGAGAGGGAGACAGAATCTGAAGCAGGCTCCGCACTGTCAGTGCAGAGCCCAATGCAGGGCTTGAACCCATGAACCATGAGATCATGACCTGAGCAGGAACCAAGAGTCAGATGCCTAACAGACTGAGTCACCCAGGCGCCCTGGAATGCTTTGCATTTCTGAGTAAAAATTCATAATGAAATAATCTGAACTTTGTTACATATGTGTATAAATGCACAGAGCATTATTATATTTAAGACGTGTCCCTCTCTTGCTCCAAGACGATGTTGGCAATTTAATCCTTTCTTTTGGCCATAGTCTTTTCACACTGCATGTGTTTGGATTCAGGATCTTTCTACCTCCAACAAAGCCAGTAAATTATAATGCTAACCAGACCTTAGTGTCTCTGACATTGTCTGCTTTTGCAGACTTGAGCTAAGAATAGCAGTAATTTGCTAACTCCCTGTGACTGGCTCACAAACAGAGTACTTGGCAGGGTAAGTGGAAGTGAGCAGGGGTGGGGTGCCACAATGGAGAAAGCCCAGAGGGAAGAGCTCTTCTCCTGTGACAGGATTCATGACGTGGGAAATTAGTCATTAAACTATGTGCACACTGCATACTTAGGCAGTGCCACACTTCTTTTCAAGAGAATTTTCCTTGCTATTTTGTCTCAAACCATGAGTTCACAGTTAATCTGTGTGTAGTCCTATAGCAAGAAATGCTGGGCAAATGGCTGTGTTCTATCATGTGGGCAGAAGAGCTACCAGTAGAATGCGAAGTATTGCTAGTGTCATGGGAGGGACCTGTGGTTTAGTGGAGATAACGAAATGATAAACTCTAACATTCCAGAGAGTGGATCAAAAGGAAAACTTAACACTCTGAACTCACAGAATTACTCTTTGGATATTTGTCATCACGAACGTTGAAGTGATGGAAGTCTGTGCTCCTTTTACTAGCCATTGTAAAATACTTGAATACCTAGGCTACTCTGTGATTGCTATAGGCTAATTTATGTCATTCCAATTCCTTAGAATAATCCTGAGATTCACCTATATTTTCCATTGTCTATGAAGAAGTTACCTGATACTCAGAATGATGAAATAATTCGTCCAAGATCAGAGTTACTAGTGGCAATGGGATCCTTACCTAAATGTGTCTGATGCCAAAACCTGAAGTCTTTTTATTATGCCATATTATTTTAGTGCTACAAAGAGGAGGAGATTACTTATTAACTGGGCTAGCTGCTTGTTTTTCCTTTCAAAATCTTCCCTGTACAAATCTTCTGCCTGATGCACTGCATAAGTACACTTTTGATAAATGCTTTGCATTTCTGAGTAAAATTTACCATACTTTATAATAAATACTCTGACCTTATTTGAATGGTGCATATAATGCTAGGAAGCCCAGCTCTCCTAGCTGGAGCCATGTAAAGCTATAGCTAACTTTGTTTCCAATATCTCAAGAACTAAAACATTTGGGACAAATCAATGATGTTTATACATTAACTCAAAATTTTGAAATAATTGGTATTGCATGGGCATGATTTATGTTTCATTATATGGATCTTGGCATATATTTTAACAGCTTTTGTATTATGTACCAGTCTGCTTGCAGCCCTAAGAAAGAAAGGACATACAGATAAAAGAAAATTTAAGAAACAAACAAACACACAAAAAAACCCCTCACAATTCAGTCCTGGTATTATGTGCCCAAAAGCAACATTGAGCATAAATTCACAAATGAAAACATTGCTAAATGTCATCTTGATGGTGAAATTTGCCTCTTGTGAGATTTAACTGATACTATTCCCCGCTCTTTAAATTTGATTTTTTTCTTTCATTTTTCTTTTATTATGACTCTGTTTCAACAAGAGTTGCGACAGTCGGCTTTGCTATCACTTTCCCTCTTCTTAGGACAGGCAGTCTATGATGCAGATCTCTGTGATCTTCAAAAGGAGAACAAGAACACCAAGAGAAGAATGTGGGGAGGCATCAGGGACTGTGACAGCTCTATGAACTGAGCAAATTGTGACTGAAAAAAATCACAGTCAAATGCTCAGGGTTATTCTATTCTTGTAAGATTAGTCCTTCAGCTTTTGAAATATGCACTTCTTATCTTGCAAATTGCATGAATACAAAGGAATTAGACCCTTGTCTTTCAATGTGACAAGAATTCTGGAAAGCATTACCCCTTGAGAATGCCAAGCAAAATTATTAATATTAAAACAAAACTTTTTCTGAATCTAAGTTTTTCTTTTTTACTGAAAGGCCATCTGCATCCCCTTTTGAAATTCACCTTATCTTGCAAAAACCAGGTACTTCGCTACAACCCCCAGTGTGAAGCTTCCCTAATTTCCATGCCGTCCCCACCCCCAGTCTACTTCCCCTAGACAGAATTAATTACAACTTCTTTTTCCTTCTCCCAGTGTGTAACTAGTCCTTCAATTTAGCACTATTTACTTGTGCTCTGTATGATAGTCAATTGTAGGTCTGTTTTCTGTGCTAAACTGTAATCCTTGAAAGCATCTTTTTACCTAAGTCCACTCACCCACGAACCTTAAGTACCGGGCACACGGTGGGTGTGTGGTTTTTGCTAACTTTACATTGAATTAAATCAATTTCCAGATAACTCTCAGGTCCTTTTTACAAAGCAGAAAGTGCAGAATGGAGGTTATTTAGCAAATCTGGGTGTTCAAGTTCTATGTTCTCATATGCCCAAAGCCACCCTGTAAATTTGTGCTGAAACCACTTCAAAAGCTGCCTGGCAACCTTTTTAGCAATCCATACTCATGGACCTCAAACTCCATTGTACCTTCTGATGCCTGTGTTTTCAATAAGATCCCCTGTTGCTACTGATACACATCCGGATTTGTCAAACACTGGTTTTAGGTAAAGCAAAATAATTTTTTTTTTTAATTTAACGTTTATTTATTATTGAGAGACAGAGAGGCACAGAGCATGAGCAGGGGAGGGGTAGAGAGAGGGGGAGACACAGAATCTGAAACAGGCTCCAGGCTCTGAGCTGTCAGCACAGAGCCCGACGTGGGGCTCGAACTCATGAACTGTGAGATCGTGACCTGAGACGATGTCAGTCGCCCAACCAACTGAGGCACCCAGGCGCCTCAAAATAAAATAATTTTTAAAAATTATACAAGATAGGGGTGCCTGGGTGGTTCAGTTGGTTGAGCATCCAACTTTTGATTTTGGCTCAGGTCATGATTTCAAGGTCATGGGATTGAGCCCCATGTCCAGTTTCACACTGAGTGTGGAAGTTACTTAAGATTCTCTCTCCCTCTCTGCCCGTCTCCCTCACTCATGCTCTCTAAATATATTTTAAAAAGTATACAAGATAAATTCATTTATTTATTTAAATAATGCACTTTGATCTTCAGTTGCACATAGTGTACAAAATAGTTTATTATTGACTCTTCCATTAAGATGTAAGCTTCATGAAAGCAGGAAATGTCTTGGTTTTCTTTTCCTCTAAAACTCAATGTCCACACATGGATAACACAGTCACTTCCTAATTTGTCTCTCTTGATTTCCATCAGGGGCAATAATTATCTTTCTAAATTAAAAGCTGATCATATAATTTCCTTCCTGCAAGCCTAAAGCCCCCTTTCTCTTACAGTTTTCAAACTTTAATATCCATCAAAATATCTTAGGGAGCTGAAAATTATATTAGGTTATGAGTTTACCCTCAGTGATTCCCCTCCATTTGATCTTGGTTGGGGACAGCAGAGCAGCTCTAGAAGTAATTCTTAATCACAGTCAGTTTTGAAAACATTCACTTCAATTAAAATAAGATAGTCAAAATATCTTGATATGGCACTCAGGACACTTCACAATTGGACCCCGATTATTGCCCCGGTTTCTTTTTCCTAAGACATTAAACTCTATGCACAAGTCTGATTAGGCTACTTGCAATTTCCTAAACATGAAATGATCTTCATTCTTCCCAGTAATTATATATAATTCTCCTTTCCCAGGATACTCTTATATCTCATCACCTGTATTCAGTGAAGTTGTACTGAAAAGGAACCAGCTCAGGAGCTGGTTCTAAAGGATACCCATGCTATAAAGCCATTTCTTTTCATTAGAATTAATTACTTCCTTCATTATGCTCCCAAAGAGTTTATACTTCTTATAGCATCCATCTCATGATATCATGATGTTTTTGTTGACCTCTCCCATTTAAAGATTGTGAACTTGCCACAGGCACCTGAGTGGCTCAGTCAGTGAAACATCCGACTTCGGTTCAGGTCATGATCTCCTGGTCTGTGGGTTTGAGCCCCGTGTTAGGCTCTGTGATGGCAGCTCAGAGCCTGGAGCTTGCTTTGGATTCTGTGTCCCCATCTCTGCTCCTCCCCACTCATGCTGTCTCTGTCTGTCATTTTCTCTCAAAAATAAACATTAAAAAACTAAAAAAAACCCAAAGATTATGAACTTGTTAAAGCACATATACATACATATTCACACACGTTTCATCTTTATATCACTATCTTTTTGAATACTAATGGGCACATGATAAATGCTCAATAAATATTTGTTGAATTTCATTACAGATGTTTTACAATACTAATGGGCACATGATAAATGCTCAATAAATATTTGTTGAATTTCATTACAGATGTTTTACAATCTAGTACATTCACATATTTTACAACATAGTTGACATTATAAGTGCTAATTATGAGTCTATGATAATTAGCAGGAAGTTTGTGAGTATCAAACAAATGTAACTTCATTATAATAGTAAGCATATTTTAAAAATAATAGTTTGGTAATTTTTGCATCTAATTTTTCAAAGAATACCTTTATTTCTCTAATTGATTACTTTAATTCCTTGTATAAGTCAGCCAAGAGAGCAAGAACATCTCTTTATATCATAAGTCCTCTATGAAATGTATTTCCATAAAAATCAATCAAATTAGAAAGGTGAGTCTAAGTTAAATGTTTTAATTGGCACTTTATAAATGTTTATTAAATGAATGATTGAATAAATTATCATTTTGGAACTATGTCTAAACTGATAAATCAGGTAGTTACAAAGAGAAAAGATCAGTTAAGTGTTTTATGCTTTAAACATTTTTAATGTAACTTTTTGTGATATTAGTGTTTTACAAAAATGTGATTTAGAATGCCTTATAATAACACTCCAACATATTTTTGGTAATTTTTAAGGGGGAGAGGAATTCTTTTGGCATAATTTATTAACGGTAATTAAAATAGATTATACAAACTATTTTATGATATTAGAAATCTTTTGAGGATACATTACATCAAATGTTTTATAAATGTCTTATATTTAAATGTTTTATAGCCAATGACAGAGTTTTGTTTTATATAGAGATATCATTTACAGTAAAATGCTAGTGAAATTGAATTTAAAATATACACCATTGTTATGTTTAGTTCCTTTGACTCACCATCTAGGGCAAATGTCATTAAGATATTCATCATCTAAGATCACGACCTTTGAAAGTACTATTTCCAATAATGCCCAAACCTTTGAAAGCTTTAACCCAACATTTCAACTTGAAGTAATAAAATTTCTAAAAATCTATCAATCATGAATGCTGAGAATGACCATACTGAGCACCCAGCAAATCCCACTCATTTTGAAAAAGAGGAAATAGAGACCAAGAAGAATATGTGACTCACCAAAGGTCATACAGAAAATCAATGGCAGAGCTGGGACTGGAATTCAGGGTCCCAGTGATTCATGCAATACTCTCTCATTAACTTATGCTGTCTTTTTTTTTTTTTCTACTTCTGTTTGCATGGGAAAACCCATTGATTTGGTTGGTACTCAAAACTCAGCCATAATCAGTGTCTTCTGTAGCCTCAGAGTTTTCTTGAAACTCACTGTGCAAGTAACAAAACTTGTTGACTTATATTGTTATTTTATACTTCAAAGTTTATGTTTAGGAGGAAGGTTTGGAAACAAACATTAGCTTAGGTTAACTCTAAGAGTATGCTTGAGAGGGGTTCCACATTTTACATTATGCATATCAGTATTTGTTGCATATTTTGAAGCAATTATTACCATAACTTTGAAATAAAAATATTTAAACAGAGATAAACAACAAAAGAAAAAATGTATTCTTGTTTGGAACCCTCATCACTCTGGGTGGTCCCTGGGCTAATTTTTGTAATATATTAGATGGTTTGTTTCTTGTAGGAACTTATGGAAGAAATAGGAATTTAGGAAGAATCCCTCTGCTTTTGCATTGCATTTTGCTATATGAAATCACAAATACTCCATGAAGTATATAATCTTTCTCCGAAATCTTCAATATGTTTCTCTTTATTGGTTCTTTCCATTCAACCTATAAACATAATCAAAATATTCTCATTCTGGAACAATTAAATGAAACCAGGCACCCATTCCATCTCTTATTTATACCTCTCCCATTTCCTGAATCACTCTGGCTGTCACCTGTTCTGTTACTACCTTATGTATTTATACATTTTTTAGAGCATCCAATGATGCCTAGCACATAGTGGGCAAACAGGAAACACTTCATAAGTATTGTCCTACTGAACTTTAGATTGTTTGATTTCTCTGTGCTGTTCACTCTGCTAATTAACATGAACTTGCAAATAAACAAGGACAGTGGTACAAATCATCAGAAGTTCCTTATAAAATAAGCATAATTTTCAGATCACTTCTCTGAATTTGAAAGAGTTGTACATTTACTGAGATAGAAAAGTATAATTCCAGATTTCCTATTAGGCACTCTCATAGAACTACGGACTTTCCTTTATCGGAAAATATTAAGCTGAAATTTAAAATGTTGTGTAAAATCCTTTGGATAGTATCAGTCTCTCCAGGTAGTATGAAAGCTTTATGAAGACAAGAAAACCACCCAAGTTGTTTCATGGTTGACTGAAAGTTCCCTGGGGGGACAAGGATTCTGCCTGACACAGAAAAGAGGTTCAACAATTATCTGTTGAATGAATGAATGAATGAATATACTGAGAAGACTTAAGTAGCTCACAATACTAAGTTAAAAATTAAATTTAGAAGGGGATATTCAGTATATTTGGCAATTAGATCAAATGTCATACAGGTAATTTAGAGAACTTTCTGATGACTATTGTGAATTGCAAAGTATCTTACCCTTGAAATTGATTCATTTATAAATAAATTCATTAGCAAATAATTTCGACTATCCAAAGCTTTCATACGGAGAGCTCTTTAAAGGGATTGTGTAAGCTTTCCCTTTCTTCATTTCTTTTAAGCTAAGAGCTCAACAG
Organism: Neofelis nebulosa; assembly: GCF_028018385.1. Taxonomy (NCBI): domain Eukaryota; kingdom Metazoa; phylum Chordata; class Mammalia; order Carnivora; family Felidae; genus Neofelis; species Neofelis nebulosa. Next base: position 42,766,681 of record NC_080791.1, on the reverse strand, counting down.
TGACATAGCCATTATTTCCTTATGCCTTAAAATCCAGTAAGTTATATCAAACTCTATTCAGGTTGGAAAATAAATATTTTTGCTCTGCGCTTTGGATTTACATTAAAGCCATAAAAACAGCAAGATTTACTCTGGACCCGTAAATTAGACCAAAAGCTCTTACATCCTGTTTTTAGGGCTAGTGTTTGCATTTGTCATGTTTCAGTCTATTTCATCTCATACAGGTCTACCAGCCTGTAATAGTGAAAATACACAAGCACTCTTTTTGTTTTAGGACACTATTATTCTGCTACAGTTCTGTCAGGATTTCTATGATGTTCCTTTAAATAGAAAATATGCGTACACATAATATTTCATGTTTTTAAAACTATATTCCCCTTGTAATGCATAGAAATTGTCCTAATATCTTTACCTTTGGGTTTTAGTGCTTTATGTTTACCTTTAAAATACTTTTTTTTCTTTTTATAATTTGTTTTGAAGGGCATATGTATTCATGTGTATGTGGCTGAGATATAGTTTTTTTTTTGTTTGTTTATTTGTTTTTTTAGTTTTTTTTAAATTTATTGAGAGAGAGAGAGAGAGTGAGCGCAAGTGGGCACCCAGGGCTGGGGGGCAGAGACAGAGGGAAAGAGAGAATCCTAAGCAGGCTCCGTGCTATCAGCACAGATTCCAATGCAGGGCTGGATCCCACATACAGAACCATGAGATCACGAGTCCAGAAATCAAGAGTCCAACGTTTAACTGAGTCACCCAGGTGCCCTGAGAAATATTTGTAATAGTAAAATATGATCATTTTTTAGCTGTGATTCAAGTCTTGTTGGGATCTTAGAATTTGACTAAGAAAATCCAGTTCACAAGCAACACTGATTTCCATAATGTACAAGTGAAAAGAATGCTCTTTCTTTGGCATTTGTAGCTATGAGCCTTGAGTGTTTGCAAAACTTTTTGAAGTAATTGATTTATACCTTACTTTCAGTTTTTAGTCAAGTTCCCTTCCTGTAATGTCACAATATTGAACACTAATATAGCTTTTCATGTAAAAGACCTCAATTTTAGTCATCATGGCAAAGTTCTTACACTGATGATTTTTTAACTTGGGCAGTTGGTAGCATATTGGGATTATCAAGGAAGATGGTTAAATCCAAGAACTTGGAGAGAAGATTTAAAAAATTCTTCTTGGAGGGGCACCTGGGTGGCTCAGTCAGTTAAGCATCCAACTCTTGATTTTGGCTCGGGTCCTGGTTCTTGAGTTCATGCCCTGCATTGGGCTCTGCACTGAGAGCACAGAGCCTGCTTGAGTTTCTGTATCCCTCTCTCTCTCAAAATAAATAAAAACAAACTTAAAAAAATTCTTCTTGGCGTTAAATAATTTAAATAAATACCTAGCATTAATTGGAGACAAAATTTATACTAGATTGCTTGGAATATTTTCTTGAATTATAGTTTCATCGATGATATTAACCAAGTTAAAGGACACATTTATCAGTGAAGGACTATAGCTAGCCTAGGAAAACATGTTACAGAGAAGGCAATTTCTTTTGATGTATGTGTATCAGGATGTAGGATAGAGAAATATAGGATAAAGGCAATCCTCTACCTACTATCTTTCATAATAAGTTAATGAGTTGTATCCTGACTGATAGATCAATCTTATGTGAATTCAAGTATTATAAGCACGCCAAAGAGTAATTGATCACTTCTAAATACACTAATACATTTTAGATTCTAGATCTTTAAGGATTGGGCCACTCACTGTACTACTGAAGCATGCCTCCACTTAAAATTAAAGGAGAATTACAGGTCATTCAAGTCCCATTGGATCTTTCATGTTTAAATAGATCAAATTGCAGAATTTAGCATATGAATAACAGGATATCTGTTTCAGTATATCTGCAAGAGAAGTATCCTTTTTTTTTAAAAATAAAGGCAAATTATAATGAGTTCCATCCATTACAATGCTCTATATTAAAAGCTAATTTGAATGTAATAAAGGCCACCAGGCTCTAAAAGTAAATAAATTAAATTAAAGTAGAATTGAAACATTATGTCTCTCTCCTTGCTTTACAAGCTTTTAAAATTTAGCAAGACTGTTTGGCCTTGATTATTCAAATATGTGCATAAATTATTAGTTACATCATTCTTAGAGATGAAGGCTGGCTTTAAAAAAATTTTTTTTAGGGGCGCCTGGGTGGCGCAGTCGGTTAAGCGTCCGACTTCAGCCAGGTCACGATCTCGCGGTCCGTGAGTTCGAGCCCCGCGTCGGGCTCTGGGCTGATGGCTCGGAGCCTGGAGCCTGTTTCCGATTCTGTGTCTCCCTCTCTCTCTGTCCCTCCCCCGTTCATGCTCTGTCTCTCTCTGTCCCAAAAATAAATAAACGTTGAAAAAAAAAAATTTTTTTTTAATGTTTTTAGTTACTTTTGAGAGAGAGAGAAAGAGAACTAGTGAGGGAGGGGCAGAGAGAGAGGGAGACACAGAATCTGAAGCAGGTTCCAGGCTCTGAGCAGTCAGCACAGTGCCTGAGGTAGGGCTGGAACTCGGAACCGCGAGATCAAGACCTGAGCCGAAGTCGGACACTTAACGGACTGTGCCACCCAGGCGTTCCTGAAGACTGGTTTTTGTGGAAATATTTTATGTTTTACTTACACAAGGTGAATAGCGGTCCTGCATTACACAGAAAGATAAAGCATGGACACACAGGAAGTGTGTATAGAATGAAATAAATTGTGAAAACAAGGATTAGTGGGTCACAATGCAAAGTGAAGATAGAAAACCCATATGAATTTTGATGTGGGAAACAAAGGCAGAAGAAAAATATAATAAGTTTCCTTACTGCCTACAGCCCATTGACAAGTCTTTGAGACAGGCAGATTCCCGAGCTCAGCTACCTCGATGATGACACTTTGCTAAGGGCAAAAGGGAATCTTAGCTTAACATTATCCTGACACCCCAGGATCCTGTAATTCTCCTTTAATGTATAAAAATTCCTTTGGAAACTTGCTTTATCTCTACCCCCCAAGATATATGTTAGCAATCATACTCCAAGCATATGGCTCCCTGATACACATCTGAAGGGTCTCATGATTGAGGTTTTACTAGGCAGTAACAAATGACCTTTTCCTAACAATAATAGCTAGTCCTCTCAAGGTCCTGGAAACCTTACTTCCAAAATTCCTTAGAGACTTAGGCTATCCCTAACCTCCTCCCAACTTGAAGGTGTATGATCAGTTACCCTGTCACAACCCCAGCACAGCTCTTTCTGCCAATGGGTCCTGTCCTTGCACTTTAATAAAACCCCCTTTTTGCACCAAAAATGTCTCAAGAATTCTTTCTTGGCCATTGGCTTTGGTAAGAAAGGGGCACCTGGGTGGCTTAGTCAGTTGAGCATCTGAATCTTGAATTTGGCTCAGGTCATGATCTCACTGTGCTGACAACACAGAGTCTGCTTGGATTCTCTCTCCCTCTCTCAGCCCCTCTCCTGCTTATGCACACACTTGTGCACACACACTGTCTCTTTCCCTCTCTCTCAAAATAAATAAACATTAAAAAAAATAAACTGGAAAAAAATTAAAATGGTTTAAAAAACAGAAAGCTGTAATTTTTGATCGAAAGGAAACACAAAGTGAGTTTCAATTTCAACCTGACGTGCCCGAGGACACTTTCTAAGTTATGGCACAAAATTGTGAACCAAAACAGGTATCAACAGTCAATTGAAGCTCAGGGCTACTGAGGTAGGTGGTATTTGTGGGTCAAGGTTTTAGAAAAGAACAAGAGGCTCAGAGAAGTAGGATAAAGTCCACATGGAGATTTTGTCAGAATACTAAACTGCATATACTTAAGTGAAAATATTTGAGGCTCAGCAAAGAATAGCTACTGGGAATCTTTGAGATAAGCATATATTCTGGAGGTTACTCACTCCTTAGAGACTTCTCAGAAGCAGAATGTAGGGATTTCAGTAAAGCAAGCTGATAGCTCAAAAAGGCCATGGCTTAGCTATAGTACTATTGCATATATGCTTTAACGAAGTCTGAAAACAATCCTTGGAGGATCAAACCGATCACCAAATTCACTGCCAGAACAAATATCAAACTAACTGCAATCAGGAAGAAATGCAGACCTACAAGCATGAATAACTTGTAATAGAATAGAATGTGTGAAAATGTAAAATCATTTTTCCTGTCTTATTTTGATAAAACACAATTAACTAGGGGCACCTGGGTTGCTCAGTGGGTTAAGTGCCCGACTTCGGCTCAAGTCATGATCTCATGGTTCATGAGTTCGAGCCCCACATTGGGCTCTCTGCAGTCAGCACAGAGTGCTCTTCAGAACCTTGGTGCCTGCCCCCCACCCTTCCCCTGGTCCTAAGAGTATGCACTCTCTCTCTCTCAAAAATAAATAAACACTAAAAACAAAAGGCAATCGAATAAAGAAAAAATAAATGACAATATGCTGTGAGAATATTTATAACGTGTATAGTAGTGTCTGAAAATATAGCATAAAGAATGGACAGAGTAAATGGAAGACCTCTGTTTTCAATGTTTTAATTATACATGATGACACAATGTTCATTCAATATATACTTTAATAAGTTAAGGACGATATAGCAATTCCAGAAAACATTAAAAAATAAGAAAGTAAAACTGAAAAGCAAATAGATGACATAAAATAGAATGCTAAAAAATAAAAGGGCTATTGAAAATGCTCTGTATGATATGTTAATGATGGATACATCTCATTATACATTTGTTGAAACCCATGGAGTACACAACTCCAAGAATGAACCCTGTTGTAAACTATGGACTTTAGGTGATCATGATATGTCAATAGGCTTATCAGTTGTAACTGATGTACTTCTCTGAGGGGGGATGTTGATAACGTAGGAAGCTATACATGTGTGGGGACAGTGAATATAAGGGAAATCTTTGTACCTTCCCCTCCACTTTGCTGTGAGCCTAAAAATTGACCTAAAAACACAGTCTTAAAAATGAGTAATCCAAAAGAAGGCAGAAACAAATGAAAGAATTAAGAAGAGTTGGCACAAAGAATAAATAAAAACAATAAAATGAATTTACACTCAATAATACTAAAGTAATACAGTTGAAAGCATTAAATAAGCTAAACACATACATTAAAAGACAGATTTTCATACTGATTAATAAGAAGATGTAACTACTTCTTAAAGCAGAAAAATTTTAATTATGAAGATATAGATGGCTAAAAAGCAAAATGATAAAAAATAATATTCTATGAAAGTTCTCATTCTGAGAAATCTGGAATGGCTACATTATTTTCAAAAAAGAGATTTTAAGGCACAAATTATTTCCAGAGATAAGGAGGGCATTAGGATGAAGGGTCAATAAATTGAGAATACGTAACAATCCAGAGGCACCTGGGTGGCTCCAGGCAGTTAAGTGTCTGACTCTTGATTTCCACTCAGGTCATGATTTCACATCATGAGATTGAGCCCCTCATCGGTCTCCATGCTGAGCATAGAGCCTGCTTAGGATTCTCTCCCTCCCTCTCTCTTTGCCTCTTCCCTGCTTATGCACATGTGATTACACACACTCTCTCTCTCTTAAAATAATTAAACATACTTTAAAAAAGAATACATAACAATCCTTTAAAAGTATCTGGTTAATAAAAGAATATCTATATGTATAAAAATAAAACAAAACTAAAGAGAGACATTATTGGATCCTTAGTTACAAATTTTAATAGTCCTCCCTCAATAAATAAAGAAACAAAACAAGTAAATAAAAATTAGTAATAATATAGAAGATTTAAACAAAGCACACTTAGTATAATCAACATTTATGGAAAATTATAAAGTAAAAACTGAAAAATACACATTATTTTCAAGTTCACATGGATAACCCACCAAAACAGACCACACACTGGGACATAAAATAAATCTATATATTTCAAAGGATTGAATTCACACATGACCATAGCAAAATCAGTAGACAATGACAAAAACATAATGGGAAAAATCACATATTTTGAAATTAAGCAGCACATTTCTGCATAACCCATGAGCCAATGAAGGAATCACAGATGTAATTAGAATATATTTTTAATAGAATGATAATTTAAAGACAACATACCATAATATTAAAATACAGCTTAAATAGTGCTTATAGGTAAATCCAAAGCTTTAAATGCTTATAATAGAACAGAGGGAAGCCTGAAAATCAGCATCTACTCTACCATCTATAAAAAGTAGAAATGAACTTATTAACCCAAAGCACCTAAAATGAAGGAGGCAGTAAAGGTGAATCTTAAAATGAAAGTCATAGGACTATAAAGTAGTAAAACAGAAAAACAATGAGTAAACAAAGTACAACAGAGGGAAAAAAAAAACTTTTTTTTTTTTTTTAAAGATCAACAATAGTGAGAAATTCCCTGATTGATAAAGGGGAGAGAAAGAGAGAGAGGGAATGAATATTCTAAATTACAAATCAGGAATAAATGAAGGGACATCTATCAGCAAATATTAAAGAGGGGGCACCACTACAGATCAAATAGGTATTACCTGAACAACAAAGTAATACTATGAACAAAGTTATACCAAAATTTTTTGACAATTTAATTAAATGGGCACATTCCTTAAAAGGTACATGGTAGCAAAACTGACTCGAGGAAATTGTAGAGCTGAACAGCCATATATCTATTAATGCAATTAAATTCAATATAAATGACCTTCTTACATTCATACAAAAAAAAAAAAAAAAAAGAAAAAAATCAAAGCCAGATTGCTTCACTGGTGAATTAGCTAAAACACTTAAGGAATAAAATAATATCAGTCTTAAAAAATACTTCAAATAATAGTATAAAAGCTGATTTTATGAAACCAGCAATACCCTAATACTAAAATCAGACAAAAATATTACAAGAAGAGAAAAATATAGACCATTATATGTGGTGAACATAAATACAAAAATTATTTTAAAATATTAACTTTTTGAGTCTAACAAGTGGGATTCATCTCAGAACTGCAAATTTTATTCAACATTCAAATATTAATTTAATCTTTCAACAGAATAAAGGAGAGAAACACATTAAGAGAATTTAAGTTAATGCAGAAAAAATGTTTCACAAAATCTAACACTACCTACATTAAATAAAGGAAGGGAAATAAGAGAAATAAGACCAGGAAAAAAAACCTGTGAAACAGAGTAAATCAAAGAGATGATAAGGTGGTTAGGATGAATATGTGCTATACATATATCACAGGGAAGAATATGGTAGCTTTTTGCCAATAATTTTAGCAACCTAGATAAAATAGACAAATCACTGGAGAGATACTAACGAATTCACTCAGGAAGAAATAGATAACCTAAACAACTCTATAACTACTAATGAAGTTAAAGTTCTAGACAGAGTCTATGTTCATTTCTGCCAAATATTTTTAAAAATTCTGAAAGTTCTACTAGAAAATTAAAAATAAGGGAATATTTTCCACTGATTCTATGCAGCCAGCATTACAAAACAGATAATTAAAAAAAGAAACCTACAGACTCATATCCTTTATGAACATAGATGCAAAATTCTTAACATATTCAGTAAATTCAATTCTGTATATAAACAATAAATAAACTAGTGAGATTTTTCATAAGAATGCAAGATTTGATTAATATGAAAACTAATCAATACAATTCATGTATTATTAAACTGAGGAAAAAGATTATCTCAATATATGTAGGAAAAAAAACATTTGATAAACTCTAACATCTAATTCTGATAAAAAGACAGCAAACTAGAAAGGTAAAGAAACTTTCTCAACTTGATAAAGGAAACCCTTGAAAAACCTACAGCTGACAGCATGTTTCCTTCAAAGATAAAGAAGATGTCAAAGATATCTGCTTTCATATTAGAGATTTTAACTGGTATAATAAGGCAGCAAGAGAAAAAAAGTACCTAGGTTGGAAAGGAAAAGTAAAACTATCTTTGTTAGCAGATGCCATGATCAGGGGTGCATTGGTGGCTTAGTAGGTTAAGGGTTCAACTCTCCATCTCCTTTCAGGTCATGATCTCACACATCAGGAGATCAAGCCCTGCCTCAGGCTCTGTGCTGACAGCATGGAGCCTACTTGGATTTCTCTCTCTGCCTCTCCCCTGCTCACTCCTACTCTCTCTCTCTCTCTCTCTCAAAATAAATAAATAAAAACTTTAAAAAAAAAGAAAAAAAAGGAAGATCCCATGATTATCTATGTAGAAAATCCTATGGAAACTAAGTAAGTGCATTTACGTAGATTATAAAATGCAAGATTATTACAAATTCAAATGTTTTTCTACAAGTAGCATCACTTAACAATCAGTAGTTCAGAAATAAACAATCAATGCCATTTACAGTAATATGAAAAATATGAGATTTTTAGGTACACCTCTGTCAAGAGATACATGACCTGTAGGCTGAATGAAACAGTCATTTTTAAGAGATATTAAAGAAGACCTAAATAAATACAGAGATATACCAAGTTTAGGGGTCAGAAGACTCAATATTGTAGTGATGTCAATTCTCTCCAAACTGATAGTTTCAAAATAATGCCAATCAAAATCCAATAATATTTTTTTTTTACTTTTATTTATTTTGAGAGAAAGAGAAAGCATGACTCAAGGAGGGGCAGAGAGAAAGGGAGAGGGAGAATTCCAAGCAGGCTCTGTGCTGTCAGCACAGAACCTGACCCAGGGCTCAAGCCCATGAACCACAAGATAATGACCTGAGCTGAAGTTGGATGCTTAACTGACTGAGCCACTCTGTCGCCTCCCAATAATAGGTGTTTTTTAAGTATGAAAATGTAAAGGGCAATGTAAATTGCCAAAATAATATTGCAAATGAAGAATAATTTTGAAGACTTAAAATTCTTGACTTTAAGATATTTAAAGCTGCAGTTATTAGACAAGGTGGATTGGATTTAAGACCGACAAAGGGAAGAGACATAGAAGATGTAGAGATATAATAAGGATAGTAAATAAGCACATTAAAATATGTTAAATATATACAGTCACCAAGGAAATGAAAATTAGGAAAACAATGAGATGCCATTATGTATCTATTAGAAGAGCTAAAATTAAAAGGATTAACCACATCAAGCGTTGTAAAGGATTTGCATTAACAAGAACTCTCATACAATGCTGGTAAGAATGTAAAATGTAAAATCACTTTCACAAACTGGGACTTTCTTAAAGACTTAAACATGTATCTATTCTATGATCCAGCCTAGGCATCCTACTCATAGCTATTCACCCAAGAAAAATGAAAGTATATATCCAAGCAATGACTTTTAAATTAATGTACATTGCAGGTTTACTTATAATAGACAAAAACTATAGACATTGCAAATGCATATCAGCTGGTGAATTGATAAACTATGGTATATTCATACAATGGAAAATGGTCAGCAATAAAAAGTAAACTACTGATATGAATAACAAAATGCATGAGGCTCAAAATAATTGTACTGAGTGGAATACACATTGATGATTACATGTATAATAATTTCTAAAAATTATCAAATTAATCTATGGTAAAAGAGAGAAGATCGATGGTCTCCAGGAGGCATGGCAGTGACATTAAATGGGTAAGAGAAACAGATTTCCAAGGTGTACAAGGAAAGTGGGTTTTATAGATATATTAATTAACTTTTAAAAAAAATGTTTGCTTATTTTGGTGGTGGGGAAGGGGGAGAGAGAGACTCCCAAGGAGGCTGTGTGCTCTCAGTGCAGATCCCAACACAGGCTTGAATTCACAAACTGTCATATCATGACCTGAGCTAATATCAAGAGTTAGATGCTCAAGTGACTGAGCCACCCAGGTACCCCAATATATTAATTAACTTGGCTGTGTAATATTTTCACAGGTGAATATGTGTATCAAAACCTACCAAATTTGACATCTTAATTATGTATAGTTTTAATTTTTTTTTTTTAGTTTATTTATTTATTTTTGAGGGGAGGGGCAGAGAGAGAGGGAGGGAGAAAGAATCCCAAGCAGGCTCCACACTGTCAGCATGGAGCCCAATGTGGAGCTTGAACTCACTAATCATGAGATAATGACCTGAGCCGAAATCAAGAATCTGATGCTTATCTGAGCCACCCAGGCACCTCTATGCATAGTTTTAATATGTTAATTATAATTGGATAAGGCAGTAAAAATTATATAGTTAAAATAGCAGCAAAACACGTAAAATTCTTAGAGATAAATTTAAATCTTTTTAACAAAGGATTCTATAAAATGCTCTGGAATACCATGTATTTGATAACCTCAACCCTATCACACACGTTATATAAATATTAATATGAGGTGGATCATAGACATAACCTAGGAGGCTAAAATTATAAAGTTTCCAGAAGAATCATAAGATATTATCTTTTGGGCTTTGCAGTATGCAAACATTTCTTAAACAGAACAAGGAAAACACTAGCCATAAAAAAATAATATATTAGACATCATACAAAATAAACATTGTCATAAAAGTCATTGTTTAAAAAATGAATAGGCAAACTACAGATTGAAAAAAATGTTCTCAATACATCCATATGACACTGGACTAGGACTGAGGAAAAAAAAAACCTCCTAAATGTCAAAAATGAAAACTATTTTTAAAAAATGGATAAATGTTCGACCATATACTTAACAAAGTACTTCATATGAATGGCAATAAAGCCATGAAAAAGTATTCATTAGTCATTGGGGGAAATTCAAATTAAAATCAGTGAGATATTACACATTTATTGCTAAGACAAAATAGAATGAAACCCTGACATTACCAAATATTGCCAAGAATGTGATTGATAACAACTGAAATTCTTATACATCGATGGGTAGGTGTAAGCCAATTTGGAAAAACACTGGCACTTTCTTATAAAGTCATACTTACATCTGTTTCTCAATCCGGGAATTCCTTTCATGTTCATTTTCTTTTGGTAAATGAAAATATATGTCCAAAAAACACGGACACAAATTTTCACAGAAATTTGATTCAAAATAGTCAGAAACTGGAAATAATCCATAGGCCAACAATAAGAGAATGGATAACACTGAGGTGTAGTCATAAAAAAAAAATAGTATTCATCAACAAGATGAGATGAACTACTGTTATGTCCAACAACATGGGTGAACATGTCAAACAATAATGAGCCAAATAATCCACATACAAGAGTACTTGTTATTATTTCATCCTTTTAAAATTCTAGAACAGATAAAATTAATCTATGATGGATATATCTTAATAGTGTTTGTCAGATCATTGACTGGGTAGGGACATGAAGAAAGTTTCTCTTGTGATTTAAATGTTCTATAACTTGCTATGAATGTATGCATTTTCAAAACTGTTAACTTCAGTTATGGTCTATGCATTTGGCTAAGTATAAATTATACTCCAGGAAAACAGAGGGATTTAAAAAATGTTGCATATTTCTTCTCATAATTAAAAATTCTAAAAATTCTAAATGGGAGTTTTAAAGATTTTAATCATAAACGAGGAACTCACATATCATATGTTTGCTCCCTAGCTCCAATTTGTATACATCAGTAAGTCTTTTCACACAATTTTGTGTTTCCTAAGTAGAGAGTACAAGTTATTGGAAGTATAAAAAATCATTAGAAGACTGATTTAAATGTCTGTAATGCTGACATGTGTCACTGGGAGAAACATCTTTTTCGTCACATTGACTTGTAATGTAATTAACCAAAATTCTTTATGATCCCCTTTGCTGTTTTTGTCTTTTAGTTTTATTAAATAATATATATACATATTTAAAGAATTCAAATAATACTAAAAGTCTTCTAAAAAACACTGTGGTCTCTTGCCCACTCTTTCTGTCTCCCAAAAGATGTGTGTATTGCTACGTTTTCAATTATCTACTGTAATTAGATATTGTCTATTATTTTTTTTAATGTTTTATTTATTTTTGAGACAGAGAGAGAGCATGAACAAGGGAGGGGCAGAGAGAGAGGAAGACACAGAATCCGAAGCAGGCTCCAGGCTCTGAGCTGTCAGCACGGAGCCCTATGCAAACTCACAGACCGCGAGATCATGACCTCAGCCGAAGTCAGACGCTCAACCGACTGAGCCACCCAGGCGCCCCTGTCTATTATTTTTTTTTTTAAGTTTATTTATTTTGAGAGAGACAGAGACAGCACAAGTGGGGGAGGGGCAGAGAGAGAGAGAGAGAGAGAGAGAGAGAGAGAGAGAATCCCAAGCAGGCTCCATACTGCTAGCACTGAGCCTGACATAGAGTTCGAACTCATGAACTCTCAGCATGAGAGTTCTCAAACTCATGAACTTTCAGCATGACCTGAGCTGAAACCAAGAGTCGGATGCTTAACTGACTGAAACACTCAGCTGCCCCTCTAGTATCTTAATGCTAGCTGAGAGGCTCTCTTTCATGCTTACCTAAGCCATCTACACTTCTGCTATTCCTACCTTCCCACTATTCTTTATAACAATTTATTTAATAAAGTGATAGTTGGGACTTAGGGTATTATAATTACACATCTATTTATAACTACTGAATAGTTTCTTTCTTGAATTACTTTATTCTAGTTACTTATTTTTGTTTAGTTTTTTACATACTAGCTAATAATCCCCCCAATATACTTCAAAATATCTTTTTCAACAGTAACCAATGTTTTTTCTTTCCAACATCCAAACAGGCAGATCAGTTTTTTAAATTCTATTCTCTAACCAACTTTTTCGTCCTTCCCCTTCTCTAGCTATCTGCTTTCCAGAAGCAAGTCTGGAAACACTTTTCTTAATGTCCAGAGTACACTTGCTCTCCAGGAAAGTTGCTGTCATTCTCCTTTGCTGGCTCCCGTATCATGATTGCAGGTCTTTCTCGTTCATCCTCAATCATTATCTTTCCACTCTCTTTGTTTTTGTACATTAACAATTTCTCCCTCCTGTAATTTCAATTTGGCTTGGGGGAGGGTAAAAGATAAGCACACACGTGGTCACTATACATTGTTTAGACAAACTTCCTGAACAGGTGTTTTGTATCATTTTCTATCACTGTTCTCTTAATTAGTAATATACCGTATCTCAGGAACAAATGGATGAACTATTTTATTGTTTGGACATTTTAACCCAATCTTGATGTATGAAAAATATCAATCAATTAAGGTTACTAAAGGACACACATTATCTCCCAAGCCAACCTAAAAAATGCCCTGAATCCATTTTTATTTGTGCTTATTATACTTTAGTACTTTATGTTAAAGGCAATAACCCTTAGCAGAAGTATCTGGAAAGAGTGACCTATCATGTTATTTTTACAGAGAAACACTTATGATTAAAAGTAATTAGGCAAGGGGCGCCTGGGTGGCTCAGTCGGTTAAGCGGCCGACTTCGGCTCAGGTCATGATCTCGTGGTCTGTGAGTTCGAGCCCCGCGTCAGGCTCTGTGCTGACAGCTCAGAGCCTGAAGCCTGTTTCAGATTCTGTGTCTCCCTCTCGCTGACCCTCCCCTGTTCATGCTCTGTCTCTCTCTGTCTCAAAAATAAATAAAACGTTAAAAAAAATTAAAAAAAAAAAGTAATTAGGCAATTGCCAGCTACATGAACATAAAGCACATTGTTTGTTATATGCAAAATTGAACTAAAAGTTCCTATATTATTATTTTGAAAAGAGGTGAAATTTTATATGTAAATTATTTTGGATTTCAAAATATTACTCAAATATGGAGGTTTGCTGCTGTTCACCACTGAACAAAAATATTACTGTCATTAGCTGGAGTGATTTGTCTACAGCAAATGGAAAATAACATGGTAAAATATTTTTTCCCTTTTGTTAGAGAGATGGGCCTAACAGATAAGGCTTGAAAGGCAGATAAAACTGAGCTGCTGCATAGGAAAGTGCTAGCACTTCAACTATGTCCATTTTGACCTCAGTCTGTACTTTCTAAGTGATTAAGTTCTTTCTAGCTTATCTCTTAATGAAGGCCAAAGACCCAGGGGGCAAAGCATCCCATAACTGAAACTAACCCTTCAGGCAACAGGGACTGCCCTGACTCCAGCAAGACCCCATGTGATTGACTTCAAGACAAAGACCGACCTGACCTTCACTCCCCACCTGCAGGTACCCACCTATCTTTGTCCCACATTTTCCTCATATTAACCCAGAAATATTTTCAGCACTTTGGAGACAGTGTTTGAGACATTAGTCTTCTGTATTCTCAGTGTTGACCTCAGTGAAATAAATTCCTTTCTTGTATTTCACCACCAATCTTTTCTTTGTCTTTGGATTTTACCAGCAGAGCATAGCCAAACCTGTCCAGGCACTCTTGTTCCCTTGGGCGCCTGTTACAAAAGGGATAAGTGGGGGTAAATAGAAGCTTGATAATCTAAAAAGAAATAAGAGAGGGGAACTTGGGTGGCTCAGTAGGTTAAGCTTCTGACTTCAGCTCAGGTCATGATCTCTCGGTTCATGTGTTTGAGCCCCACATATGGCTCTCTGTTGTCAGCACAGAGCCTGCTTTGGATCCTCTGCCTCCCTCTCTCTGTCCCCCCTCCCCCACCCCATCCCTCTGTCTCTAAAATAAGTAAACATTTAAGTGCTCAATAGCCAATGTGAGTAGTGGCTACTGTATTGAACAGAGCAACTCTAAAGGATTTAATGAGGTTTGTTTTTTTTTTTTTTAAATAATAAATAAATAAAAAGAAATAAGAGGGCACCAGTTCCAGGTCTTGAGGAAGTTCTAAAAGGAATGGTGGCTGAAACTTGACAGGAATTAGGCTATTGATAACTACTATAATTTCAATGAATTTCAAATATATTTACATTTTATTTATAAAGACAATTAATAAATTTGCTGACCAAAGATGGTTTTGAGACATGTGCTCTGAAACATATGGATACATTATCACCAATCTTCTTCATGACCACATGCAAAGAAGTTAAAGAGCTAAATAATAAAAATCTATAATTTGATGCCGTCTCACACAATACTCATTGATACTATATGGAAGCGTTATAACATCCGTGTAATTTTACTTTTTCAGTAGAATTAATTCTTAGCTCAGACCATTGAAAATGAAGTGTAGGTTACAATGGTAGTGGGAAGGCAAAGTGGTGCAGCCACTCTGGAAAACAGTATGGAGTTTCCTCAAAAAATTAAAAATAGAACTACCCTATGACCCAGTAATTGCACTCCTAGGTATTTATCCAAAGGATACAGGAGCACTGATTCGAAGGGGCACATGCACCCCAGTGTTTATAGTAGCAGTATCAACAACAGTCAAATTATGGAAAGAGCCCAAACATGCATCGACTTATGAATGGATAAAGATGTGGTACGTGTATGTATACACATACACACACACACACACACACACACACACACACACACACACACACACACTGGAATATTACTTGGCGATCAAAAAGAATGAAATCTTGCCATTTGCAATAACATGGATGGAACTAGAGTATATTATGCTAAGTGAAATAAGTCAGCAAAAGAAAGACAAATATTCATATGATTTCACTCATAAGTGGAATTTAGGAAACAAAACAGATGAACATAGGCGAAGGGAAGCAAAAATAAGATAAAAACAGAGAGGGAGACAAACCATAAAAGACTCTTAAGTACAGAGAACTGAAGGTTGCTGGAGGGGTTGTGGGTGGAGGGATGGGCTAAATGGGTGATGGGCATTAAGGAGGGCACTTGTTGGGATGAGCACTGGGTGTTCTAAGTGTTGAATCACTAAATTCTATTCCTGAAATCATTACACTACATGTTAACTAATTGTATTTAAATTTTAAAAAAAGAACAAGAAGTGTAGGGGCCAAGGGCAGGGTGCCCCAAGTTGGAGCACTTAGGCATGCAGATTATGTTTGAGTTGAAAACAATTAAGGCCTGGATGACTCAGGAAGAAACACTGACCATCCCCCACCAACTGTCCTAAAAGAATTTAGATGGAAGACCAGTTCCAGGAAGACAGCTATCTCCATAGAGAACTGTATTTTAATATGTAATAGGGGTTGGAGACAGGGAGGATTACAGTTTGTTAAAATCCCTCTCCCTACACCATTGTTTCTGTATGGCCCAGCAAACATTTGCTTACCAAACATTTACCTTTTTTCATCTTCCTGTGAACTGCATTTCTTCCCTTTGAAGTCCCAGACCCCTACTGTAAGCTGGAAGATTTAGGGGTCCCCAGAAAAAAAAAGAGAAGTTATTTTAGTCCCCCAGGTATTTTCTGTGCTGTGTGCCTTACTGGCTGTACTTGCCTTAGCAGGCTTCCAGAACTTCCTAGATGTCAGAATTGCAAAGAAACGCAAAACTTCAGCTGTTAAGGATTTTAAGGGAACAGAGGGAATGCAAAAACTAACAGTCTGCCAGGCCAGGAAATGGCCTACCCATATCAGAGACAATAAATCAGTAGTAAAAACTCCCAGTGCTGCTCCAAAGTGCTGTTTCCTCGTCTGAGATAACAAGCCCAAGACCCCATCTCATTTATATCAGCCCATGGAGCCTGCCCATAGCCCATAGCCTGCCCAAAGCCCATTCCCCTTTTAGACAGTTACCTCTGCCTTGTTATAATGTTAAAGTGTCTGCTTTAGGAGAGGGGCACAAGCCTCATTAACCTAACATAGGATGGGTATCTGGATAGGCATGTCTTATAAGTATGCCTGCACAACGTTATGCCTGCCTTTACATGCGATGACACAGCACCACTTTCTGAGTATTTATCCTAATCCTAAATAAAAGAAACCACTTACCCCTCTTCAGGAGTCACAGCTTTGGAAGTTATTTCCCGTGATCTCCCTTGTTTGCTGTACATAAAGCTTCTTTTGTGTGACAACTCCAGATGGTGTAGTATTCCCCAAGGAGTAAACTCCTGTTACTTGGTTTACACTGCCCTCTTCTCCTTAGTTCAGGATGATATATGCCTCATCTTGCCTGTCTTTGGAATTACATGTCTGTGTGGATTCCCCTTATGTGTGAAAAATCACATTTGATTTTCTCCTGGTAATCTGTTTGATATCCATTTAATTTTTAGTCCAGCTACAACTTTGAAGGACAGAGGAAATTCTTTCTCCCACACAAAAACATTGCTCCCTGTTCTGCAGAGTTAAAGCAGAGAAACAGAAGAGAGAAGCAGCTGGCCAGAGGACTCAATGTGAAGATGAGAAGTGGACCAACATTCAGTAGGTAGAAAGGCCATTTCCAGGAACACATACATAACAAGTAATAGTGATAGCATTTGTGGACCAGAAGGATCAAATGCTAGCTAATGAAAACGGAAATTAAAAATAAAAAATTAAGCGACTGCAAATAGTGAATTAAAAAAATAGTAGTGGGCACTGATGAGGGAGCATGAGGTGGGCTGAGGACAAAGTCCAAGTAGTGTACCCCGACCCCTGCCCCAGGTGGGATGTGTGCAATATTCTTCAGGCACTCCTGGCCGCCCAAGGACAAAGGAAAGAAAACAAATGGCCAACTGATAGAGATCACAGTCATTCAGGACAGGGTCTACAGCAATTCACAAATATCTGAGTAAATTCCAAGAAAAAGGCAATCTTATCAAAAGCCGAACCTCCAGAAGCCTATAGAGTGTTTCACCCCTCCACAGTAATATGGGGAACAAAGACAAGAAGGAAATAGCACATAAAATTAATTTTCCGGGGCGCCTGGGTGGCGCAGTCGGTTAAGCGTCCGACTTCAGCCAGGTCACGATCTCGCGGTCTGTGATTTCGAGCCCCACGTCAGGCTCTGGGCTGATGGCTCGGAGCCTGGAGCCTGTTTCCGATTCTGTGTCTCCCTCTCTCTCTGCCCCTCCCCCGTTCATGCTCTGTCTCTCTCTGTCCCAAAAAAAAAAAAAAAAAAAAAGTTGAAAAAAAAAATAAATAAAATTAATTTTCCTCATAACTTGCAGCCCATTGACAAATACTTGAGGCAAACAGTTTCTCCAGGAACCTCCTACCATCCTAATGTTAATGCCTTATATAGGAGAAACAACTTCAGCTTGACAATAGCAAGGCCTCAGCTACCTTAGGAGTCCTCTTTAGCATATCAAAGTTCTCTGGAGGCCTCCCTTTTGACTTTACTTCCCCAACTCCTTAGTATAAAACCAGCCATTCTTCACAACCCCAGGCAGCTCTTTCTGCCCCTGGTTCCTGTGCTTTAATAAAATCACCTTTTTGAACCAAAGACATCTTCAAGAATTCTTTCTTGGTTGTCATCTCTGGATGCCCCACCATCACCCCAAAACCTCATCAGGTACCATTATGAGAGGCATATCTAACACAGAATTTTGTAGAACAAACATACCAAAAACACATAAAACACAAAGAATACAGACAACAAATATGGGTAATATAAAGACAAGGTAAAATTAGACCAAATGAAATGCAAAAATTCTTTTATTCTAACAATTTCATTGATTCCTTGGAGGAAGAATAGAAATTCCTTTCATATACTATATTATTGCTTTGTATAAATTTGTATACAATAATTACATCAAAAACTAGATATAATTATCAATTCCTGGATATCAGACATTCTCAATTAGTCCTTAAGTCCATGTTCATGTATTTCTGAGATACTGTTTTAGTTACCTTTACTAGATAGACAGCATATGTCTATTGACATATATAGATTCTGGTACCAAAAATGGGTAAAACTAGATGAGGAATCTCCTCCTATGATAGGAAATTGCTCTGTAGAGATTTAATTCTGATTGGAGATGTTCTATGTTGCACATTCAAAAACAAATTTTTCTTAGAGTTAGAATTATAGAAATCAGAAAGCTAGGGTGCTGGGCAAAAATCTCAGGTTTGGTAACAGGTGGTGGTTATTCCCTAACATGTTTCTTTTAAAGTTAGGGCTGCTGAGCTACACAACAGTAAACTCACAGTTGAGCCAGAAAAATTGCTGGACTCAGATGGCAAAGTCATAATATAGGAGAGAATACTAAGGCTAGGTTCTAAAATGGAAAAACAGAACACTGAAATGGAATACATTCTATATCTGGGGGAGTTAGATGTGAATTCTGAAAGTCATAGAATCAAGAAATTAGAGAGATAGAGGAAAACTTGACAAAATGGGGGTGGAAACAAGACAGATGTGCCTAAACAAATGTTTCAAACCTTGGCTGGAAAATCATAGTTTTCTTACACGACTGTCAAATATGTGTTAAAGGATGTTTTAGGGGCACCTGGGTGGCTCAGTTGGTTGAGCATCTGACTTCGACTCAGGTCATGATCTCACAGTTCCTGGGTTCGAGCCCTGCATATCAGGCTCTGTGCTGACAGCTCAGAGCCTGGAGCCTGCTTTAGATTCTGTGTCTCCTCTCTGCCCCTCCCCCACTCACACTGTCACTCTATCTCTCAAAAAAATAAATGTAAAAAAAAAATTAAATGATGTTTTAAACTAGTTATAAGAAATATGAATTAGCACCCATTAGGATAAATATTATTTTTTAAAAAGACATATAGAAAATAATAAATGTTGGTGAGAAAGTGGGGAAATTGGAAACTTCATACATTGTTGATGGGAATGTAAAATGGTGCAACTGCTAGAGAAAATGGTACGATGATTCTTCAAAAATTAAACAATAGAATTACCACAGAATCTGGCAATTCCACTTCTGGGTATTATATATGTACAAAAGAAATAAAAACCAGGAATCAAAAAGATCTTTGTAGAGCCAGTCACAAAAGGACAAACATTGTATGAGCCCACTCATGTGAAGTACCTAGAGCAGTCGGATTCATGGAGACAGAGAATGGTGGCTGTGGGGAGGGAGAAATGGGATGCTAGTGTTTAACAGACATAGTTTCCATTTGAAAAGAGGAAAAAGCTGTAGAGATGAATGGTGGCAATGGCTGTACAACAATGTGAATGTTCTTGATGCTATAGAATACTTAAAAATGGTTAAAACAGGGGCATCTGGGCGACTTAGTCGGTTGAGTGCCCAACTCTTCATTTGGTCTCTGGTCATGGTTTGTGAGTTTGAGCCCCCATGGGGCTCCATGCTAACAGCTCAGAGCCTGCTTGGGATTCTTGTGCACTCTTTCTGTCTCATTCTCAAAATAAATAAGTAAAAATAAAAATAAATGGTTAGAAGAGTAAATTTTAAGTTATATATAATAGTTTATATAATGTTATATATGTGTGTGTATGTATATATATCCATATATATACACAGTACAAAAAAAGAAATAGAGTATTACCAACATTCAAAAAAAAACCCATCAAACAAACATTAGGTAGATCAAGTTTATAGATGTGAGGATTTATAATACATAGTTTAATATTTTAAGTTGTAATACAACATTATGCTGTGATCTTATTTATTGAAGAAAAGACTTATGCTACATATGAGTACATTCTTGTCTGATAAAAAATGTCTGTAATGATACCTAAATTTAAAAAATAAATTAACAATAAGCTTACTATAAGTGCTAAAAGCCAGATTAAAAAATAATAAAGGAAAGAGAAAAAAGAGAAAGAAATTATATGAATGGAAGTTAGTATATAAACATTAATTCCAACATGGCAGTCTCTGACCCTCCCATATTCTTGTCCTGAAACTACATGGCAGCTAGTTGCCTATGACTCTCTTCCCTTTGACTCTTGCCTACCAATACTGTTCATAGAGTTTATACTTTGACCAAGACTTCCTCTAATATCTTGATTATAACCAGACTTTTCTCTGTAATTATGTAAAGTAACAGGTGAAGGGGCCCCATACAGTGAGATTTGCTCCCTGTTCTGTTTCCTACTAAAGCTGGTTGGGTAGTGCCTGGTGTTACATACAACTTGGTCTATTCAGTGTGTTTGAGATCTGCTGATGCCTTCATTCAGAAAGAGCTACCTTGTTTTGCTTTTAAGAGGTCAGTGTCTGTTATTGCCTGACCAATTAGGTGTCCCTGAGACAAATGTAAAGTATCTCTATTTTAGCACACTTTATCCTGGCAATCTAACTCCTCCCAAATGACTATCCAAATCTTTTTTCCTTAGAAAGGACTTTGTTCTAAGTTGTCATTACTCCACAAAGTATAAGCAATAAGCACAATATAATAGAGGATTTTGAACAACAAAAGGGCTAGTCTACAGTCAGAATTCTGGAACCTCTTGGGGGTGGATGTGTGTGTGTGTGTGTGTGTGTGTGTGTCTGTGTACTTGTGTGTGGTGAAGGGAAGGGAACAGAAGAGAATGGAAGGGCAGGGAAGGGAAGGAGGTGTACAGTTACTATCGGGGAATTTTGCCAGCCTTTCTCAAGAGCCCTGCTCCAGGTGGATGTGGTACTTCTACATCCTTATGTAACTTCTATGGGATCAATTCTCTCCATTTGACACATAAAAAGCAATTAAGTTATACTGGTGGAACTACTTAGAAAAAGGACATGATAGATACAGTGCTTGAAGCCATATTGAAATCCATTTTATTAATGTGCATTTAAAAACAGATTTTAGTGCTCTATGAGTGATTTCCTGACTCCCATGTCTCAAAAGAGAATTTAAATAGCATTTTACTTTGTGCATTAGAGACTTAAGTTATCAATGTGCCCACATTATATACAAATAGGTCCGGTTTTACTCATTTTTTAAAAAAAATATTTATAACATCTGGTTATTTTAGAATTTTCAATGACAGTAGTCAACAATGGATAATTATACCAGTGGGCTTGCACATATATCCTTTTAGAAATACTGGATAGATCCTTTCCCAGATGCTACTAAATTAATAAGTAGTTACCAAGTACTTAATAGTCAGCAAAAGTTCTCCTGGTCAATTCTGTAGGTCAGTTAGAATACAAAAGTAGAGGGGCGCCTGGGTGGCTCAGTCGGTTAAGCGGCCGACTTCGGCTCAGGTCATGATCTCACGGTCCGTGAGTTCGAGCCCCACGTCGGGCTCTGTGCTGACAGCTCAGAGCCTGGAGCCTGCTTCAGATTCTGTGTCTCCCTCTCTCTGACCCTCCCCCGTTCATGCTCTGTCTCTCTCTGTCTCAAAAAATAAATAAACGTTAAAAAAAAAAAAAAAAAAAAGAATACAAAAGTAGACAGAGGACAAAGGAGTTGTGCTATGCATAGCAACAAATAAAGATTTAAGGTCCGGACTACATAAAGTGTATAGTCTACTGGTAAGCATGGTATTGAATAGTCATTTACAGAGGTAATTTAATCTCATGAAAGGTAAAGGATAGCATTTGAGAAGAGTACCTAATGGAGTCACCTAGTTAATACAGGGAGTGGGAAGTGAGTCTATCTGAAGAAATTATAAATTCCACTCAGAAATGGTGCAATCACAGGAGTTAGCCAAGTACATTAATTGCAGTGGAAGATGGGGACTGTCATAGAATAACACACTGGCAAGAGCATGTGCAGAGGCATGTTGGCATGTTTTTCACATGGATCTAGTGTAATTACCAAAATTATCCAGGGAGGTAAAGAGAGAAAGTAATAACATGCTATGGAAAATTTCATAGAAATCTAAGTGCCAGCTATACCCGTTCACTCCTGATGAAAGCAACCTGAAGGGTTCTTTCCTCATTAGTTTGGGGTGTCTTATGCCACCGTGGTGTGAGTGACTGGTACTGTGATCAGTGCTAACAGGCACCCTAAGGAAAAGAGAGAGACCAACCAGCTAAACAGTGGTCTGGCATTCTTCCTAATAGAAAGATAGCATTTTTAGAAGCAATTTAAAGGCACTATTTAAAATGGTTCTTGGCTGGAAGGCTCAGGAATGCCTAAAACTCTTTTCAAGCAACACTGGCTTCCCCAAAAAGATCTCTCAGGGAAATATAAGGTAACAATACAGTTGTTCATTTACTGATACAAAATATTTACTGAATTTTCACTATATACCAGGTGCTATTCTAGACACTGGGGATAGAGGGCTGAATGAGTCATGTTTGTCTCATTATTCTTGGGCGCACTTACATCCATAACCCAAAAGTGGAACTCTCTGACAGTCTAATGAAAAAACTTGATAATTAAGGTTATTTGGTTGCATTCAACAGAACATTATTCTGATTAACCAAAGGAGGAGCTGAAGTGGACTTATCTGCATGGCTTTCACAAATGAAGAAAGAGATTGACCATCACACCTTGGGGAGATCACAAATTAGACCAACTCCAGGGATCCTATTTGTAGGAGCTTCTGAATTACTTCTCTAAAAGGCTATTATCAGATAGCTGAGTTTACATTGTGCTATGCCTTTCCATATCTATATTCAAAATTAAATTTTCCAGGGAAAAAATCTAATGGGCTCAGATTGGGTGAAGTCTGTGTTCCAAAAGACATATCTCTGGGACTGACAATTGCATCAGAATCACATGAAATTTTTAGAGAGCTTTTACCTAAAAAAAAGGTATGCAGAGGTAAGGGAAGGAGGGAGGAAAGCTAGGCAGATACAAATAACTGATGTTCACCATGAAATAGCAAGCCTAGAGGCCTACAGAGTACTATAGAGTGATGTTTTCCTACTTCACCTCCTTTTGCTGTCAAGGCACAAGTATCTAATGGAATCCAGTATATACACGAAAGAGTGAGAAGATTCCAAGCAGACACCAGTCAGAATGGACCTGCTCAGAGAGAGAAAGAGAGTACTCAGGATTAGATTGCCAATCTAGCTACATGGAGAAAAGAAGCAGAAGTTGTGAGCATTAAGTCATATACTCATTTACTCTTTCAATGAATTTATGGAGTGATTAATTTTGGCATTGGGTTTGCATCTGTGAGCAGAATGAAGATGCTCACATTATAGTGAGCAAAGAGAAGATTCTTGGGCCATCTCCAAAACTTACCAAGCCTTGTGCTCTTATCCTTTTTTTTTTTTTTTAATAGTAAAAGGGTAAAAAAAGCAGAAGAGGATGGTTAAGAATGATATCTTATAACCCTCTGTGTTAGCACTGGAGTGAAATGTAAGACACTAAGCAGGAAGAAAAAATATTGTTCAAATGTATTTTCCTTTAGCAGTTAACTCACCTGGTAGTAAGTATGACCAAACCAGCAGAGGGGGCAGAGTGGATATTGACAATGATGGTTATTGATCCACTTACCTAAACAGATCTTTGTGAAGGGTGGGGGGTGGTTATGAGTGTAAACTATACACAGAAGAGTGAGGAGTGAGTCATTATCACACAGGTTGTATCCTGAAAGCTAAACTCATTTTATTTTTCTAAGAGGCTAATACCTTGGAAAAACAGAATTTAGTGTCTGTAAGGCTCTAGACCTATTTCTTAGGCTATTACACTTTTTTACTCATCATTATGTAACTCAAATTGTTACCAGCTACTCCAGTCTGACCCTGCCAAACATCTCCCAAGCAATTTCTCAGTTTTTCAGATATTGCCTAAAGGCAATCCTAATCAAATCCCAAGGCATCCCCCACTCAGAAACTCATCTGGCTCCTACAAGGCTATTTCTGCCATAACCATAAGTGACTCTAAATAGGCTACTTTTCATTTGGACAATACTGTGTTCCACTGGTCTCCTCTGCTCCTGGGGAACCAGTGATGCCCATGTTTTCGCACAGAATTAATGAGACCACATTTTGCCTTGTGAAAAGACTAACATATGGTTTAGAAATAACAGAAATATAAACAAAAGACTTATTTATAACTGCTACTCAAAGAGTAAACACTACTCTTAGAGGCCATGAGCTCACACCTGACCTCTGAGTCCTATATCAGGCTGGATGATTTTCTAGCTTCTAAAATATCTTCAAATGAGAGAAATCAAGTCGCCACCATGAATGTTCCACCACCTCTACTCCCCAGACTCCAATTGGACCCAAAGAGAGAGAGCATGTTTATTCCCTTCAGTCTAAGATTGAGCACTTCTATGGACATAGAATTTACTACTTTCTAGAAGAATGATAGTGGAATCATTAGAAGAAAGCATCATCCCTTATAAATGTGTAATTGCTTCACAAGCCCCAGAAATAGTAGTCTGATACCATTTTTTGTCTTCCTTGAACTTATTGATTGTAAATAACACCAAGAAGAATACCATACAGCATAAATTGCATAATGCTGAAGCCAGTTTCGAGGGGTGACACTAGATAAAGTAAAAAGACTATGAAGTCAAGTTTCTTATGTTTGAATCCCAGCTCTATGACTTACTAAATGTGTGACCATTCAGACCTTACTTCTCAGTTTTCTCATTGTAAATTAGGGATGACATTACCTATTTTATAGAGTTATTGTGAGAATTAAGAGGATTAATGTATGGGGGAGTCTGGGTGGCTCAGTCAGTTGAGCACCTGACTCTTGATGGTGGCTTGGTTCATGATTTCACAGTTCATGAGTTACAGCCCCATTGGGTTCTGCACTCACAGAGCAGAGCCTCCTTGGGATTCTTTCTCTCCCTCTATTTCTGTACCTCTGCTGCTTGTGCTCTCTCTCTCTCTCTCAAAAAAAAAAAAAAAAGACTATTAATGTATGAACTTAATGTAATTGTAGTTAGCACTGTAGTCCATCAGTGTTGTTTTATAATAAGCACTATGGAAGTGTTAGCTGGTATTATTATTATTAGTAGTAGTGGTAGTAGCAGCAGTGTTTTCTTCTCTTGCATGAATTGATGAGAAATTGAGGGTTTATACATTTCCTGCTCCTGCTGTAGCCCAGTCTCAGCTCTGATTGCTCCTGGGCAAAAGTTTAGACATAAATTCATTTATATATCCCAGAAACAAATACTTTTCAGGCATAAGAAAATTTAAGTCCACATTTTAGAAAAGAAACACGCTTTTTTAATTATGCAGAAATATTGTCATCCTAATATACCCAAGTTACCTTATAGAACTCCACTTAAACCTGAGCTGTAGCACCAGTACTGGGTGGCTGCACTAGCCTACAAATTTTTCTTGCCAACTGTAAGAAAGAATTTGTCTCACATCTTCATAAATAAAGGAGCTCGGCAATTCAATACTTTTAAGAACCAAGGAAAGCTCTGTCCCACAATAAATCCCACTCTACAGAACCTGCTTTGCAAACATCCACATCAATAGAATTATCCTTATAACAAAGTCTTAGCAGTCTCCCCAGCTTTGAGATAGCTTTAATGTGTAACCCCCTCTGGGCACCCAGTGTAAATTATTGTGTACAATTTCCCCATCTCACCACCATCCTTGTATGTCCCTTCCTTGTAACAGAAAAGGCCCTTAAATTTTAATAACTCTATTTACACATAAGGAAAGTAAGGGAAAGAGAGGTTAAAATGAGTTGTTCAACATTTGACAACTAGTAAATGATGGCATCATTATCTGATGTCTTCTGATTCCAAACTCAGTGATCTTTGTCTACCTGACTCTCCTTAGGAAGGCTTGGGTTCTTATTTTAAATTGTAACCCAGCTGGGACACTTGGGTGGCTTAGTTGGCTAAGTGTCTGATTCTTGATTTCAGCTCAGACCATGATCTCAGGGTTCATGTGTTGGAGCCCTGCTTTGGGCTCTGTCCTAACAGTGGAGAGCCTGCTTGGGATTATTTCTCTCACTCTCTCTCAAATAATGAACTTTACTAAAAAAATTAAATTGTAACCAGCTGTTTCCTTCTCAGTTCTACGTATGTAAAAAAGTGAACCTCAAGAAAGTAAAGAAACTCATCCAAATTCACTTGGTTGATAAGCCTTCAAATGACGAGTGAATACACAAACATATATTCTCTTCCAATGCTCCTGAATGTATGTGAAAGTTAGCCTAGTTAGAAGAAAATTATTTGATCTTGGAATAGATTTACTCTTCCCGTTTATATGGGCAAGACACATGATTTTGACCTCATGAGTACAGCCCTCTAATCAAATGACATAATCAGTGAAATTCTTCATTGATCATTACTGGTAGGGAGCTGATATCAATTTATATTGAGCCCAAACCAGTCACAGAAACTGCTTATTAGTTGGGTGACCATATAATTTATCAAATAAACCATCAGGATGCTTTTGAGAGTAAAAGTGATGCCATTAATAAAGATACCAGGACAGCAGAATTAACTGGGACTATCTAGAGCAAACAAGAATACATGGTTAGCTTTCAAGTAGGCTATGAACATGACCACTGGCTTGCAATAATGACATTACTTCCTGTAAGGAAAAAGCATGGTCATTCTAGGACCAAAAAATGAAAAGAATCTTATATTATGGAGGCAGACACCCCCTGGCAAGTTTCATCAAGCAAGCTTTGTTTACAAAAAGAGCAGGCTTCATATTTTAATCATAAGTACTTCCATTCATCACTAATCCCCTGAAGAACAGAAAGCTCCTGAAATGTGTTTTAATAATAAATATTTTCATGCAGCTTCAATCTCCTCACTGCTCCACTTATCTGGTCAGTGGAATCATAATGCTTGCCTTGTTAGTCTGTGAATAGATTCTTCTAGCCTGTCTCCAGCTATGTGCTTACTAATTTCTTCCTGCTAGATGGCCTGCAGAGCAGAGCCCTGATTTCAAACACTATCTCCAAACAGAATGGCAGTGGGAGGCCAAAGGAATCTACCAAGGAAAGTATATCTGAAGGATGTTTAAAAAAAATTATAATGGTCTGTCTTGATTTTGATGCTAATCTCATGTTAAACCCTACAATGTTTCTTGAAAATAATGGCATGGAAATGAATTAAAGGAATTTTACTCTCCCTAGGACTTTCTCTCCCTTGTTAATGTATTTATTAATACTGTACATTTAGGATTTATTAAACTGTTTTAAAATATTAAGCTGAAAAGATTGGTCTGTCAATTAACTGACAACTTGAACAGCAAGCAACTTCTTTTTCAATGTTTTTATCGCTGTTTCTTTTATTCAAGTTTAGCTGGAGGCAAAAGAGTGGATTCAGCAAGACTTTTCTTTTATACCCATGTAACCTCTTTTAGTGCCTGTTTCTTCCATATTTCCATATGTCTTCTAGGGCTCTTACTATTACCTATTACTGCAAGGTCTTGGTCTCTCTGCACTGTTTAGTGATAATCTCATTAGTTCTAACTAATATAAGTCAAAGGTACTTCTCTTTCTTCACTTTTTCGTTGTAGGCTCTCAAAGTTTCCCTCTCCCACGAGTGCAATGAATCTGTGAGAGCGAAATTTCTCTAATAGGCAATGCCAATAACTTCTGGAATGCTCTGTTACAAACTATCATATTTATACCATGGAAGCAATACTTGCTCATTAAACAGATTTGTGTAATTTGTGGGCACTGATGACTGGCAGATCAGAGGAGGAACCATAGAGGGGACTTAGATGGCTTTGCACTCAGGGACAAATATGCATCTTCTTTCCCCAAAATGTTAATCAAAAGCAGATATGAGAGACACAAACCAGAGATGAGCCACTCACCATGAGGCTTACCAAAGCGCAGAGGCTATGTTTTACATTTGCTTTCTATCTGTCCTTGCAACTGGGTCAATGGCAAGCCTGTCCAATTCACTCAAGATTTTTGTTTGTTTGGGGCGCCTGGGTGGCGCAGTCGGTTGAGCGTCCGACTTCAGCCAGGTCACGATCTCGCGGTCCGTGAGTTCGAGCCCCGCGTCAGGCTCTGGGCTGATGGCTCGGAGCCTGGAGCCTGTTTCCGATTCTGTGTCTCCCTCTCTCTCTGCCCCTCCCCCGTTCATGCTCTGTCTCTCTCTGTCCCAGAAATAAATAAAAAACGTTGAAAAAAAAATTAAAAAAAAAAAAAAAAGATTTTTGTTTGTTTGTTCATTTGGTTTTGTTGTGTGTGTGTGGAAAGAGGGACAAAAGGGAAAAAATGGCAGAGCTGGGATGTGAATCAAAGCCTGTGATTTTTGTCATGAAGTCTCCATATAAATTGACTATTGTGGATTGATTGCTTTTGTCTCTTCTCCTTTTGTCATGTCATTACATACTTACGAAAGAAACCAAAATCAAACCTCGGTCAAACTTATAAAAACAATATGAGCTTTTCAAGTAGATGGTCTAAGGAGTTTCTATATTGAATATCAGCTTGAATCTTGAGAACTTGAGCTTTTGAGCATCACAGGTCCAGTGAGGAAGGTCTAAAATGTATAAAGAAGTGGGGGAATGAATTTCTGATACACAAACTCTCCAACTTCATCAAGAATAACTGTAGTTGGTTCATTATTGGCTGATGGTTGAATGAATAAATACATAACAGAAATTGATATAAAAATGTGATATTCATTCTGTTTACTGGTGTTTGTGTTTTTACTATCTGCAGGTGTATATTTTAGGATTGTGCTTCTCTACTTCCTTAATGATATGGCATTTTGGCCAGTGAAATGTGAGCTAAAGTGATATGAGTCATGCTGACATAGGCACCTTTAAGATTCACTGTTTCTTCCCGTTACCACAGCATTCAAGAAATGGAAAGATGCCCATTGGTAGAAAATCTATCATCTCGTTTTCCTGAGTGAGGATGATATGAAACAGTCAAACTGTAATGAAAATGTACCGTAAACATGAAAGAAGCTTTTGGCAATTCAAGCCACTGACATTTGGAAGGTATTTGTTATTGTAGCATAAACTAGTCTATTCCAACATCCAGTATAGATTCATCAGAAGCCAAAGTTGACACTGCCTATATTATTATTATTATTATTATTATTATTATTATTTTTAATTAATTTTGAGAGAGAGAGAGAGAGCATGCGCACAGGCAGGGGAGGGGCAGAGAGAGAGGGAGAGAGAAAATCCAAAGCAGGCTCTATTCTGTCAGCACAGAGCCTGACACGGGGCTTGATCCCACAAACTGTGAGATCATGACCTGAGCCAAAACCAAGAGATGGTTGCTTAATTGAGCAACCCTGGTGCCCTGACACTGCCTCTAATGGAACTACCAAGTCATTTCTAGCTAAATACAAGAGGAAGAGAAGTTCTTGATATGATGAGATGACCAAGCAATTCAGTTCCAATTCTCTTCCAAGCGTTACCTACATTATCTTCTTGTATGGGAATTAAAAAAAAATGTAAATTTGCATTTCATCATATATATGTGTATCTTATCTGAATTTTATAGAAAACTTATAGATATTAAACCTGATATTTTTTAAATAAACATCTTATTTTTAGAAGAGTTTTAGATTTACAGAAAACATACAGAACATATAGTTTATAGAAAGTCCTTATATAGTGCAGTACATTTATTTTTTACAATTAATGAACCAATACTATTATATTATTATTATATTTTGTTCAAATTATCTTAGTTTTTACCTAATGCTATTTTTCTTTCTAGGATCCCATCCAGGATACTCCATTTCATTTACTTGGCTTAGGCTCCTCTCAGATGTCACACTTTCTCAGAATTTCTTTCTTTTTTCTTTTCTTTTTTTTTATGAGCTTGACAGTTTAGGGGAGTCAAATATGTTGTAGAATGTTACCCAGTTGGGATGTCCATGATGACCTGAAGTCCTTCTCATGACTAGACTGGGGTTATATGTTTTGGGGAGGAAGGTTACAGGAGTAAAGTGACATTATCATCACATTGTATTAAGGGCACATTCCATTCCATCATCACTGTTTATGTTGATATTTTTCCTTTTTAAAAAAATGTTTATTTATTTTGACAGAGAGAG
Organism: Neofelis nebulosa; assembly: GCF_028018385.1. Classification (NCBI taxonomy): domain Eukaryota; kingdom Metazoa; phylum Chordata; class Mammalia; order Carnivora; family Felidae; genus Neofelis; species Neofelis nebulosa. The sequence continues at coordinate 42,736,193 of NC_080791.1, read as the reverse complement.
AGAGAGCGAGAGAAGGGGACAGGCAGAGAGAGAGACAGAGAATCTAAAACAGGATCTGTGCTGTTAGCACAAAGCCCATGTAGAGTTTGAACCCAGGAACCGTGAGATCATGACGTGAGCTGAAGTCGGACGCTCAACTGACTGAGCTCAACCAGGCACCCCTGTTGATGTTGATTTTGATCATCTAGCTGAGGTGATGTTTGTCAGGTTTCTCCCCTTTCTATATTGGAAACAATTCACTACGTATAGTCCACAGGCAAGAGGTTATACATAGCTCACCTTTTTAAGCGCAGAGTTTCTACGTAAATTTGGAACTATTTTGCATGGGAAATCTGTCTATTCTCTCTCAATTATTTATAGATTTATTTATAGAAGTATAACACACTAGAGCAATACCAGAGTAATAATCCAGTATCATTTCGCTTTGTTGTTGAAATCATTCCAGCTTTGGCCATTAGAGCTTTTGCAATTAGTTCCTATGTCCTTTTACATACATCCACCGCTGTGGGGCTGTGGGTTTTGTTTTGTTTGGTGTTTGAGCAGTCTGTGGCATCTGCAGGGTAATCGATGCTCATCTTGCACATTGCACGCTCTAGTCCTATAATCAGTTATGTCTCCAAGAAGTTCTGGTTCCTTTTTTGGAGAATGGTGTTAGACATTAGGAACTGATTCCTAGATGTGTTTATTGCCACTGGGTGTAATTGGTGTCAGGTTATCTCAAAGGATAGAGCAACGAAATATACTTTTGTATACACACTTTTGTATTCACACATATACACAAATATTGCTATTACCATCTCCATCAGCAAATGAATAATCGATAGTAATATTGTTATTACCATCTGTGTCTGCTAAAATGAGTTCATAGTAATGTCTCCAAGTTACACCCATTACCAAATGGATAGTTCTAGTCCTTTTTACTTGCTTACTTCTGATATCTCACTCTCAGAGTGAGAAACGTGATTCCTAGCCTAATGTGCATTTTTAACCTTGTATTATAGAAATGGACACTGAAGATTAGAGAAGCATTATGACTCACCTAGGATCTATAACCGATTGGCACCAGCACCCAAACACAAATGCAGTCAAACTTTTTATTCCAAATCCAATACCCTGAATATCTTTACCCTACATCATGTTTTATAGGATTTGTGGATATTATGGTGAATTGGTAGGTGTCTTTGCTATTAACTCTAAATAAAGTGAAAAAAATTCTTAATCTTTTAAGAAATATATAAAAGATCACATAAATATATATAATGAGGGTATTTAATCATACAAAAAGTACATACTATATTGTGGATTACAATATTCCAGACATTCTTTAAGACACTTGGAGTGCATTTGACAAAACATTAAAAAAAAAACATGCCCTCATGGTCAGTTATATGTGTTCTAAGTAGACATGTGAAAAAGAATAAACAGATGAGGGTGGATTAGTATGAATTTTATTATGCTGCTTTCCGTTTTTGCGCTAGCTAAAAAAGAATGCTACCTGGTTAGCATTAATTTTTCTCTTTTAGTTACTAGTTACTAATAATATTCATGAGATCAGACCCTCACTTAATTTTCTGTGCATTGGCAATTTTTCAATACCACATGTTTTCAAAGCCTGACATATGCTATTTACACCTTTTTATCTGTATGATAAACAGACATTTTAGTTTTATTTTCCCTAGAAGATTGTCAAAGCTCTATTGTTTCAGTCTATCTGAGTACAGTTAAGATTTCCTGTGATTATAATCTCCTTCTCATTCTAGTGGCATCTTTGCATAAATTTCAGAGCATCGTTTAGATTGTTATATATACAGTCATCTGTCTGGCATGGCTTGAAAGCAATTCTGGCAAAAGGCAGGGAGACTAACCTTTGGAAATCCCTTCAAACTTTAGGTTAATACTCAGAAAAAAATGCTGTGGCAGATTATTTTTAAGGGGTAGTAAATCTCTTTTCTTAAAGTTTATCAAGACCAGCCTATGGATTTAGGTGTCAGCTCTGATTGAATGATACCTGAAGATAAAGGAATACTCCAGTAATCTCTGTTTGCTCTATTTTCAGTTAGTCTGTAAAAGCATGCTCAAGTGCAAACATCCTCTCCATCCTGATTTGTTCTCACACTCCCATTGCTAGGTAATTCCTGAAGTCACCTTGCTGGTCTCCTAGTCTCTCATTTCACTACAACCACACATCAAATTAGTCTTTTAAAATGTGACTTCTGTTGTATTGCATTCCCTTATTAAAAACCCCTATGATTCTTCATTTCCAGAATCTCGACCTCACTTCACTTCAGAGTAGGATTTCTGTTTTCTTCCCATAAGTTTTCGTCTGATTCTTTGAATCCATTTAAACGGTCTCTTGATTGTCCTCAAACTTCCCATCTTTCTATGTTCAAATCCTCCTATGTTCTTCCCAACTGTATTGTATATTTGCTTATACAATAAGCAACCCTATCCTTTCTGATTCTTGATCTCTACACTGCTTTGAGAAGAGCTAAGAACATGACAAGTACTCGACCTTGACAATCCCCAACTTAAAAGTCCATGACATTGGTCTTCACTTGCAACAGACTCTTTATTTGCTTCTGTGCCTGAGAAAGCTATTGTGGAAAAATTAATTCAGAGTTTTAAAGAATATCTGGATCACATATTTAGGAAAAAAATAAATGCTTCCCAAGTTATGACATCAATATAAAGACTTCTGGACTGTACTACTTATGTGGTATGTCACATTTCCTCTTTTTTCATTTTTCATAGTGAAAAGCATATGAGTTTCAGAGTCTAAAAGACTTGGGGATAAATCACAAGCCCACTTTGACATTGCATTAAGTTTAGCTAATTTACATCTCACAAGGGAGAATTACCGAGAGTATCAAAGCACAAGCTATTAATGTGTAAGTATTGTTTCTAGTTATCATGTATAATATCTATCATTCCTATTTTTATTCCTTATGTCAAAATGGATACTAAAAAATTCTGAAAAATATTGAAAAATTCATAAATATTATTTAATCTATCCTCTGTATTTTACAAATTAGAGTCTGAACCAAGAGAGGTCAAATAACCTATTCATGTTCATAAAAGTAGTTAGCCATCCAGAAGGCGAGCCAGGTCTCTTGAGCCCTGGATCACACTTTTCCTGCCACTGTTTCCTTCTCACCACACTGCTCATTACCCTTCTCCCCATTACTGTCCATGCTGCTTCCTCCATTCTACCCTCACCTAATGTTGCTGACCAATCTTTTCCCTTGCTTTGGTAGTATTTATAGAAAGGATCCTCACCACTATTATTTTTTGTGCTATAGACTGGCTTTGATGTTTTTTTTTTTTTCAGAGAAGCTTCTAATATTGAACTTGGAGACCTCATTTATATAATAGAATTAGTGCTGGAATGCACTGAGAACAAGGTAAGAGAAAAGCATTCAGACAATAAAAGGGCCATTGATTAAAATTATACCGCAGAGCCCCATCTCACAGATAATATTGAGAACAGATCACGTAGCTACAAAAGATACTTCCCTGATTTTGTTTTCTTCAGTTGATAATATCCAGGATTAAATTGTGTTTGGCACAAACCTAAGGTAGGAGATCTTTGGCCAATCAGTTCTTTTCTGCAAATGTATTTAAAGAAAATTTCTCAGTTTCTTGATAAAAAGGGAGATCTACTCAAAAGAGTGGAATTATAAACTAAATCATACAGAGGAAATTGGAGGGTAAAAAAAGCACACCTAGGATTAGTATAATAGAAATCACTGAACCACCAGCATTAGGATGACTGTGGCCACTTTTCCTTAGATGTTACTTTTATATCCCTTTGCTTTGGAGACCTTCTCTGGATGATGGTAGAAGTAGAGCCCATGTCTTAATAGTCATTGGTACCATTTTCTTTAAAATTTTAAATTGTTTATTTATTTATTTATTTGAGAGAGCATGTGTGTGCATGTAGTGGGGAAGGGTAGAGGGAGAGGTGAGAATCATTAAAAAAATTTTTTTTTAATGTTTGTTTATTTTTGAGAGAGAGAGAGAGAATGACCGAGCGTGAATGGGGAAGGAGGAGAGAGAGAGAGGGAGACACAGAATCCAAAGCAGTCTCCAGGCTTGAATATGACGTGGGGCTCGGAACCTGCAAACCATGAGATCATGATGAGCCAAATTCGGACATGTAACCAACTAAGCTGCCCAGGCACCCCAAGGAAGAGAGAGAATCTTAAGCAGGTTCCAGGCTCAGTGCAGAGGAGAACCCAACACGGCTCTTTAAAGGAGAAAAAAGTTTTTCTCTTCTTCTGCTCTGATATTTGATATTTCTGATATTTGCTAATGTACTTATGGGTGAGACTGCAAAAATGCAACATAGACTTAGAGCTTATCTTTGCTTTTACAATTATTATTTTAATCTTAAAAAAATAAATCATTCATAGGTCATGGCAGACCGATGTATAGAGTCTTTTTATTCTCCTTAGATGTGAATAAAGTTTGTGCACATGTGTTAGTGTAATTCTCAGTATCTTATTTATCTCATAGGAAGCATATGACATCCAAGCACTGGAGAGGCAAAGGCCAAATAAAATGACTACTCATTACCGAATTACAATTCAATTCAAGACTCCTTACTATGTTGCTACTGTTAGCACGTTTCTTACACATACTGTTCTCAAAAATGTTCAAATAATGAATAAAAACCTTTAAGGGGAGAAATGCGATGGCAATGGAGGCAAGAAAAAACGACAGTCATGAGCTAGAGTGGAAAGCCTGTTAGATATAGGTCATACCATCTGAATGTGAATCCTGGTTCATCATTTACTACCTGTGGGAATTTATACAAGCCACTTAACATTTCTGAACTCCATTTTTCTGTCCGCTGGTAAAATGGAAATGCTAATACCTCCTTTGATGACTGAATGAGGTCAAGCACAGGACTCACTAGAGCAGGTATATAATTTATTGTAGCTCACTGTCTTCACATCCCAATTATTAGGCCACTGATTAAATAAATATAAAGTCATAGTGATAATGTAACTCCCATGTTCCTGTTCACCAAATACCTAGGCCCATTTTACTTACTCCTATTTTCCAAATATCATGTTTTTAGCTCTTAGGTATAATGAATTAAAACAAATATATGGAAATGTGATAGAAACAAATATGTACAATTTAATGAATTCTAAAGTGAACAGTGGAGTGATCCCTAACTCAGTTCAAAAGACAGACTAGAACTAGTACCTTAAATGCTCCTGTGTAGCTCTTCCATATTATAGCCCCACCTTCCCCAGCAGTAACCACTGTCCTGATTCTGTGGTATCCAATTTCTTATCTTCCTTTACGGTTCCATTGTCCAATTATGCATATATATGTGCATGTGTATATGTGCATATAATATATAAATATATTATTTTGGAATGATACAGATTGTATTCTATTGACTGTACTGAGCTTGGCTTTTCCTTCTTGAGTCTTTTTTTTTTTTTTTAAGTTTGAGAGAAAGAGCATGCACATGCACAAGTGCATTAGTAGGGGAGGGGCAGAGAGAGAGGAAGAGAGAGAATCCTAAGCAGGCTCTGTGCTACCAGTGCGAAGCCCGACACAGGTCTCGATCCTGAAACCATGAGTTATGAGATCATGACATGAGCCAAACTCAAGAGCTGGATCTTAACTGACTGAGCCACCCAGGCATGCCTCCCCACCCCAACCTTGAGCCTTTAAGATTCATTTATATTGTTAATATAGTTTGTTTCCATTACCATATAAAATATTTCTTTTAATGAATGGATACCACATATATTTTATGTCTTTATAGAGTTGCATTTGGGTTGCTTCAGTTTGGGATTATTACAAACAATATTTCTATGAACATTCAGTGCAAAAAATCATACTTTTCTATAGACTATAACCTAAGAGTGGATGTGTATGAATGGTATATGTAAATATTTATGTTTATTTAATATGCCAAGTGTTTTTGTTAAAGTATTTGTACCATTCTATACTCCTAGCAGCAGTAGCTACATATTTCCACTTCTTAAAGTCCTCCCCAACATTTAGAATTGTCATGCTCCTTAGTTTTATCATGATGACGTTTTGTTTTTTGTTTTTTTTTTTGCTTTGCCACTGTAGTATTTTTAAAATCTCTTATTATCTATTTATGGCTTTATTTATGTTTCTCTGATTATAAATGTGCTTGAAATTTTTTTCACATGTTTATTGGCTATTTGAATTTTCTGTGAAAGGTTGACTGCTTTCTTATTGATCTGTAGGAGATATTAATATATTATGGAGATGAGTCTTCTATAGATTGTTTATGTTGCAAATAGGTATCTCATTCTGTGGCTTCCACTTTTACTAAGTAAATGGTGTATTTTGACTGGGAAAAGTCTTAAGTATAATGTAATTCATTTTTAAATTTATTTCTTTTAGAGTTACTGATTTTTTATGTTTAATAAATCATGTTCTATTCCAAAGTTTTAGAGCTTTTTCTTCTCTATTTTCTAAAATACTATACAATATTTCTAAAATAATATTATTAAAATATTAAAATATTTATTCTAAAATATTTATTGTTTTCTTTGCATTTTTAAGGCTAATGTCAATTTGGTTTTTATTTTTACATGAAGTTTATATTTACCATTTGGCTTCCAGTTGTCCCCGGTTCTTTCATTAAAAATATCACTACTTTCTCATGGGGTGTCTGTGTGGCTCAGTTGGTTAAGCATGCGACTTCAGATTAGGTCATGATCTCGCGGTTTATGAATACAAGCCCTGTGCCAGGCTCTGTGATTTTGTCTTTCTCTCTGTCTGCCCCTCCCCCACTCATCCTCTCTTTTTCTAAGAAACAAACATTAAAAATTATTTTAAAAATACCACTGCTTTCTCATCTTCTGTAGTGCCAACTTTGTCAGAAATTAAATGTCCATAAAAATGTGTTCCATTTCTGGGGTTGCTATTCAGTTTCTTTGGTATCTTTGTCTATCTTTTCTTCAATATTATTGTCTTACTATAGCTTTCTAATAAATTGTTATGTTTAATAAAGCAAGTACGCCTTTTGTTTTTATTTGAGTCTTTATGGTTTTCGGCCCTTTAAACTTACACACATACTTAAGAATAATTGTTAACTTTCACTGTAAAATCTCTGCTGGGCTTTGCATTAAGTTCATATTGAAACTCTACATAAATTTAGAGACAATTGGCATTTTATAATATTGAGTCCTCCACTATTCATAAGTGTATAATTTTTTTTAAGTTTATTTATTTATTTTGAGAGAGAGAGAGCCAGAGAGAGAGAATGAGTGTGAACATGGTGGGGGGGGGGGGGGAGACAGGGAGGGAGAAAGGGCAAAGAGCTGGATGAGGAGCTCAATCCTACAAACCATGAGATCATTACCTAAACCAAAATCAAGAGCCAGATGCCTAACCAACACCCCCATAAGTGTACCATTTAATTTTCCTCATTTAATTAAAAAAATTTTTTTTTAAGCTTTTACTTATTTTTGAGAGACAGAGAGAGATAGAACATTAATGAGGGAGGAGCAGAGAGAGGGGGAGGCACAGAATCCAAAGCAGCCTCCAACTCTGAGCTGTAGGCACAGAGCCCAATACCAGGCTTGAACCCACAAACTGTGAGATCATGACCTGAGCCAAAGTTGGACGTTTGACTGAGCCACCCAGGTGCCCTAACTCATTTAATTTTTTTATGGATCAATCCAGAGAAGACTTTACATATATTTTGTCAGATTGAGTTGATTTAGTTTTCAGAATGTGAAATCACTGACGGCATTATATATAACATCCATTTAAAATTGCACTAAAATGTTTTTATATATAGAAATAAGATGTTTTATGTATTTAATCTAACAAAATTAATAAACTCTAACTTAGTTCATGTTTGGGCTTTAAAATGTACAACCATTCTCAGAGAGGAAACTTTCACTACTTCAGCATTGTGGGATAGTTCTGTACACGTGTGTTTACCTATACAGTTGATCATCATTATTTGCAGGTTCTATACATGCAAATTCGCTTAAGCACCAACATTTGTTTGTAATCCCTAAATCAATACTTGCTGCACTTTGACAGTCGTTCCTAGAGATGCACAGGGTGGTGAAAAATTTGTCACCCAGCATGCACATTCCCAGTGGAGGCTGAACAAAGTGATTCTCTACCTTCCTTCAGCTTTCCTAGCGTAAATAGCATCCTTTTCAGTGTTGATCTGGTCTCATGTTTTTTCCATTTTTGCGATTTTTGTTGGTAATTTTACCATTTAATGTGGCCCCAAAATACAGTGCTGAAGAGCTATTTAGTGTTCTTAAACACATGTATTACAGAGAAAGACATATATTAGGTAGACTTCTTTCAGGCATGAGTTATAGTGCCGTTATCTGTAACTTCGATGTTAATGACTCAACAATAAATATTTATAAAGACATAACTTTAAACAGAAACACACAATGGGTTGATGAAAATGTTACGAAAAGAGGCTTGCAGAACCCAATCTTGTGTTTCCCCTAAGAGCAATGATTCAGTGTTTGCTAACTCAGCATTTGCAGTGACTTTATAGAACGTGACTCCCAGAGATAATGAAAATTAACTATGTATATATGTATGTATATACCTGTACATGTCTGTTTGTGTGTATGTCTTTAGTAAACACCATTAAGCAGAGTAAAAAGGTCTCTTTCTATTCCTAGTTGGTTAAGAATTTTTTTATCTTGCTTACCTTTGTGTCAATTTTGTCAAACCTTCTGGATATATTGAAATAATAATTTCTTCCTTTGCTATTAATGTGGCAACTTACACTGGCTGGCTGACTTTTTAATGTTAAACCAACTTTGTATTTCTGATATAGACTCAAGGAGGTTATAACATACCCTATTTATATTGTGCTAATGCTGAACACAGATTAGACATATACATGGTCAGGGTTGATTCATTAATGTGTTTTTATAATTTTATTAATATCTGCACTTATCTTTAATCCTCACTATCTTTTACTCCCTTTGAGATTATTGTGCTTATTTTTCTAATATCTTACAGTGGACACTTGGTTTATTCATTTTTAACCTACCTTTTTTTCCTACTATACGCCTTTACATTAAGTTTTCCTTTAAGAACTGGATTAGTTGCTTTTCATCTTATTTGATAATACAGTATTTGAGTATTTTTCATTTTCTTTTTTTTTGAATTTTAGATGGAGAGAAAACACACATGAGCGGGGGAGAGGGAGCAGAAGGAGGGAGAGAGAGAGAAATGTAAGCCAGCTCCACACTCAGTATGGAGTTGGATGCAGGGCTCAATCTCACAACCCTGGGATTGTGACCTGAGCTGAAATCGAGTCAGATGTTCAACCAACTGAGCCACCCCAGGGGTCCCTAGTATTTCAGTATTTACTCAAAATGTTTTCTAAATTCCTTTATGATTTCTTTTTTGGCTATTGATTACTTAGAAATGTGCCCACTAATTTCTGAGTGTATGTAGATCTTTCTGTTATTGATTTACAGTATAAATACACTATTATCGGAGAACATACTCTTAGGAGTTCTATCTATAGAAATTTTCCTGAAGGTTTCACTTTTTCTTAGTCAATGCATGATCTTTAATCTAAGAGCTGAGAGAAATTGTGAATTTAAACTAGTAATCCAGGAACACATGTAGAATCAAAGTCTGAATCTGATTGTTAGTTCTATCGGACTTTAGTTACAAGGGATGCAAGATTTACTTTGTCAGTCGTAAAGAAAATGACCATTCCCTGGCGTAAACCCTGAGGTCTCATGGCATTTGGAGCTGGTTTGCCCACACTGCAGAAGTTAAGGATGACTTCAAAGGGCTATTAGTTACCTACCCACAGCCTCACTTCAAGTAGCCCTCACTGCCTCCAGATTCATAAATAGAGTTAGATTCCATCAGGCGTAAGGGAAGGCAGATTAGAAAGTCAGACTAGGATGAGTGAGCTTTTTATTTGTGTGAGGATATGTTAATTATAAGAAGAGGAAACATGCCATTGTACCAACATTGTTATTCTCTCTTTTGTTTTTTATCCTCATAAGCATACAGAAATGCAGTTATTTCTCTCATCTCTATATTCCACTTCTCTTCACTTTCTGACTACTGTTTATTGCAAAACCCCCAGAAAAGTTGTGTATTCTAATTCTTCTTCTCCCTATTCTCTTTTAAGTGCGCCCAGTTCAGTGTATACCCCGGCTCCCACCCACCATATGAAATCACCCTGTTGGGGGATCCAATAGCTATATTTTAGCTATTTTTAGTGACCAAATCTAAAGCTCAATCCTCATCAATTTTGAATTATCATTTGGCAAAGTTTGTCACTCCCATGTCCTTCAACACTTTTTTATTTGGTGTATTGGGTTGAATAGTGTCCTCCAAAAGTTCATGTCCACTTGGAACCTCAGAATGTGACCTTGTTTGGAAATATCTGCAGGTGTAATTAGTTAAAATGAGGCCAACTGGATCAGGGTGGGTCTTAATATAATAACCAGTGTCCTTACACAGAGAGGTAAGATGGCCATATGAATACTGAAGAAATTGGAGTAATGCAAGCTAAAGACGCCAAGGATTGCTTGCAACAAGCAGAAGCTGGAAGAAGCATGTTAGGATCTGCTCCCAGGGCCTCCAAAGCAAACAGTCCTGTCACCACCACCTTGATTTCAGACTTGCCACCAGAACTGTGAGAGAATAAATTTCTGTTGTTTGAAGCTACCAAGTATGTGATACTTTGTTAGGGAAGTCCTAAGACACTCATATATTTGGCTTCTAGGACCTCTTATACCCCTGGATGTGTCAGCAATTCTGTTGGCCTTTTCTTCATCTCATTGGCTGGTCCTTCCTCTTAGCCCTGATCTCTTAACATTGCTGTACTCCAGGCCTGCTCCAGGACCTTACTTCTATCTATCTACACTCACTTCCTTAGTGATTTCACCCAGTCCCATGACCTCATGCCTTAATCAAAAATTGCCTTCTCAAATGTACATTTCCAGCATGGACCACAATCTGACCTAAAGGCTTTTATATGACCAGCTGTCTATTTGACATCTCCACTTGTATTCCCAGAAAAGGGATATGTTCTAGCAAATTTAAGGACATATATGTGGAGATAGTCCATATGAGAATATGGATTTTCCATATGCACTTCTCATCCTATTTGCTTCAGGTCTAAATCAAAGTCCTCCTTGGGGCACCTGGGTGGCTCAGTCGGTTGAGCTTCTGACTTTGGCTCAGGTCATGATCTCACGGTCTGTGAGTTCGAGCCCCACGTCTGGCTCTGTGCTGACAGCTTGGAGCCTGGAGCCTGCCTCGGATTCTGTGTCTCCCTCTCTGTCTCTGACCCTCCCCCGTTCATGCTCTGTCTCTGTCTCAAAAATAAATAAACATTAAAAAATTTTTTTTTCAAAGTCCTCCATATGCATCTCTGACTGGTAAAATCCAAATATACTGAATTATTTGTTCATTAATTCATCTGTCAAACATTTATTGCATGCCATTTATATGTTAAGTTTTGTTTTGTTTTGTTTTTAGAAACTTCTGGGCTTTATTTTCTGGCATTTCCATCCATTGATCCTAGGCATTTTCTTGTATCTTCCTATCAAATTAATATTACTATTTTACTTAAATTAGCCAAATCCTTGCACACTTAGAAATGATAATCCAGGTGTATACTTCCTTCAAAGTTATCCAAATCTTACACAGATTTCCTCCAAATGAACTTTCAACAGCAATACATGGAATAAAAGTTAGTTATATCCATAAATATGGAAAATGTAATTTTTCTAAAACTGCTACAAACAAGAATGATTTTGTTGATTTTTCTTTCTCAGTTTCCATAATCTACTACTAAAAATATAAAATAATTGTCTTTAGGTAAGAGTGGACAATGATTTAAGGCCTGGGACATTAAATATTAATAGTTCAAAAATTTATTCTACTTCTGAGCAAGCATCTTTATTGATCATAAGCATTACAATAAGAGTTAGGGTATAAAAAATGCATGTAGTCAGAGAAATGGTGTGCTTAGGGACACTTAAATTATTGTAGACCTTTTCAGCAGTCATATGGCTTTGTATTAAATGGAAATGCAGTGATAAAATATTGTGATGAAAAGTTTAACCCAGCAATGTTATAGGAAATGTACAACAAATGAATAAACAAAATTGGCTGCAAAATCTTTTAAGAATAAAAGTGCATATTAGAAACAGCTATTTAACTAGAGAACCCTTATTTTTAAAAGAATATAGCATGCTGAAGGACAGGCATATAACTATTATTTGTACAGACCAGAAAAGGTTATATAGAGTTTTTATTCTCATCCATATTCTGAGGGTACAAGTTTGTGGTTTTTTGTTTTTTTTTTTTAAACATATAAACAGTGTTGCATCTCTGCCTAGCATGCTGACTCAGGTCTAGCTTTGTTGTAAGATAAAATAATCTTGGTGTTTATAGAAAAGAAATTAAAAATTATTTCTTATGATTTAACTATGACCAAATAACCTAATTTTACTGATCTGCCATAATCAATTCTAATTTTTCTTTCCGCTAGTAAGGGAGTTAGTTGGCAATGTGTTTATTGTTCTGCTGTATTGTCAGCACCCTAATGTAATTTAAAGAGAACATTCAATAATTAATGTTTGTTTGCACATATATATTCATTATTGAAAAGACTATACACAGAGTGATAAAATCAGGAAATAGCTTAATTCTTTTTAGTTCCACTCAGTGTCTCTTTCAGCCATATGAACAATGTCTGCATCGGGTATTATAGAGTGGACTCCAGTTTAAAACAAGATTTTAAACTTATATTTTTCCTTCTTCTTTAGCCAATTCCTGGTCTGCAGTTCAGGGGGAAGGGTTTGTTGATTTGTTCTTTTATTATCCATGTTCTACTTCCTCTTAGGTCTTTCCTTTGGTCTCAAATGGGGTATGGAGTGGTAATGGGGAAAAATGAGAAAAACAAGAAAAGAAGACCTGCTTTCCTCAGCTATTGCTGACTTTGGTAGTTGAATGACTCCATCCGTATAACAAAACAGGCACCAAAATGGAGGCTTGGTGATTTGTTTGGAAATTCTCCTGTTGTAAGGACAATCTCCGGGTTTTGATCCCTGACAAATAATTTTGCAGCTTCACTCATGCTCCTCATTAAGTCTTCTTCCCCCAGCTATGCCCTATGGCTTCTTTCTGTTGGGCAAGAGGCCAGAGCTTTGGGGCAACTTGGAGACCTGCCACAGTCCCACTTGGCTGGGTCCCACGTTGCTTCAGTCCCACCTGAAGTGTGGCTGACCCATGTAGTGCCTGCCAGTGATGTTTCCTCCACTTAAAACATCTTAGGGACACATGTCAGATTCCCTGCAAAGGTTTCTCAGGCTTAGTAATCGGATGACATGCATACAGCTGGCATTCACATTTATACAGCTCAGCAAGTAGCGAGCAGAAAGTGAAATACCCATTTTCCTTCCTGTAAACCTCAATAGTTACAGTTTGATTTCTGGGAACCTCTTTATTTAGCAAGGATTAGGAGGAAACACCATACTTCTTATAGGAATTTCTTTTTTTTTTTTTTTAATTTCTGAATGTTTATTTATTTTTGAGAGACAGAGTGCAAGCAGGGGAGGGTCAGAGAGAAAGGCGGACACCGAATCTGAAACAGGCTCCAGGCTCTGAGCTGTCAGCACAGAGACCCATGTGGGGCTCGAAACCATGAACTGTGAGATCATGACCTGAGCTGAAGTTGGATGCTTAACCTACTGAGCCACCCAGGTGCCCTATGGAATTTCTCACTATTTTCTAAAACAGTTTTTTTAATGTTTATATATTTTTGAAAGAGAGAGAGAGAGAGAGTGAGTGTGTGTGTGTGTGTGTGTGTGTGTGTGAAGAGCAGAAAAAGAGGGAGACACAGAATCCAAAGCAGGCTCCAGGCTCTGAGCTGTCAGCACAGAGCCCAATGTGGGGGCTCGAACTCACAAACTGTGAGATTATGACCTGAGCTGAAGTCAGATGCTTAACTGACTGAGCCACCCAGGCACTCCTGTAATAACAGTTTTAAATGTATTTTATTTATATTGGGATCTTGAGGATACCCAATAAAAATGATCTCTGTTCCCTGAACGAGCTATGGACCAATTGAGAAATATGACAGAGAAACAGGAAGATGAAAATCTAAATTAAATCTTTATTAATGACAAAGATTGAAGGATATGGCTTAGTGTGAGGGCCCAGTGGGTCCTCCTAATACTTAACATGGAACTCTAGAAACAAACAGCTGTACTAACTTGATCATGGACTTCCTCTTACCTCTCTAAGAGGAACAAAGTGGGAACTGAGTTCAATATCTTGAGTTCAGTAAAATGGTACAGAGAGTCCAGAAGTGAGGTGGTAACTGAGCGTCCTCTTGGAAGGGATTAGCAGAAGAGGAAAGAAACATTATCCTTAATGATGACTTAATTTCTTTGTGTCAAATAATAACAAGGAAAGCTGAACAATTAATACATAGCATGGTGAATGGTATTATAGTAGTATGCACTAGATATCAGGTTAGTGCAGAACATCTATTCTAAACTGAGAGTGACCATAATAAGGATATAATGACAATATTTAACTGTATTATGAGTACCTAAAATTTAAATAATGATTTGATGCCAGGCATATCTCATATATGAATAAACTAAAGCTCAAGAGGATAACCTTCCCAAGTATGAAACATGCAGTAAGTGATAAAGTCAAGATTCAAATTCAGATTGGTCTGATTCCAAAATCGATGCCTTTAGGTTTTCTGAAATGATGCTTCTATTGAATCCTAAAGGCCAGTAGGAGCAGTTAACTAGATTGGGAAAGTGAGAAAGAAAACTACAATAAAATCGGTGTACTTTTAGTTTTTACTATGTAACAAACCACCCTAAAACTTACTGGTTTAAAACAGGAGTCAGGAAACTAAGGCAATAATACTTTTACCAGAATTGTCAATTAAGTTCAAATAAAATTTTATTGACACACAGTTGTATCCATTAAATTATCTATTGTATATCGCTGCTCTCTTGCTTACAGCTATACAGCTGAATAATTGAATAGAGATCAAATGACTCACAAACTCAAAAATATTTCCTATACTTCCCTTTACAGAAAAAGTTTCCTGACCCGTGGTTTAAAATAATATATCTTCATTAATTCTCACAATTCCTTGGGTGGTTGGATGGTTCTTCTGGTCTGATTTAGCTCATCTAGGGGTGCTAGTCTGGACAAACCTAGTTTTGGGAATAGAATTCAAGAGTTGAAAAGACTTCAACTGGGTGGGCTGGTCTCTGCTTAGTGTGGTCTAATCTCTAGTAGGTATGTTTGGATTTTTTCCACACAGCAATCTCAGGGCTCCAATGAGTAGCAGGAGAGCGTAAGTCCCAATACCCAAGAACTTTTCAAGCCTTATCTCACATCCCATCTGCTAATGCCCATTAAGTGAAACAAGGCACATGGTTATATATTTGCTTTATCTGGCTTGCTCTCCATTAAGCCTACAGGGTTCAGAAAGAGACTTAATCTCTTGGTGGTAGTTTGCACAAACCCATATGACGTAGACATGCACAGAGTATTAGAATAAATTTATGGACATTTTTGCCATTTACCGCAATGGTATTTGGGAAAATAATATGAGGTGTTCAGAAATGGGGCTTGATCTTCCTGGGTTATGCATGTTTGATGGGTCAAAAATCTTAGGTGGTATGTCTAAAAACCATGAAAAGTTTCACAAGTAAGATATTTACAAAGAAAAAATAAGAAAGGAAATACTTCTTTGTAGAATGGGAAACTGATAAAATGCTTAACAGTTACCACTGGCCTTCATAAAAGAGTGTTCCTGGGACTATTAGCCACGTGACAGGATGATTCATAAGAAATCAGCCTCCCATCTGAGCAGAGGAACTTCACAATGTTCCTGTGGTCACAGTGGGCACTAAGGAAGGCTGTGGAGAAAGTCGCTTTTGCGCTGGACTCACTTGATGAGTGGTGAATTAGAGTTTTCCAGGTGGCAGGATAGGAATAAACTCATGTTTCATACACAGGGAGATAAAAAAAAGAAGAGTGAGAGTTCTGACTAGAGACCCTGAGCCTCCATGGGAACAGCACAGCCTTCCAGGGTCTAACATCAGCTCCTGTGGTCTGACAGCAATTCTGGTGCCTCAAGCACAGTGACTAATAATTAGGCCTTAGAATAAGCGCCAGTTATTTCCTTCTCAAGAAAGTATGTCTTCTATTCCTAACTCAGTCTGCCCTTTTCTGTTTCTTTTCTACTCATTTGTTTTCCTATTCACTTTTGACTTTTTTTTCCTTTTTCTCTCTCACAGCTTCTCTTTACCCATGTTTTCTGCTCCCTCAAAAATGGTACTGTTTATACTCTTAAAGACACTTCAGGTTTTAAATATTTCATCTTAAGCATTCTCTGGAAGTCTCACTGAAAACTCCTTAAGAGGGGATGTGGTTTAGTTAGCCAGACACAGTGTAGTTTAGGGTATCTCTTTTGTTCAGATCTCATAGCTGTGATGCTCTCTCTAGATTGCTGCTTTTGGGTCCGGTGATGTTGTCCTACAGTAAAAAAACACACAAAAACCCCAAAGTGACCTCTTTGGAAGGAATGCCTCAGAAAGGTCTTGTTTTACATATCAGCCATTTCTAACAACTATGTCCCAGACAGGTTTAATTGCACCCAGACCAAAACCCTCAAGCTGGGGCGCACCCTGGCTGGGCCAGGGAAAATGTAATGTCTTGGTTGGTTACCTCTTGCCCATTAACACTTTCTCAGTTTGTGCTTGTAAGTTTATAGATATTCTGAATGTGCCATATCATGAAAAAGGACAGAAAACACTGAGTGTGCTGACTTGATGTTTCCTTGCCTTACCTGCTCAATTAGAGAGTCCAATAGCTGCATAGATCTCAAGACCGGGTTCTTTAAATGAATAGTTTTCACATTTTTCCATAAAATTTTGTAATATTTTTAATATTTAGCATTTAAAGCTTTTTTAAGTGTGCTCCTTAATTGTCCCACTTAGTTACATATCCCACTGCTATATTTCAACCAAAATATGTTTTCTTTCCTCAAGGAAAATGCAAGCCTTGAGAAAACAAGAACATTTCCTCCCACTTTTCCTGTATCCCTCAGAGCTCTTAGTGTCATGTAAGGCACAGACTAAACATTTACTAATTACTTTTTGAATGGAATTAAAAGCTTGAAAATAGAATGGGGAGGACTATAAATTCTTCCCATATGAGTAAAGAAAATAGTATAGACCTGCTTTAGTAATTTAAGTAATCTGTCAACAATTGTATAAACTATGTAAGTAAAACATGTATGAATATCAAAACAAACAAACACTTTTGCAAGTCTTCATTCTAGGACACAGTGGTTATCAAACCTGAAGTGTCTTGGATTTCAGTTTAAGTTGATGATGCTAAAAGAGTAAATTCTTCCAGCAGGAAATTCCTTCACATGGTTAGCTTGATTTCCAGTTCATTATGGAAAGGCTCCTTATTCAGAGGTGACATGATCACACGGGAGACATTGAATCTAATCGCATTCAGATTAACCTCAGCTCATTTACTGCTGATAATCTTATTTTTCTTTACCACTATCAGCCAAGCTCCTCTGGGGTCTTCTCATATTTTAACAATTCATATTTCACAGTTACGATGTTATGGCTATGAAATATAATCCCCAGATTCCTGGACAAGGTGATCTTGAAATTAGGTGGAATATGTAAAATTACTCAGATCTGTGATCAGGGCTACCTTATTTTGCTTGGAAAATATCATGCATGCATGCAGCTTTTGAAGAATGAAGAAGACAAAGAAAATCTTTACCCTCAGGAGTCCCACTTTAAGTTAGGTGGATATTATAATTATGAAGACATTCTTCTGAACTAAACAAATACTGAGTAGGAAAAACAATGGTGAAAAAGCCAAGAAAAGATCACTGTGGGAAACATCAGGATGTTTAAATCCCTTACGTCTCTGTCTCTATTTCTGTCTTGGTCTAAAAGCCTGATGAAAACCCCAGGGCAGAAGTTCTCTCTTCTTCATGCACCCAAATAACAAGGCTGGTGTGATGATGGTCAACAAACATTCTGTGATAAACATTCTTAACTAGGGCCCACAAATAGTTTCAATATAGCAGAGAAAACCTTAGAACTGTACACATACTTTTCTTTGTGGAACAGTTATGTCATTTATCAGAAAGAGTCCATAAATTACACCAGCGTCTCTGAACTAAGCATATTAAGAATAACACTTTAAGGTGTCTGGATGGCTCAGTTTATTAAGTGTCCAACTCTTGATTTCACCTCAGGTCATGATCTTGCAGTTGTGAGGTCAGGCCCCATGTCAGGCTTTGCACTGACAGTGCAGAGTCTGCTTGGGATTCTCCCCCTCCCTCTCTACCCCTTGCCCCCACTCATGCATACGCTCTCTCTTTCTCTATCTCAAAATAAATAAACTTTTTTAAAAAAAGAATAGCACTCTATAAAGGTGCTAACCAATACAAAATATAATTTGAGCCAAAATCACAAGCAACATACGTAATTTTATATTTTATAGTAGCTATACTATAAAAGTAATAAAATTTGCAAAATTAACTCCTATAATTTTTTGTAGTCTAAATATGTTCAAAATATAATTTCTCTATATAATCAATGTGCAATTATTAACAAGATATTTTTCACATGTCAAGCCACAAAACAAGTCTCAACAAATTAAAAAAAACTGAAGTCATACCTTGCATCTTTTCTGATCACAAGGCTCTGAAACTAGAACTCAATCATAAAAAAAAATCTGGAATTAGTACAAATACACGGAGATAAAATAACATGCTATGGAACAATGAATGGGTTAGCCAAGAAATCAAGGAAGAAATAAAAAATTACATGGAAACAAATGAAAATAAAAACATAATGATCCAAAATTTGGGGGATGCAGCAACAGTGTTTCTAGGAGGGAAGTTTATAGCAATACAGGCCAATCTCAAGAAGCAAAAAAAAAAACCAAAAAACAAAAAACAAAAAAAACGCACAAAAAACAAACAAAAAAACCAATCTTAACCAAACAACCTAACACCTAAAGCAATTAGAAAAAGAACAACAAACAAAACCCAAACCTAGAAAAAGGAAGAAAACAATAGAGATTAGAGCAGAAATAAATGATATAAAAACTAAAAAAGCAATAAAACAAACCAATGAAACCAAGGGCTGGTTTTTGAAAAGATCAACAAAATTGAAAAATCCCTAGCCAGACTCATGAAAAAAACCAAAACCAAAACCAGAAACAAACAAACAAAAAAAACTCAACACCACAGAAATACAAATAATTGTAAGAGAATATTAGGCAAAATTATCTACGAACAAACTCAAACAACCTAAAAGCAATGGATAAATTCTTAGAAACATATAACCTTTCAAAACCTACCAAAAGCAGGAAGAAATAGAAAATTTGAACAGACCAATTATCAGAAAAGTAATTGAATTAGTAACCAAAAAAAATTTCAACAAACCAAAGTCCAGAACCAGATGGCTTCACACATGAATTCTACCAAACATTGAAATAGGAGTTAATATCCAGGGTCGCCTGGGTGGCTCAGTAGGTTAAGCATCCAACTTTGGCTCAGGTCATGATCTTGTGGCTCGTGGGTTTGACCCCCCCCCATCAGGCTCTGTGCTGACAGCTCAAAACCGTGGAGCCTGCTTCAGATTCTGTGTCTCCTTCTCTCTCTGCTCCTCCCCTGCTCACACTCTGTCTCTCCCTCTCTCCCTCTCAAAAATAAGCATTAAAAAAAAATTTTTTTTAACATAGTACTAGAAATCCTAGCCACAACAATTCCACAACATAAAGAAATAAGAGGCATCCAAATTGGTAAGGAAAGAAGTAAAACTCACACTATTTGCAGATGATATGATACTACATATAGAAAACCTGAAAGACTCAACCAAAAAACTACTAGAACTGATGAATGAATTTAGTAAAGTTGCAGGATACAAAAATCAATGTATAGAAATCTGTTGCATTCCTATATAGGAAGCAGCAGAAAGTGAAATTAAGAAATGACTCCCTTTACAACTGCACCAAAAACAATAAGATACCTAGGAATAAATCTAAACAAGAGGTGAAAGACCTGTGTTCTGAAAACTATAAAGCACTGATGAAAGAAATTCAAGATGACACAAAGAAATGGAAAGACATTCCATGCTCATGGGTTGGAAGAACGAATATTGTTAAAATGTCTATACCACCCAAATCAGTATATACATTTAACGCAATTCCTAGCAAAATATCAGCAGCATTTTTCACAGAACTAGAACAAGCAGTCCTAAAATTTGTGTACAGCGTTGTAGCTGTCAAAGCAATCTTGAAAAAGAAAAACAAAACTGGAGGTGTCACAATTCCAGATTTCATGTTAAAACTGCTACAAAGTGGTAGTAATTAAAGCAGTATGGTACTGGCATAAAAATAGACATATAGATCAATAGAATAGAAAAATAAAAACAAGACTAACCTATGATTATATGGTCAATTAATCTTTGAAAAAGGAGGAATAAATCTGCAATAGGGAAAAGACTGTCTCTTCAACAAATGGTGGGAAAACTGGACAGTTACATGCAAAAGAATGAAGCTGGACACAAAAATAAACTCAGAATGGAATAAAGACCTAAATGTGAGACCTGAAACCATAAAAACTGTTGGAGAAAGCACAGGCAGTAATCTCTGACATTGGCTGTAGCAACATTTTTCTAAATATGTCTCCTGAGGCAAAGGAAACAAAAGCAAAAATAAACTATCAAGACTACATCAGAATAAAAAGCTGCACAGTGAAGGAAACAATTAACAAAACTAAAAGGCAATCTAGTGAAATGGAGAAGATATTTACAAATGATATATCCAGCAAAGGGTTAATATCCAAATATATAAAGAACTGAAAAAACAGCCAAAAAACAAGTAATCTAATTAAAAATGGGCAGAATACATGAACAGACATTTCTCCAAAGAAAGGAATACAGATGGCCAATAGACACATGAAAAGATGCTCAACATCACTCATCATCATCAGGAAAATGCAAATCAAAACTATAATGAGATATCACTTCACATTTGTTAGAATGGCTACAATAAAAAACACAAGAAACAACAGGTATTGGTGAGGATATGGAGAAAAAGAAACCCTTTTTCTTGGTTGGTAGGAATGCAAACTGGTGCAGCCACTGTGGAAAACAATGTGGAGTTTCCTCAAAAAATTAAAAAAAGAACCACACTATGATGCCACAATCATATTACTGGATATTTACTCCAAAAATATATAAATACTAATTCAGAGGGATACATGCACCCCAATGTTTATAGCAGCACTACCTACAATAGCCAAACTATGAAGCAGCCCAAGTGTCCACCAATAGATGAATGAATAAAGAAGAGTTGGTATACACACACACACACACACACACACACATATATATATAATGGAATGAATATATACATATAATGGAATATATAATGAAAAAAAAATATATATATATTATATATATATAATATATATATAATATATATATATATTATATATATATATAATGGAATGTTAGTCATAAAAAGAATGAAATCTTGCCATCTGTAACAATATGGATGGAGGTAGAGAGTATAATCCTAAGCAAAGTAAGTCTGTCAGAGAAAGAAAAATACCATAAGATCTCACTCCTATATGGAATTTAAGAAACAAATGAGTAAAGGGGAAAAACAAAAAAGAGAAAGAGACCAACCAAGAAACAGATGCTGAACTACAGAGAACAAACTGATGGTTACCAGAGAGGAAATGGGTGGGAAGATGGGTGAAATACGTAATGGGATTAAAGAGTGCACTTATCATGATGGGAAAAAAAGATATTTTTCATTCTTAGCTTTCAGAACCTGGTGTGTAGTTTATACTTCCAGCATAAAAAGCTGCACAGTGAAGGAAACAATCAACAAAATTAGCTATTATCTGGCTGGCAATTAGCTATTACTTGGCTGGGGACTACTATATTGGGTACTGTAGCTCTCTAGTTTTCCTTTTGCGCCATCTTTCCTCATGATATGGTTTCATGGTTTTTACCCCACTCACATGCTTTGCCTCTTGATCTCAGAGGTAAAGCTTCCAGTTTTTCACTACTGAGTTCAATGTTAGAGGTAGCCTTTTCATATATGGCCTTCATTATATTGAGATACTTTTCATCTATCCTAGTTTGTTGAGAGTTTTTATCATGAGGGCTAAATTTTGTCAAATGCATTTTCCACAACTATTGAGACAGTCATGTACATTTTATAATTTATACTGTTAATAAGGTATATTACATTAATTGATTTTCATATGTTGAACCATCCTTGCATCCCAGGGATAAATCCCACTTGGTCATGGTGTATGATCTTTTCAATGTGCTGTTGGACTCAGATTCTTAGTGTTTCATTGAGTTTTTTTTTTTTTTTTTTTTGCCTCTTAGATTTATCAGGGATATTAGCCTGTAGTTACCTTTTCTTGTGGTGTCTTTGTCTGGCTTTCGTATCTGCAGTAATACATATATATGGAAATTGGAGGAAAATGAATGTGATAAATACATAATATATATACATATTTTTTAAAGTTTTTTAAATTCTTTATTTAGTTTTGAGAGAAAGAGACAGAATATGAACAGGGGAAGAGCAGAGAGAGAGGGAGATACAGAATCTGAACCAGGCTCTAAGCTGTCAGAACCAGAGCTCCAGGCTCTAAGCTGTCAGAACCAGAGCTCCAGGCTCTAAGCTGTCAGTACAGAGATTGACATGGGGCTCAAACTCATGAACTGTGAGATCATGACCAGAGACAAAGTTGGACGTTCCACCGACTGAACCACCCAGGCACCCCTTTATATAATATTTTAATGAGGATCTTTTTAAAGTATGATATTCATGATGTGAATCAGTTTATTAGAAAGAAATTAGAAAACTGCACAGCCTCCATTGAGCTTAGAAAACATTGACACACACCTAATGTTTTTGCTTTATTTATGAGAAAAACAAATGATTAGCTACTTTACATTAATGTAATATTTGGTAACAGACTTCTTCATGAGCTCAAGTGTTTTGAGTATTACTTTTTTAAAATATTTATTTATTTATTTATTTATTTATTTATTTATTTAACATTTATTTATTATTGAGAGACAGAGAGAGACAGAGCATGACCAGGGGAGGGCCCGAGAGACGGGGAGACACAGAATCCGAAGCAGTCTCCAGGCTCTGAGCTGTCAGCACAGAGCCTGATGCGGGGCTGGACCCCACAAACTGCGAGATCATGACCTGAGCTGAAGTCGGACACTCAACTGACTGAGACACCCAGGCATGGTTTTCATGGTTTTCCTTGAAGAGTGCATACTTACTATTTAGCATGGCCATCAAAAAGTTAATTCATGGGGCACTTGGATGGCTCAGTTAGGCATCCGGCTCTTGATTTCAGCTCAGGTCATAATCTCATGGTTGGTGGGATTGAGCCCTACATCAGGCTCTGTGCTGACAGCATGGAGCCTGCTTGCAATTCTCTATCTCCCTCTCTCTGCCCCTCTCCTGCTCATGCTTTCTCTCTCAAAATAAATAAATAAACTTAAAAATATATTAATTCATTACTTGAGTTCTTAATCAAATGTAGTTCTTAGTGGATTCAATTTATCATCAACTAGTTTTTCTTGTGTCCCAACTATAAGGAGACTGTCTCTGACTGGAAAAAATTTACCAACCAATATCAGTCTAATCTTTCCTCCCATTTTATTTATTGTAAATCTTCCCTGTTAATTAGCAACACTCATATAACCGACTCTCAACTTTGTTCTCATGCCCTAGGAACTCAATTTCTGTTTCTTTAATTTTAATTACATTATTTTATTCTGAGTAGTGATTTCTTCCAAATAAATCCTGTCTAATTTTTGACACCATGTTTCAAAAACAAAAATCTACTCCCTAAATCATGACTATTTGTTTCTGGCCTCAACATTTTTTTTTTTTTTTGGCAGGATGTCTGGGAAATCTATATTTGGAGAAGATTATTTCTTTTTTAATAATTCAGATAGGACATTTAAAAGTAAATCACTTGATGGAATATTTTATGTTTCTTTTTATTTTCTCAATTACTATGTACTTTTGAAGAGTTTCTTTTGAGCTTAAAAAAATAAACAAAATAAAACATAAACAAAACACAAAATGTAGCCCTATGAGGGTCATTGAATGTGTACAAAAATTGTTATGCCTTAGAAGACTATGTCTGTGAGATGGACATATTCTTCATACCCTATCATTTATTTACTTTTATAAATAGGCAATGCTAACTTTTCTGACTAATCCCTAGTCCTTAGACACTATACACAACTCGAGTCTTTACTGGAAAACATTTATTTCAAACAAATCTTGAAAGTTTCCAACTCTCTAAAAATCATAAGCTGTATACATTTGTCCCAAGAGAAATATTATTGGAAACACAGATAAAATATGGTTTTCTGATAAAATATTTTATAAGTGAGGTATAAAGTTTGTCAATTCTTATTTTCAGTCATTCTCAGATTCTAAGTATTAAATTCAGACAAGTACACACATTTTACAACTGTGCATAACGTTTGACCAGCAATTTACAGTTTACAGATCACTTTCTTTGGTTTGTTGGCCACAGAGCTCTCATGTCATGAATGAGAATATAATTAGAAATCTTAAATTACTTTAATAAACAATTTAGTCAACAGCAACACCCTAATTTAGAGTGGATGAAATAGAAGTTTCATCTAAAGAGGTTAAATAAAATGGAGATCTGCTGAAGAAGAAGAACAACAACAACAACAAATCAACAAAAAACATACTATTTGTAATGCTGCTAATTAACTTCCTTTGATGCCTAAAGAAAACCAAATACCAAGAGGAGCCTTTACTTTCACTGTAGCAAATGAGATTGTTCAAGCTTAAAAGAATTATTGAACAGAAAATTATCACAAAATAGTAAAGATTTGTATGATATAATAAAATGATAATAAGAAACATAAAAAACATATGAAGGCAATAAAGTATCTGAAACAAGACTGGAGAAAAAAATAAAATGTAATTAAAACAGATAATGTTTATTTTTAACCTATGTATTTAATTGGGAGATACAGCTGAATCTAGTATAGATTCTCAGAATCTGGTATAGCTTTAAAGGGCATTAAATACAACAGTGCCAGTGTTTTCATTCTCAGAGAGAGCAGACTTTATCCACATAATAACTAAGTTTTTTTTTCCCCATGGCAATTCAGACTGCTAGAACTAAGGAATCTAATATCTTGCCTATTCTAATGAGCATTCAGTTGTATATTAAATATTATAATAATGTGTACTTGTAATAAGTTATAATGTTATAATAGGTTATAATATTAACTTTTATATTGAGGTTAAAACATTTTTCTTATACCTTTAATGGATTTTTAGAGCTGGAAAGATAAGTTCAAATTCAGTTTTCCAAAAACAATCAAGATCTAAATTTTAATTTGTGTCCAGATAAGATAGTACAATATGCTGAAAATACCATTATCTTAACTGTGAGAATTCTTTTTTCCTTCTGTTATGAAATTTTTGGATTAACTTCTTCAATTCACTCATGAGTGATCTCCTTTATGCCACTTTTCCTACAAGGAATAACCTGTATCCAAACTATACAATTAGAATCAAATCAAAAATTTCCATAAAATTATGAGGGTTTCATATATGAAGTTTAGACTGTATCTGGTCTCCCATTAGGATTACCTTATTTGCAAGATAACTGTGACTACTTTCCTAACCTTTTAGGTAAATAATAAAACTGCTTTTGTGGTAGACAGGTCTAATACCAATTGCTAGAACCTATGAACAGGTCAGGTGACATGGCAAAGGGGAATTGAGGTCCTAATCAGACAACCTTGAAAAGGAGAGAGAATCCTGGGTTATTTGAGTGGTCCAAGTCTCATAAAGATACTTATAAATGTCTGAGGGAGACAGGAAAGAGAACTACAGAGATGCCAACATGAGAAAGACTTGGCTGACTTTTCTAGCTTTAACATAGAGGAACAGGGGCACAAGCCGAGGCATGTGGGCACCATCTAGAAACTAGGAAAGGTGAGGAGATGGATTTTCTCTTAGAACCAACAAAAGGTTGCAGCCCTGTCTACTGACATCTTGATCTTAGCCCAGTGAGATTATTTTCTGACCTCCAGGTCTGTAAGATGATAAATCTGTTTTGTTCTAAATCAAAATCACTAAGTTTGGGGTAATTTATTATGTAATCATAGGAAATTATTAACAGAAACTATGTCTTGGCCTTGATGAGGGTAACCTGAATTGCAAGAACATCCCAAATGATGCCCCCAATTTTTAAATAAATCAAAAAAAATGATGTAGTAACTAGGAATTTGTCTCTAATTTAGTGATTAATTTAGCAATTGGGTTTCAATGCTGCCATAAGCCTATAAAAATTTGAAAACATGGAGATGATAAATATAATCAATAAATTATTGGTATCTCTGATCAATTGTTTCTCAAAATGCTGTTTTGTTCTTTCTATAACCTGGGAGCTGAATAAGATACAGACGGAAAGAAATGGCAGTGTTGATTTCAGTATTAAAAAAAAAATAACATGTTTTGCTTTATTTAAAGAGAATTATATTTCTTTTCAGTGGCATTTTACCATTTATATTTGTGTTCTTGCTTTAACTTATGTTTTAAATACATTATTATATAAAAATATGCTTTTTCCAGACAGTCTTTTCAATAAATGGTACTGGGAAAACTGGACAGCTACAGGCAAAAGAATTAAACTGGACCACTTCCTTACACCATAGACAAAAAAAGCTCAAAATGGACTGAAGACTTAAATGGGAGACACAAAACCATAAAATTCCTTGAGGAAAAACCAGGCAGTAATTTCTTGGACAACGGCCTTAGCAACTTTTTCTAGATGTATTTCCTCAGGCAGGGGAAACAAAAGCAAAAATCAACTATTGGGACTATATCAAAATAAAAAGCTTTTGCACAGTGAAGGAAACCATCAATAAAGCAGGAAGGTAACCTACTGAATGGGAGAAGAGATTCACAAATGATATATCTGATAAAGGGTTAATACCCAAAATATATAAAGAACTTATGTAACTCATCACCAAAAAATAAATAATTCAATTAAAATGGGCAAAGGACCTGAATAGACATTTTTCCAAAGAAGACATACAGATGGCAAACAGACACATGACAAGATACACATCACTCAACATCAGGGAAATGCAAACCAAAGCCACAATGAAATATCACTACACCTGTCAGAATGGCTAGTATCAAAAGGGTAAGAAATAATAAGTGTTAGTGAGGATGTGGAGAAAAAGGAACTCTCATGCTCTGTGGATGGGAATGTATGTTTTGAGAGGTTCCTCAAAAAATTAAAAATGGAAATACCATATGGTCCAATAATTCCACTACTGGGCATTTACTCAAAGAAAATGAAAACACTAATTCAAAAAGATACTTGCACTCCCATGTTTATCATAGCATTATTTACAATAGCCAAGATAGGGAAGCAATTAAAGTGTCCATCGATAAATAAATGGATAAAGAAGATGTGGTATATATTTATACAATAGAATATCACTCAGCCATAAAAAACAATGAGACCTTGCCATCTGACCAAATGGATGAACAGAGAGGATATTATGCTTAGTAAAATAAGTCAGACACAGAAAGACAAATACCAAGTGATTTCACTTATACATGGAATCTAACAAACCAAACAACTGAATAAACAAATAAAAAGCACAAACAGACACATAAATAAAGAGAACAAGCAGATGGCTACCAGAGGGGTGGAAGCATGGGCAAAATGGGTGAAGGGGAATGGGAGGTACAGACTTCCAATTATTGAATAAGTCCCAGGGATTAAAAAAAAAAAAAAAGGTACAGCACAGGGAATACAGTCAATGGTAATGTAATAGCATTGTATGGTAGCTACACTTGTGAGCACAGCATAATGAAAGTGATTGCTGAATGACTATGTTGTATACCTAAAACTAATGACAGTATATATATCAAATATATTTCAATAAAAAACATGCAAAAGAAGAGAATATGCCTTTTTTCCTCAAATTATCTTAGAGATATAAGGAGAATAGTTTTCTATTTCTTTTTGCAACTTTAAAAATACTGGGCAGTCATTTCTTTTCTTCTTTTGCATGATACCAGAAAATAGTCTATGCAGAATTTGTTTCCTCAGATGCAATGCAGATGACTTCTCCAGGTTTCTCTTTCTACCTTCTGTGAAAACTGTTCCCTCTCCTCTCTGAGTTATCATTTAAAGTCCTGGTTATTTCTACAACACATCATTTTTACTCAGCCTGAAAGTCTCAGGTATGTAAGGAGGAAGAAGGTAAACACAAGCTTTAGGCTTTGTTGAAAAGTCTGTGCCCTATATTCATGATCTATTTCTCCTCTTCTGCAGTATGTTTGAGCTGTATCTCCCCCACTCTTCTTGCACCTCTAATGACCCACATTCTAAGTAGAATTTCCTATTGCTTGCACTCAGACATGACTCCATATGCGGCTTACTCTGTCTTAAATGTTTCTCAGAAATCATTTCTAAACAACCCAGATGAAATGGAAAGCTTAAGTGCTATCCTTGGCCCTATGTCAATAATCCATGGGAATTCCCTCATACATTCATACCCTTCCTAACTTCTTTTTTTCATAGACTTTTTGGTATTCTCAGCTACAAAAATAGTAATGCCTTCCTAGGAGGATTTTTGGAAATTTGGGGGGGTATTTCTGATTTTCTCAATGACTGGAATTCTACTGACATTTAGCAAACCAAGCCCTGGGATTCAAAACATCTTATATTGTTCTAGACAGTTTTGAATAGCAAAGAACCATTCTACCAGAAATGGTAATAGCACCCTTGCTCAGAAACCCTCAAATGATAGTTTCTCTCTCTTCCTCCCTCCCTCTCCTCCCTCCTCTTCCTCCATACTTAGTAGTTGGTACCTATTTATTTTGAAGATAATTATCTCTGTCGGTATTATTTCACTCTTCGCTTTTAGATTTCCTCTAGACTGCAAAAGTGCTGTGTCTGCTGAGACTCTGAGGTGGTAGGAGTTTCTTTGAGTGTGAGGTCTTTATACAGCTTTCTGTGAGCTCTGACTCTTGACCTTGGTAAACTTTCAAATTTGGAGTGTTTTATTAAATATTTTTAGTGGTATGTCTACATACCTTCTTTCCTTTGTAATGCTTCCTTTTTTAAAAATTTATTTTGATAGACAGTGCTCTAGTGAGGAAGGGGCAGAGAAAGGGGGAACAGAGGGTGAATCCCAAGCAGGCTCTGCACTGTCAGCACAACGTCCTGTGGTGGTGGGGCTTAAACTCTGAGGCGTGACCTGAACAGAAATCAAGTCTGATGCTTAACTCTTTAACAAAGCTGCCATTTATACTCATTTCTTTGGAAAAGGTCTGCCGGTGATTTCCCCTCCTAGTTTCAATCATTGTTCTTCAGTGGGTCATTGGTGAGAGAATTTCCGTAATCCTGACTGCCTCTTTCTTCTTCATCTAGAACAGAGTTCTCCAATTGGACATTGCCCGGTGATGGACACATCCTACATTCTGCACTTCCTAATATAGTAGACAATAAACACATGCAGCTCCTGAGCCCTTATAAAGTGGCTAGTGTGACTGAGGCAATTCTTAATTTTAATTGATTTTCATTAATTAATTTTAATTACTTCATATTTAAAAAGCCACATGTGCCTAATGGCTACAATATTGGACAGTAGAAACTTGAAATCAGATTTCTTCCTAGCAGAGCACTCCAGGAAGCTGCTGTAAATCAAGTGGTGTTTGCTCATGAGATAAAATCTAGCTGCTATGCTTAAGCTCCACTGTATCTTTCTTCAGAGTGGAAATATTATCTTCTTCTTCAGTGCTCTTTTTTTTTTTTTTAATTTTTTTTTTCAACGTTTATTTTATTTTTTTGGGACAGAGAGAGACAGAGCATGAACGGGGGAGGGACAGAGAGAGAGGGAGACACAGAATTGGAAACAGGCTCCAGGCTCTGAGCCATCAGCCCAGAGCCTGACGCGGGGCTCGAACTCACGGACCGTGAGATCGTGACCTGGCTGAAGTCGGACGCTTAACTGACTGCGCCACCCAGGCGCCCCTTCAGTGCTCTTTTAACTGTATGTGCTGTTTATTGTGCATGCCATCTTGCAAGAACTTCAGAGATAGTTTTTAAATGAATGAACCCACAGGTCACAGGCAATTGAAATTTTAATACAAAAGCTCATAAAAAACTTTTCAAAAAGCTGCATTTTATCACAAAGGAACATACTTTAACTTGGATTGCTCGTCAGTTTTAAAGATTGTTGGATTCTCTCTTTTCTCCCTTCTTCCTCTGATTTTCCTCCTTCACCTGATTCCATGGATTGGAAGAATACAGGAGCCTTATTGAAGACATAAACCGATAGTTCTCAAAGTGCAATCTCAGAGTAGGAGCATTAGCCTGACCTAGAAAAGTGTCCTAAGTTCACATTATCAAGCCAGACCCCTAAGAATACAAAATCATAAACCTTGAGGGAAGAGGCTAACAATGTTTCCTTTAACAAGTCTTCCAAGTGATTCTCTGATGCACGTTATTGACTCAACCACTGTTCTGAACAGCAGCAGCAAAACTACATGAAAAACTGAAGCAAATGCAAGCATGCTGAGGCAAGTTACCTTACAAGAAACAATTTCCTAATTTTTTATTACCTTGGCAGATATGTACTGAAGACTATGCTCTAGGAGGCCCTGAGCTCAGTGGTTACCTATCTCCTCTAAGTGGTTATGGAAAGCTGTTTTGCACTTGAGAGCACATGCCCTCAGCCTGGTAGCATGGTTCTAGGAATCATATATTGCTTAATTAATCTTGTATTAATCTCCTTCTTAAAGGGTGGAAACATAACTTGTCCAAGGTTCTCTTGCTTCTTTACATAATAATAACGTGATCATACTTTGCATCTCAATTTTAATTGTTGGTAGAATTCCTATGTTACTCAAACTGTTTTAGTTAATAGCATAAACATTATACATCCAAGTTGTCACTGTACCCACCTACTGGTTTACTTTGAAACCAAAATAAATTTTGTTTGGAACTCTCCCCACAATCACACCTTTGGTCCTATACTTAATTCTCTCTCATTCTTTTCTTAATGTATATTTATTTTTAAATATATATATAATATATATAAAATGTGTATATATATAATTTTTAAATATTTATGAGAGAGAATGCACATGTGTGTGCATGCGTGAGTGAGTGTGAGAGGGGCAAAAAAAGAGTGGGACACAGGGTCTGAAGCAGGTGCTGTGCTGACAGCAGAGAGCCCAGTGCAGGGCTCAAACTCACAAACCCCTTGATGGTGACCTGAGCTGAAGTCAGACAGAGGGAGAAGAGAGAGAATCCCAAGCTGGCTCCACACAGAGCCCAATGCAGGGCTTGATCCCAAGACCATGGAATCATGACATGAGCTGAAATCAAGAGTCAGATGTTTAACCAACTTAGTCACCCAGGTGCCCCTCTCTCATTCTTAATTTTCTCACTTATCTTTGTCGCTCTCCACATCAAAGACAAAAAGACCTTGCATGAGTTCTCTTATTTCTGCTTTTCTTAAACTACAGTCTATAAAGCTCTGTCTCTCTCTCTTTCATCTTTATATCTATCTATCTATCTATCTATCTATCTATCTATCTATCTATCTTTCTATTACTTTCTTTGGTTCTTAGGAATCAATTCCTCTTTTTCCCTTATTATTTCATGGAGAGCTACATGGTTGATTTCCTCTGTCCTTTCTAATCACTTCAAACCTAGAAACACCATTCTACAAATTAAATGGTTTCAAGTAGTGGAAGAGAGTGGTAAGACAGAAAAAAAAATATTCCCATATTGAGATAAATATGTAAAGCATCTCGTATAGTTCTTGGCACACAGTCAACAGTCAATAAATGTTCTTCTTTTCCTTGACCTTAAACAGAAAGCACTTTGTAGAGTGTACCAGTGGAATGCATCTATATTCATAGAGAGTCATATCTTCTCAATTTCCTGCATTAGTAAAGATTTGTTCAATAGCAATTAGCATCAGAAATTGGTAAGGCAATAGAAATACAGTTGATGAGTTGCTGTGGTTAAGTCAGAATATTTGGTACTTCACGCACTGAAGTGTGTGTAGTTGTAGACAGTGAGACCCAGACTTTGCTATAAGAGAGATGAAGGTGAGGCATATTTTGTGTAGTGGACAAAGGATTCCAGAGCAGGAAAGAGGACTGAATGAGATAAAGGAGGCTCCCTGTGAGCAGACAATGGTCCATATTACCAATATAAGATGAAACACCATTTTCAAAGGAAACACATTTAGAAGAAAGGTACACAATGGTAGGATTTCTAGGTGGCAGTCATTCTCAACAGTGTTTGGGTAGTACAGCTGTAGGTTAAGAAGATGCATCCCAGGGAATTCCAGGGACTCTAAACATGAGAACATTTCAGGAGGGGGATCTGACATGAACTACTCTTGTTTCCTCGGAAACTAGCCTAGAAACAAGGAATCAGGGACATAGGTAAAATCTTATGAGGTCAGACTTGTTTTTTACACCATGAATCACAATTAGGGAACCTAAAACTCAGGGGCTATACCTATTACACCAGTCATTTCAGATTCCTTTTCATTCCAGATTCCTTTTTCTAGTGCAGGAATTGCACTAATTTTATCACCAGGTATATTTCTCATTAATGCACGTGTTTGACAAGAATGAGTTTACTGGTAGCTCATGAAAGAAGGGCCGGATTGGGAACAGCATTAAGATTTCTGGCTAAGACACTCACAATAGCCTGGAGTGATGGTTCTCAAACTTCAGTACACATCAGAGCTATAGAGCATTTTCAAACAGAAGCTCCTGGAATCCAGTCCGAGAATATCTGATTCAATAGGTTTGGGGAATGACCTGGATCTGCATGTCTAACAAGTTCTCAGGTAGTGTTACCAGAATTAGTGAGCAAAAATGCAGTTAAGTTGAATTTTAGATAAATAAAAACTATCTTTTTTATGCTTCATGCAGTATTTAGGACACATTTATACTAAAAAAAATTACTCTTTGTTTATATGAATTCATATTTAACTGGCAACCCTTTTCCCATGTCATATTATTGCCACTGCTCCTGGGATCACACTTTGAGAACCACTGTTATCTCTATATAAGTATAGAGATATACTTTATAAGTGCATGTAGTTCCATCTAGAACCCACCACAAGATAGATTTTTCTAAGTTATTTACATGGTAATACACATGTGTGCAAAACTGGATCTTAAAGTGGAAGTTTGGGTTGGCACATCAAAAGAAAATTGGTATCACATTTTAAAAGATATACTAGACCATATGCAGTGATTACAAAGAAAATTCTCAAAACATAGTTCTTTACTATTTACTACTCTTTAATCCTCAATTACACAGAGTGTACAAAAAGACTCAGTGATGAAACCAGTGATAATTTTTATTAACGTTTTCTTTAGAGAGAGCTTTTCATGAATCCAGCCAACCACTCCAAGAAGGAAAGATGAAGCATTACACCTTGAATCTAAAGACATAACAAGACTTCCAAGAAAAAGGACTCAAGAGCACATAGGGATAGAGCTTTGGGTATGCCCAGTGTATTTGGCTTATTACATGCATAACACAAGGAATGAATTGTAACTGTGACTTGAAATGACCATAATGTGTTTTATTTCATAAGATGAACTAGGAAAGTCATGGGATTGCCAAAATTTGTTTCTGGAGTCTACGAAAGAAATAGTTATCTGAAATAAGTAAACTTAAGTAAGAGTAGAAGATAAAAATTAAGTTGATTCTAGTGTTAAATCTCAAGTGTTGTTATTGTTCTAAGGAATGGTTCTATATATTAACTGGGTCAGTTTTGTTTATTCTTTAATATATTATACTTATTCTTTAATACATATAGGCCAACATATATATCATATGTATCTATGCCACTGTGTGTATGTATGTATGTATGTATGTATGTGTGTGTATGCCTACCCAGCCTATGTGTTGATCTCATATAGTTTATTGTATAATGTGTACCAGGATATTTTCAAGTAATTATTTTCTGTTGGCAATATAAAATCTGGAGCTGAATGTTTCTCTTGAAGCACTGTGAAGAAGACCAAACTTTTCTAGCCCTGCTTGTGCTCTAGAACTCATCAGATGCACCTTGCACACACACTATTTTGCCTTCGGCATCTTCCTGCTGTTTATATCCTTGGGCATTGTATGATATTTTTGAAAATTAATTTTAGGAGAATTTTAGATTTACAAAAATTTGTAAATATAGTACAGAGAGTTCCCACATTAGTAAAGTTTCTGCTTTTCTTAAACTACAGTCTATAAAGCTCTGTCTCTCTCTCTCTATCATCTTTATATCTATCTATCTATCTATCTATCTATCTATCTATCTATCTATCTTTCTATTACTTTCTTTGGTTCTTAGGAATCAATTCCTCTTTTTCCCTTATTATTTCATGGAGAGCTACATGGTTGATTTCCTCTGTCCTTTCTAATCACTTCAAACCTAGAAACACCATTCTACAAATTAAATGGTTTCAAGTAGTGGAAGAGAGTGGTAAGAAAGAAAAAGAAAGAAAGAAAGAAAGTTTCCTTTATCATTAACATCATATATTAGCATGGTACTTTTGTCACAATAAATGAACCAATTTTATATATTATTATTAACAAAAGTCCATGCATTATTCAAATTTTCTTAGCTTTTATCCAATTTCCCTTTTTTTTTCTGTTCCAGAATCCCACCAGGATTCCACATTACATTTAGTTGTCCTGTCTTCTTAGGCTACTCTTGGATGTGATGGTTTGTTTTTGATGATTTTGATGGTTTTGAGGATTATGAGCCAGATAAAAAAATCTCTCACTTGGGACTTATCCAATGTTTTCATCATGATTATATTGAGGTGATGTGTTTTGGGGAGGAAGACCACAGAGACAAAGTGCCATTTTGATCACATTCTGTCAAGGATACCTATTACAAATATGAGCTATTACTATTAATGTGGATCTTCATCACCTGTCTGAGGTAGTGTTAGTCAGTTTCTCCACTGTAAAGTTACTTTTTCCCCCTCCTTCCATAATATGTATCCTTGTCTTAGCCAGTACTTTTGCATAGGATTTATGTTGAATACAGATTACAGTATGTGGTGGTTGAATGTTTTTTTACAAACCTATTTGTTCTGGAAAGTGACTGAGCCTGGCACAGTTATTCAATGATTCATTAACCTAAATCCATCATGGCTTCAAAAGATCTTTTTAAAATTCTGGTATACTGAGGGTGGAATCTTACAAGGTGAGGAATCTTTCTTCACAGTGAGAGGAGCATTCTTCTTTTTGTTTTTTAAAATGTTTTATTTATTTTTGAGAGAGAGAGAGAGAGAGAGAGAGAGAGAGAGAGAGAGAGAGAGAGAGAATGACCAGGGGAAGGGCAGAGAGAGGGAGACATGGAATCTAGAGTAGGCTCCAGGCTCCAAGCTGACAGCACAGAGCTCAATGCAGGGCTCAAACTCATGAACCATGAGATCATGATCTGAGCTGAAGTCGGATGCTTAACGGACTGTGCCACCCAGGTGCCCCAATGACAGGAGCATTCTTATATTCTGTTGAAAAGGTGAAAAGTTTCTCTAGACCTATCCTATGGTCAGAGCGCTAGACCATATCTTCTGGCCCAATCCATACTATTCAAACTGAGGACTTTAATAGTGGTTTTACTTATATAGTAGTTTGCCAACAGTTTTCTGTATTTAAAAGTGATCTCCTAATATTCCTCCCCTAGAGAGTGTCTAATAATTGGCATTGCTTTCAGCAAACCATGCTTTTAGCTTATTTGTTCGTGTATTCCTAATTCTTACTTCTAAATAACTTAAACACCAACCTGAATGTTGAGCACATTAGCTGCTGTTATTGATAATGAGCAACCTTAAGAACATTTCAGACTACCAAAAAGCTTCCACACACTTCTTGAGCTACCAATAACATTTGTTTTATTTGATTTTGTTAAAGTTCAAGTATTTTTCCTGTGCTATCTCACCCTGAAAATAGGCAGCAACCTTATAACTTATGGAAGTTGTCAATAGGCTTCATGGACAAAACACCAGCAGCTAGTAATGAAAGTGAAACGTCAACATTTAATTGTTGAAAATGAATGAGTATTTAAAACCTAAACATAAATCCAAAAGATAGAAACCCACAAAATTAAAGCAGATGGATTTGTGAGTAGACTGAACTACATTCCAGTATTGTTAAAATTGTCTAGAAATTTATTAGTGATTTTTACACTAATAGCATTTGTATCAAATGATCTTATGAATTTAAGAATTAGACTGTCCAGATTCTTTATTAAGGTAATTTAACACCCAGAAAAGTTATTCTATGAGTTTGTGCTCATAGAGCTTATGAGTGCTTATTGGGTTTGTCTACCAATTTTCTCACCAGGTTTAGCAATTTTGGGTTTGGGGTTTATCTTCAAAATAGAAGACAAGCCACTTAACAATATTAGATTTGTCGTTATTTGCCTAAGGCCAAGATGTGTTATAATCATCTCTAATTAGGAGTGAGAAGGGTGCTAGAACCGATTAGGCAGAATTCAAAGATGCAGAATGGAGTTCCTCTCATTTCTTTGTTACAACACATTAAATCCTGAAAATTTTTTTTTTTCTTAGGAGAAAAAGGAGAATAGAATTGGGGGGTACAAAATGTTATATAAGTCATGAATGTAAAATATGAGCCAAATTACAATAGGACAAAATGTGGATCATCACTAAACGGGTTTCTCTAATAAGTAATTCATAGAGATTACAATATATTGCTCATCTCCTTTTAGTTACCTTCTAGATGATGCTTTCCTGTTTGTAATTACACATTTGCACATTACTGAAGGCTGAAATGATTATCTATCCTTAAATATATACTCTTAATACTTTTCTGTGTGTGTAATATGTATGTGTGTGTGCATGCTTGTGAGAGAGCGAGACAGTAAGAACAAAAGTGAGACAGGAAGAGAGAGAAAAACAGACTTCTCTCAGTCAAAAATATCCTGAGAAAGTGTGTTTAATCTCTGAGTACTTTACTTGGAATAAATTACGATTCTAATTGTCCCTAGGTTATTTTCCATACATCTTCTATTATCAAACACTAGATACAATATCAGTATTAAATAATTTAAAATAACATTGATGATCCTAGAATTTTGTTTGTTTGTTTATTTATTTATTTATTTATTTTAACACTTATTCATTTTTTGAGAGACAGAGAGCAACAGTATGAGCAGGGGAAGGACAGAGAAAGAGGGAGACACAGAATTCGAAGCAGGCTCCAGGCTTTCAGCTGTCAGCACAGAGCCCAACATGGGGCTCGAACTCACCAGCAGTGAAATCATGACCCGAGCTGCAGTCGGACACTCAATCGACTGAGCCACCCAGGCACCCTCCTAGAAACCCTCTGTTTTATATGTGTGTGATATTCAATATCCATGAACAAACAACAAAAAGTCATAGAACCCTCCTATGTAGCAAACACCATGCTAGATGTCAAAGCACAAAGGGGAGTATTCTAAACAGCCTATCCAGGAGTACGCATGGCTGTGAGGTGATGTTAAAGAAGAAATTATAAGCATAATTACAGTAAATACATAGCACATATGGATGAATGAAGAAACTACAGAGAAGATATAATACAAGGCATTGTAAAACTTGTGGCTGAGAAATTAAATTTATCTAGATAATGAGGTGTGTCAGTGAGAAAATGATCCTTGAGGAGTTAACATTTACATTGAGAAAGAAAAAATAAAAAACAATTAGCCACAAGAGGAGGTGAATGGATAGGGTAGTGATTAGATTCAGGAAGAAGAAATAGCTCTGTGAAGCAAGATACACAGATGGTCCAAAATAAAAGTGATGGTTTGGAAATTAGGAATATAATCAGAGGGGTGGTTCTAAAAGTTATAATTTCTTCTAAACAACTGCAACCTTTACAATGAAAAACAGATGAACAAAGCAAAGATAACTGTTTTTTTCAAGTGCTCCATAATATAGTTGTGCTGTTAAAATTTTAGTCCCCCAAAACATGAAGTTGATGTTTAGGTACATTCTTTGGAGGGGGAATCAGAAGCTCAGAAATTTTGCTTCTAGCATCATCCAGCTAGGTGACACAATGGGTCTTTATATCCAGATCTATCTGATTCCACTATTTTCTTCTTACTCTCTCACTCTTTAATTCTGTACAACTATTTTTCTGCTTGTTGTCAAAAGGATTCAACACTCCTGACCCTCTGTGTTGGTGAGTCAATATCTGCCTCCTTCCTCTTTGCAACTTACCTTCCCCTCATCATGAGGAAAGCATGTTATAAGAAGAATCCTAGCTGATTCATTTTAACTGAAATGCTTGCCATATGATTATGGAGAAACAGAACAAGCATTCCAATAGTTTAGTAAGTGAAGGCAGAAGTCTTTTCCCAGAGCTCCACCTGTCTGAGATCATTTGATTTGTTCTAATCTGCAGGGATAGCTCCATATTAGTACTAGATGATCCTAAGGGTCAAGGATTTATCTCAATCCTTCAATTTGCTCCATATTCACTTCACTTGTTTTAGGAGAAAAAATACACATACAAATTTCACAGATAGGTGATACACAATTGTTTGCATGTGTTTGTAGTTTACGAGAGTGCTGGAGGATAAGTTGAGGAAAGGTTGAGGAAAAGGAGGAATCTCCTTTATCTCTATGAGACTTCTCCATCAAAACATAATGTTATTGATGTAACTGCTACCTGCCCATTAAAGTGAGTTTTATTGTCACATTTGTCAATCAAAA
The DNA here is from genome assembly GCF_028018385.1 of Neofelis nebulosa. Classification (NCBI taxonomy): domain Eukaryota; kingdom Metazoa; phylum Chordata; class Mammalia; order Carnivora; family Felidae; genus Neofelis; species Neofelis nebulosa. The sequence continues at coordinate 42,697,274 of NC_080791.1, read as the reverse complement.
TGAGCTCTACTAAGAATGATTGGATAATTATGCCTTTCTATGGGAAAAAAATGTAAAAAAAAAATCAAGTCTAACACTTGATTTAGAAGCAATAGATGTTCTGTAGACTCCAAGTTGACCGGCATAAAATTAAGAATACCAATTAATTATAACATTTATTTAGGTTCCATGTGAGATTACCCAAATTGCTTGTGGGAATGTAGGAATATTTTATATCAGCTTTAAAAAAGAAAGAAATCCTGCCATTTGTGACAACATGGATGAAACTTGAGAACATTGCATTAAGAGAAATAAGCCAGTCACAGAAGAACCAGTACTGCATGATTCCACTTACGCAAGATATCTAAAATAGTCAAACTCATGGAATAGAATGGCATTTGCCAGGGGGTGGGGGAGAGGAAATGGGGAGTTGTTCTGCGGGTATAAAGTTTCCGTAATACAATAATAAATGAATGGATGAGCAAATCAATGAATAGACAATCAATTCTTGATATCTGCTGTACAACATATAGTGAGCAATACTGTATTGTACACTTAAAAATTTGTTATAAGGGTGTATCTCATTTTATGTGTTCTTACCACAATAAGAGGTATTTTGTACACTCAATTTGTTTTGAGCTTTCTTTACTCAAAACTAAAAAACACGGTGTGCCTAGGTGGCTCAGTTACTCAAGTGACCTACTAGATCTCAGCTCAGGTGACGATCTTGCAGTTCGTGAGGTTGAGCCTCACATCAGGCTCTGCACTGATGGAGCGGAGTCTGCTTGGGATTCTGTCTCTCCTCTCTGCACCTCCCCTGTTTATGTATGTACTCCTCTCTCTCTCCTCCTCTCTCTGTCTCAAAATAAATAAACATAAAAAGAATTTTTAAAAAACTGTAAAAAAAATCAAGTTATGTCGGGTCTAGACACTAAAAGTTGAGTTCTTGTTAAAATTTTCTCAACCTGTACGTGTAAAGAAAGCTCTAGGTTCAGGCTGGTTTAGGCAATACATGGCATGCAAGGGTTGTGATCTCATGCTTTTAAGAAAATTTCCATTTGAAGTGGAAATAGAAAAACCTCTCTGTACAGCTTACTTTCAGCTTCCACATTTGAGACATGAAGTTAATTCTCTGAGTCAGTTAATAGTCTATGACAATTAAACCATAAGCATCTTTCTCAAACACAAATATAAATTATAAAGGCAAGAGCATGCAAGTTTACAAGCAGCATAAACAAATATTTTCAACTCTCTTTTCACTGGACTTATCATGAAGAACTAATTACAAACTTTATTTTCATTCTGTTTTCTGAACAAACTCAAAATCAAATAATTGTATATGGAAATGTCCTGTCATGGTACTAGTTTTCCATGTGTGTGGGTAATATTACAATCTTAAAATCAAGATATATGATCATATTTTTTTAATTTATAAACTAATTTGTCTATAAAGTCCTAAAAATATGTAGCAATTAAATCACTTTAGTTATGCATTTAACAGACTGGTTTAATTGAAAAGAATAAAATTCTCAGAAAGCAAGACTGTCCCATAAAAGCCAGTCACTATGGCTGCCATCACTTTTAGAGAATGATCCCCTGAAGAATAAGTTGCAGCCCTTTGCTCAATCTTCTTTTAATTTTGTTAAGCAATGGGACTTATGCCCCTTCCTTGGGGGACACAGTTTAAGTAGATTCTTACGATTAAAAGGTTTTCTTTAATCTGATTCCTGCTGGCAGTGGGATCTCACTATATTCTGAATCTGGGTCTCATTGATGCCTAATAGTTGGAGGTGTGGTTTTTAGAAGAGATAATTCAGTTGTGGTTAGAGGGCAAAGAAAAACTGCCAAATAGCACATTCAAGAGTAGTTCTCATGAAATTTTTAGAGCAGGCAATTCCAGCCACCATACACTTCAATGGAGGTGAGACCCTAATGCACTGAGCAATATTTTGAAACATGCACTATGGAAATACTTAAAACCTATTATTCAGCTATGACCTTAGGTCCAGTTACATTGTCCTTTATGTAATGTGGCTGACTGACATTCTATCATTTTTTTTTCTCTATATAGGTCCTGCCTTTTTAAATAGCCATTAATGTCTACCATTTCTCTTGGACTTCTCTTCATATTCTTTCTGGAAGCTCTTTATTATTTTAGGGGAGAGGTTCTCCTGTAAATTAGAGCCATCCTTAGAACAATAGCACAGATAAATAAAATGATTAAAAATTCAAACTAGCTTCCATTTACTGAGCACTTACTTTTGGATTAGCACACTTTAGAAATGATTTTGAATTTTTATTACAATGATATGAGAAAAATAGCCATCCTTCCAATTTTCTTGTTAAGGAAACTGATTTCAACAGGATTAGCCAATCTGCCTAGGAGTATGTAGCCAGGGACTGGGAAAGCTAAGATATGGTTCTTAAATCTCTCTTCTGTTAGTTACAGGATCTCTTTTTAACAACACATTGTTATTTGGAAGCAGCAGGAACACACAGGTGGCTATCAGTTCTTTAATTATAGTTTTTTATCAGAAACAAAGCACCATGAAATAACATTCCTATTTCTTTAAGAATGCAATAGAAAGAAAATAAGCCACTGAGATTCCATAAAGTCACTGAAATTGTGGGCTTTTTCTCTCAGCCTCAGTTTTTTACTTATAGAGATAAATGCTTACTTCCTTCCCAGAGTTGTTTTAAGATGGACATGTGTGCCTGCCTAGCCCAGTACTTGACTCACAAAAGATAAATCATTTGAGATACGCTGTGGTCTAGTGCTGTTTTTTTTTTTTTTTTTAAGTTTATTTATTTTGAGACAGACACGTGAATGGGGGAGGGGTAGAGAGGAAGACAGAGAATCCCAAGCAGACTCTGCAGGGTCATTGCAAAGCCCCACACAAGGCTCGAACGCCAAAACTGCAAGATCATGACCTGAACAGAAACCCAGAGTACACGCTTAACCAACTGAACCACCCAGGTGCTCCTAGTGCTGTTTGGATGTCAACCCCAACTCCATTACTTATTAGCTTGATATCTTTATGCAACTTATTGACCTCTCTGTGGCTCAGCTTTCTTACCTGTAAGATAGATTTAATAGTAGCACCTATATGATAGGGTTGTGACAGGGAGAAAGTGAGTTTGGAAAGGTAAAGTTCACAAAAGAATTCTTAGCTCCTTCCTCCTGTAAGCCACCTACCCAGTGTATTCTTTTAACGTTTCTCATCTGCGTGAACCGGTTTTGAAGATATGCCCAATAGATCAAGGTAAAGAGTCAGCCTTGCTGGAAAGACAGTCTCATTCTACCTACAGTATAAATCCTTAAGAGCTGCTTATGGAGTCTTGAATCGGTCTCATTTCCTACTTTTCTTCTCAGTTAATTTGAAACAAGCTTTTCCTCTAAAACAAAACAAAACAAAAAACAAAAGGATTCTCAGCGTTTGAAAAATTTACAAGAAGAAAACCCCTCCGCTATGTAAGCCTGCATAGGGATTTGCTACCGCTCAATTAGAAAAATAAAAAATAAAAAATAATAAAAAAAAAAGGAGATAAGGAGAGACTTTCTTCTAATTTCTCCATGGCTTTTAAAATAGTATTAAAAATAAAAAACAAGATGTATTTTTGTTGTTTGGCATGCTTATGCTTTCCCTTTGACCCCCTTGTATTGGCAGTTTCATCTATTATAGTTTGGTGAATTTTTGCAGAATAAATCATATTTTACTATCTCTATGGGGTACTGACAAACAGAAAGTTTGAAGTTTGCTGCTACACAGGAAAAATAGTTTTCTTCCCGTTTTCCCCTTCAGTATGGGGTAACAACAGAAATAATTAGAAAATATATACTTTTTAAGTTTACTTATTTTGAGAGAGAGGCACACACAAGAGTGAGTGGGGGAGGGGCAGAGAGAGAGGGAGAGAGAGAATCCCAAGCAGACTCCATACTGTCTGCACAGAGCCCAACACAGTGCTCTCAAGAACCATGAGATCATAACCTGAGCCAAAATTAAGACTTGGGTGCGTAATCAAGTGAGCCACTCAGGCACCCCAAAAATATTTTACTGTGGTTACATAAACCTGAGCAATGCTGGATTTCTACAGAAAAGTGTTGAGGTTGGAACATTAGTGGCACAAGTGTACAGATCCTCTCTAAACTTCTTTTTTCTCCACTAAAGCAACTTGGACTTAGATTCTTACACTGATCAGAAGAAATAGCTGTAGTAATGCAAAATCAAAACCAAGTCAACTGTACAGACTGTAGGCAATTCATAGGACTCAAATTCTAGCTTTGCTACATTTATGCTATGGAATAAAATTTTTAGATTAGCTTTAAATACGTGTCAATTAATAGACTTAAAATTATCTTAAATTTAAATTTGCGCTTCTCATTTCATCATATTTCTCTAAAGTAGATATCAAACATTTTTATTTCCATGTCATGTGAGTGAAATAAATTACACTTTAGAAGCAGCTAGTTAACTATGCTAGCAGAGAGGCAGCTTTTATTTTTTAAGAGCACCATGTTAAAACTAATCTGCAATGCATATAGATTCAGTAATACAACAGCAGCTGTTGTGAAAATGCATCTTAAACTCAAAGTCATTTGTGGCACTCTTACATGAATGCTTAAAAGGAGTTGTAGTTTGGGAGGCAGAAATCAAATGTAATTTGTTTTTGGTTACTTTATGAAAGACATTATTTAAGGGGGTATTTGATAAATAGTAATTGTACTTGTCACCTTGAATAAAGACTGGAAGCTTTGAATTAATTATATTTTCGTGCAATTAGAAAAGTCTCATGTGAGATATATCATAGTGACTATGTTTGCTGCTAGATGTCACTATTGTTTCAATGTTGTTCAAGTGTGGGATATTTTCTTGGACTTTGATAAGGGATGCATTTGGTTGATCATCCTTGTTGGTCAAAACATGATTCACAGAAAGAATAACTTTTAATACCATCTCTATTAGGTAAAATCATAATTTAATACATACTCAAAGTGCACATGAAATTGCACTGGAGAATTCTTTTTTTTTTTTTAAGTGTTTGTTTATATTTGAGAGAAAGAGACAGAGCACAGGCAGGGGAGGGGCAGAGAGAGCAGGATAGGGGGTCTGAAGCTGGCTCTGCCCTGACAGCAGGGGAGCCAAATGTGGGGCTTGAACTCACAAATCATGAGACCATGACCTGAGCCAAAGTCAGATGCTCAACTGACTGAGGCACCCAGGTGCTCCTGTATTACAGTTTCTTAGTCACCCTTTTGTTATCAATATGACAGAAGATGGTGAGGGTAGTAGCTGGTAGAAAATCTACAGTTTCGACTGTATTCAAGACTCCATGCTAATTAAGACTATCTTGAAATATCAAGAACAAATGTATTTTCCACTGTACCTGTTTGGTTTGAGAAATACCCCAATATATTTATGCTTCTTTTATGTATTTGATTTATTGTCTCTCTCTTTCTCTCTCTGTCTCTGTCTCTCTCTTTCTCTCTCTCGTGCACACACACACACACACACACACACACACTCCTTTTTCTCCTATACTATACTATACCCTGGGGAATTTTCATAGGTTATTAAATATATTGTTCTGACATAAGTTACTAGAGGTTCCTCCAGCTCCCTCCAGTTGGAAACCACTTAAAATACTTGCACTCCTCAACAGAGTATAATGTGATTAGCACCTTAGGGGATAAAAATTTCAGCATTAGTAAAACACAGTTTCTAATATTTATGAGAAGAAACTGTTCCTACAAATTAGGAGTTATACATATCTGAACACTGCTCATGACTTTAACCTAAAATCATTTGATTTTGTTGACTCGTTAAACAGCTTACTACTTACTTGATGGGGTTATGAGAAGAGTCATTTGGGGTTCAGAGCATTGTCTTATAAACAATAGAGCACATCATTAAACCAGAATAGAGTTATTATTATTTTTTTAGAAAAACAATTATGAACATTTGTGGAAGGCTCCCTGAATGAACAAAGGGAAACACTACACTTACGGTTCAAGAAAATATTGTAATTTAAGACAAAATGAGAATGATAACTCATAATTTTCTCTATGAGATCAAGGGCCCTCAATTCTTTTAATCTGTAGTGTGTAATCTGTCAGAATTTTCTTTGAACCGCTGCACAAAACCATTATTAAGTATTTCATTTATGTAAAATAATACAGAAATAGCATCTTTCAATTGGATGAAGTAATCTGGTATAGGAATCATCTAAAACGACAGACAAAAATCATCTAAAAACAACAGATGTGGCTGCAGTTTCAGAGTGTGGACAGCTTCATAGGAAACAACCCATGAGTACAAAGGATTATACCTTTTTTCTAAATAAAGCAATCATGAACTTATAGGGATGATTTCACTTTTCATGAGTTTGATAGCTGAGAGGAATTGAATGTTACAAGTAGAATTACTTTTGTGTTTTAATTTTTATTTTAAGATGTAAGCCTGCAAAACATATTTTCTAAGCCACTGTGTTGTTTTTAATAATACAAATCTATAAATCAGAAAAGCAAATTTGCATCTAGCTGTTTTAATAGTTATACATTAAAAATATACAAAAAAAGATTTCCTTTTTTGCTAAGACCTAGCCTGATGTGTTCATGGCACTTATGTAAAAGATATAGAAATTAGTGCCTCTGTCTCAGCATTTTGATCCTGTTCTGTGGAATGAAAGAGCTCATCAGAGAGAGAGAGGCCTAATCTTCAGATCTGGTTAAGTTTGCTACTGAGGCACAGGAAACCAAAACAGCAAGTCATAGGTCAATGCAGATCCTTACAGGATTCCACCTACCTATAAATCCAATCCCAAAATGACCTGAAATCTAACAGAGCAGTATTTCCATCTCTTGGGTGTTAGGAGAAGTAGCAAATTTCGGGGCACCTGGGTGACACAGTTGGTTGAGCACCCAACTTTGGCAGCTCAGGTTATGATCTCACAGTTAGTGAGTTCCAGCCCAGTATCTGGCTCAGTGCTAAGCACAGAGCCTGCTGTAGATCCTCTGCACCCCCCAACCCCTCTCTCTGCCCCTTGCCCATTCACGTTCTCTCAAAAAAACAAACAGATAAAGGAAGTAGCAAAGTTTTGCATTTATGACACTTAAATGTAAAATCAGACTATAGCTCTTTCCTAGGTACAACTTCTGCTTTGATAGTGATTCCCAAAAAAATTTATAGAACAAGCCTGTTTTTCCCAATATACACCAATTTTCTTAACGTATCCTAAAAAAAAAAAAGCTTACTATATTTATATATGATTTTCTCCTCAAAAGAAAAGACTTTTGCCTTGGCTATATGTATTGCAAAAGGAATTAAAAAGCAGACATTAGGGGCGCCTGGGTGACTCAGCCAGTTAAGTGTCTGACTATTGATTTCAGCTCAAGTTATGATCTCAAGGTTCATGAGATCCAGCCGCTTCTGGCTCTATGCTGACAGTAGGGAGCCTGCTTGGGATTCTCTGTCTGCCTCTCTCTCTCTCTCTCTCTCTCTGCCTCTTTCTCACTCTCAAAATAAATAAATAAGCACTTAAAAATACAAAACATAAAAACTTTCTTTTGGAATTGAAAAAAAGAAAATGAAAGCAGTAAATAAAAAAAGCATCCAGTATTTTCACACATTCTTAAGAACTGTTACCAGATATAAAATTTTGTTTCTCTCAACTAGCTTTTCTGTCTCTAACAATTGCTTCCCCTCCTCCCTTTTGGCTCTTCCTCCCATCTTGTTCACATATAATTCACAAAGATATTTTTAATAAAAACTCGTGTAGATTCATGTAATTATAGTTATTAAATTGTTTCATGGTCAGACATATCTTATTTTAGGAATTTATATCTTTGGCTGAACACATTTTTACAGAAAAAGAATGAGTTTGGTTAAGATTAGCTATTAACAGATACATTAAAAATACCTCTTCTCTCTAGGGATCTTTAACTATCTTCAGATGATTTCCTCCTGGGTGTAAATGTGCAAATGTATCTTAGTAGTTAAGGTAATAGTCGCTGTTATCTGACTCTGTAGAACTGGGCAGATTACTTAACCCTTTGAGCTATGTTTTCTACAAAGGAAAAATGGTAGGACTATTAAGCGATTTCATTAGGTGGTTTTATGACAGAGAGGTTGGGGAAGGTAACTGGGTAGATAAGCTGTTCAATTCTGACAGTGAAATCTGGTAGTGAATCACAGTTCAAAGAGAAAACAGAATTAAATCAACTTGAATGTGGGTCTAAATATGTTGACAATGGAAAAGGCCATCTATTTGGGCCAACCATTGATGTTGTTGGTAATTCCGAGAGAATATAATGGGGATTCATGGCAGGAAAACAAACACCTTTTGACTTGAAACTGCATTTACTTTGAGATGCTTCTGTCAAACAGACATGTCCTCAATCATATAGGTAACAAGGTACAACTGATCACATTCTCTTGTTGAGTCTTGATGCCAGCACACCGAGAAAACTTTAATTATATGGTATAGATATTTTGCACATCTTTTCTGGAGGAATTCTGTGTCGAAAATAAACTTCAAGGTAATCCTGTGTCAACAGTGAACATTCCACTACTTATAGTCCCCTGCAGGTGACATCTCCTGATGCATCTGAACTTTTTACATACTAGTACCATAGAGATGACTACTTTTCTTGGATTTACCCTTCAAAGACAGTGACAGAGGTCACTTTTCCAGAGTCCTTTCTTTATGCTTATTTTCTTGTCATCAAGCTGGATTGAGTGCTCAGTATTAGTGAGAATTTTACATATAGACACTTGAGACACCGTAGATAGTATAAGAACAAAAGGATTTATTAAGTGTTTTCAACAGCTCACAGTATTCTTAGGAGTTTACAATATTTTCAGAAAAACTGAAAAAAATGACTGTCAGTTAAACTTTCAGGAAAATTTAGGGGCGCCTGGGTGGCGCAGTCGGTTAAGCGTCCGACTTCAGCCAGGTCACAATCTCGCGGTCCGTGAGTTCGAGCCCCGCGTCAGGCTCTGGGCTGATGGCTCGGAGCCTGGAGCCTGTTTCCGATTCTGTGTCTCCCTCTCTCTCTGCCCCTCCCCCGTTCATGCTCTGTCTCTCTCTGTCCCAAAAATAAATAAAAAACGTTGAAAAAATTTAAAAACAAAAAAAAAAAATGTTAAAAAAACTTTCAGGAAAATTTCTAAAACCATGGCACAGACCAAGGTCAAGGGTGCTGCTGCCTCCACATGATTTGTAGATCCAATTAACTGCTCCTGTGGTCACTGTCTCCATTATAAGCCACCTTTGCCATAACTGGGTGGTGGGCAAATTAGAAAGCCACACGCTTTGTTGAGAAGCTGTCAGGACCAGAATGGCACAATTCCTGCTGATGTATATTATCAAAATAGAAGTCTTCTTCCCCTTGTCATGCTTCTCAAATAATTCAGTTCTTTTTCAGGCTTGTAGAATCACATATGATTGGTGGAACCTAAATCATGTACAGAATCCCATTGGGATGGTACAGTGAAATATTCAGGTTTTTAACTATCCCAACTTCTCTGTGTTGTCCATAAAAAATGGCAGTTCCAGGGGCACCTGGGTGGCTCAGTGGGTTAAGCATCTGACTTTAGCTCAGGTCATGATCTCATGGTTTGTGAGTTTGAGCCTTGTGTTGGGCTCTGTGCTGACAGCTCAGAGCCTGGAGCCTGCTTTAGATTCTGTGTTTCCTTCTCTCTCTGCCCCTCCCCAACTTGTGCTCAGTCTCTGTCTCTCAAAAATAAATAAATGTAAAAAAAAATTTAAAAAAAGGGCATGTCTAGAAAGTGGTGACCACACAAACTTCCACATGCCCCTTCATTGTGCTCACTAGTAATTTTTATATAGCCCTTACTGTAAATGATCAGAATTGTAACATCACTGTAGAGTTCTGTAATTTTTAATCAGTTTAGATAAGCAGAACCTACCTCAAGTAATTGCTATGATCTCAAATAAAATCAATACATAAAAATACTTCAGAAAAGTATAATCCCCACATTAGAAACACCAAAATAACTATTATTATGATTACTACACTCTTACTTGTATATCTATCTATTCTAGACTGCAGATTCCTTGAGGATAGTGACTCTGTCCTTAGTTTTATCTCCCAAGACCTGTCAGAGTATCTAGCACATACTAGGTGACAAATAAATCTTAGTGGAAGGAAGATTGCAAAAGTGCAAGTAAGTACACTCTGTGGGTTACCTCAGAGATTACTGCCATGGGGATACTAAGTATTGCCTTGGCTTTTATTGAAGGGTCTTGAATTTTAAGAAATTAGGACAATTTACATGGATAATGAAATAAAACTACTTGCTTTTGTTTATTTGCAAGTCGAGGAAAAAAATGGTTTATGGGTATGCTTTTTAAAATAGTAGTTATATACTAAAAATTGAGCAGACTCTTCTGTTAACTCACATATTACTTAATTAGTAGTGTTAAAGAAGGCTTTACGCTAATCATCAATACATTTATCAGCATATTATGAAGCTATTTTATGAAAATAAATTTAGCCTGCAAGTTGCCCTATTATTTATTATTCCTAAATCCAGTGGAACTTAGTTTGGTTTGTAAGAGAGAATACCAGCTGTATTTTATTTAAATGATTAGGTGGGGGAGATTTTTCACCTGATATTATGAAACTAATGTTTGAAAATCTTGAAAAATTGTGTTTATTAAAGATTTCCTTAACTAACATTTTACTCTTTTTTGAGTTACTACTCTTGTTCTGGATTTTATCTTTTGTAAATGATTTTGTTCTGATAGTTTAAATCATTCTAGCCTCTTAAAGTAAAAAGGGATATTTGACCGTGTGTTGATGTCTTATGAGCATTCACATAATTTCTGTCAGAAGGTTTTCTAGTCTCTGCTGGACTACTTTCCTGAAACATCTAAGAGAGGAAATTATCATCTCACCATGCAGACTGATTTCCCACAAAATTTCATGTGCATAATATTCTTTCTTGAAAGACAATGGAAGTCGGTTTTTCTGTATTTCACATATGTTTGTCTCATTTTACTAAGAAATAAAGGCTTTGAAATATTTCACTTAATCTACAATGTATATATCACTTTCACTTGTTTGAAAATAGTTTCCAATATATCCAATGTTTTCCTATATGTTGGTAAATTCTACATTAAATATTCCTTGAAAATTTATTGTTCATCTGATCCTCTTTCCTGGCCCAAGGCCTCCATTCTCACATTCCAGGCAAGGACATTCCTTTCCTCAGTAAGAAATACCCCCTTCAAAGCCTCTATCTAGGAAGTTTCCTTTAGGATTTTGCCACAAATTTTAGCTTAGTTCCCAACTGCACTATTGTTATGTACATAGGAATTATATGTCAACCTTTCAACCTACCTTGTGGAAACGACATATTTGATTTCAAAAAATCGGGCATCACCCCTTCCTCACTGGCACACTGGAAACTGCCCAAGCAGGGCAAAATCTTCCGCCTTTCCCCTGGCCCTCCACAAAGGGCCACAGAGAAGAGGCATCTTGGGAAAAGGATTCTTTACATCACTATAAGGTCCAGGGACCAATACAAAACTATACACATTTGATATGAATAAGAAGAAAACCAAAAAAGACTTTGAGATTTGGGCTGCAGTGAAGAGCATTGCCTATATTCCAGAATGACATGTAGAAGGTGCATAAACAGTAAAAATCGAAAGAGAACTACAAGAACTTTAAAACCTAAAAGTATATTTGATTAATTGCTTATAGAGTCCAGGTCAGGAATTGTGATCGGAATCCAACAGTGGTGACTACTTGCTTTAAGAAAACAATTAATATAGTCCATCAAATATTAATATTTTTGTTTTCAATGAAAAAGTCTCAACACAGCATTTGAAATGAACAGGATAGAATACAAAATCACTCAAAATACAAAGAAACAGGAAAATCAAAGCAATTTTCAAGGAGGAAAAATGAAAACATGCCAATAATGACATAACTAAAATATCAGATTTTCTGGACAAATATTTTAAAGCAATTATATTATATATTATTATTTACATATAATAATATATATTTTATATATCAGGGTATTATAACAATTCTCTGAGAAATGAGAGAAGGCATTCTTGAAATAGAAAGACAGAACTCCCCTCTGAGAAGCAACAGAAGATGTAAAAAGAACCAAGTGGAAAATCCACAACTGAAAATATAACAATAGTAAAAGCAAATTCTGAAGATATTCAATAGCAGAATGGAGATGACAGAGGCAAGAGTCAGTGAACTTGAAGGTAGATCAACAGAAATTATCAACCTGAATGACAGAGAGAATAAAAAACTGAAAGAAATTAATACAGTGTCAGGTACCTACCAGGTTATATCAAAAGGTCTAATGTTGGTGTCATTGGTATTCCAGAAAGATAGAAAGAGAGACTGGTATCTACACACACACACACACACACACACACACACACACACACACTCCAGGAAGTAATAACATAAAACTCCCCAAATTTGGTGAAAAACATAAATTTAATAACTTAGTAAGCTCAGTGAACTCAAGAGGATAAATTCAAAGAAATCCACACCCAAACACATCAAAATCAGACTACTGAAAACCAAAGATAAAATAGAACACACACATATACACATGATATATATACACACAAAGTAAATAATATATGACATACATTAAAATATATAAATTTCTATTTGCATATAGAAGACATCTAGGAAAAAGCAACACATATCCTATAAGGAAACAAAGGTTCAAATTATTTCAAATTTTCCACCAGAAACAATGAAGGCCAAAATTTAGCTGAACCACACATTTTAAACACTGATAACAATGATAGAAAGAAAAATGTTACCTTAATCCTACATCTAGCAAAATGATATTTCAGAAAAGAATCCTGAAAATAAATATATTTTCAGATGAAATAATAACAGAAAGAAACACTTAACTCTTATAAATGAAGAGCACAAGAAAATGTACATATATGGTTAAATAAAATAGAATTTTTTTTTGCCTCTTAAGTTGATTAAATTGTGTATGGCTACTGAAAGCTATAATTATAACACTTTCTAATGTGAATTTCAATGTAATCAGATATAATATATATGACAACATCAGAATGCAAGAGGATGGGGTGGGTGCCTGGGTGACTTAGTCGGTTAAGCATCAGACTTCAGCTCAGGTCATGATTTCATGGTTTGTGAGTTAGAACCCCACATTGGGCTGTGTGCTGACAGCTGAGAGCCTAGAGCCTGCTTGGATTCTGTCTCCCTCTCTCTCTGCCCCTCCCCTGCTCACGCTCTCTCTCTCTGTCTCTCAAAAATAAATAAAGGTTAAAAAAAATTTTAAAGAAATGAAAGAAATATAAGAAAATCTTATATTTAATAAGATTTATTTTAAGGTTAAACAATAATTCTAAGGTGTTTGGGTAAAGCTTTGTATGTATGTTGTAATCTCTAGAGAAGTAACTTTTTTTGTAAAATACAATGGACATATTAAAATGGAATTCTAAAAACAATTCAAGTAACTTTAAAAAAGGAAGAGTAAAGAGAGTAACAAAAAACAAAACAGAAGGGACAAAATGAAAACTAATAAACTTATAAACCTAAATCCCACCTATTAGGGGCGCCTGGGTGGCTCAGTTGGTTGAACATCCCACTACGGCTCAGGTCATGATCTTGTGGTTCATGACTTCGAGCCCCACATTGGGCTCTCTGCTGACAGCTCAGAGTCTGGAGCCTGCTTCAGATTCTGTGTACCCTTCTCTCTCTGCCCCACCCCTGCTTGTTTTCTGTCTCTGTCTTTCAAAAATGAATAAACATTAAAAAAAATAAATCCCACCTATTAACAATTACATTAAATGTAAATGATTTAAACATATCAAATAAAAAACAGAGACTCCTAGTTTGATTTTTAAAAATATCCTTCTATGTGTTGTCTACAAGAAATACACTTGAAACATAATGGTCTAAATGAAAATATGGTAAAAAAAAATACCATTCCAATAGCATTTAAAAAAAAAAAACCTCAAGTGTCTTTATAATATCAAACAAAGCAAACTTCAGAATAAAGAAAATTATTAGGGACAAAGAAAGATTAGAAAATAATAAAAGCCTATTCATCAAGCATATATAATAATTAAAAATGCAAATGTGTCTATATATAGAATTATAAAAGACATTAAACAAAGCTAATAGATTGAAAAGATTAATAAATAAGTCTATAATTACACTTGGAGACTTCAATACTCCTTTTCAATAATCCATGAAATGAAAACTTAGCATGAATGACGTAATAAAAATATTCAGAATATTCCATCCAACTAAATAAAATGCACATTATTTACTAGTACTCATGATACATTCACCAACATAGACCACATTGTAGGCCATAAAACATACATCAGTAAATGTAAAATAAGGGGATTTGTTGAAAATATATTTTCTGAACACAAAGAAATGAAACTAGAAATCAAAAACAAAGTGCCTGGAAAATGCCCATCTTTTAGGAAATTAAACAATCCAAAACTAAATAATCCATGAATCATGGCTCAAATAAGCTAACGCAAGGGAAATTAGAAATATTTTGAAAATAGAAATAGAACACATAAAAGTTTATGAGAAAGGGGGTTAATATCCAAAATGTATAAAGAATTGCACGACTCAACACCAAAGAAACCTTAATGATCCAACTAAGATGGGCAGGGGAGCTACATAGACATTTTTTTCCAAAGCTGACATACAGATGGCCAATAAGCACATGGGAAGATGTTCATCATCACTAATCATCAGGGAAATGCAAATCAAAACAACAATGAAATATCACCTCACACCAGGCAGGATGGCTAGAATCAAAAAGACAAGAAATAACATGTATTGGTGAGGATGTGGAGAAAGGGGAGCCTTCATGCACTATTGGTGGGAATGTAAACTGGTGCAACCATGGTGGAAAACAGTATGGAGGTTCCTCAAAAAATTAAAATTAGAAATACCATATGATCCAGTAATCTCACTACTGGGTATTTACCCAAAGAAAACAAAATACAATTAATAATTCCATACAATAGCCAATGTATGGAAGCAACGTAAGTGCCCATCAATAGATGAATGGATAAAGAAGATGTGGGGGGTATGTGTCTGTGTGTACACACACACACACACACACACACACACACACACAGATATGCACACAAGGTAATATCACTAAGCAATAAAAAGCAATGAGATCTTCCATCATATCACCTACTTATGTGTTAAGTACCTCCCTTAAAGGTAACAGCATCAAACAAGGCATGTCTGATCTCTAAATGCTAGTCTAAGATAGTGTTGGTTAATTTGAGATACAGTATTATTGAATATTTTTAACACATTAAATATTCACCTATATATTTATCAATAGTAGCATACGGTTCTCTATGCAAACATCAAGAATATAAAGAAAAAAATAATTAAATGCCATCTGATGTGTTATACTTTCAGCATTCTTCTGATATACTGGTAGAGTTATCCCACTTTAGAAAAAAGTAGAATTAGTGTACACATCTTTCCTGACTGCATGGGTGATCGTGCCTCTAGGACTGATAACACAGAATGAAAATAATTGTTGGAGAAGACGATGAGTTTAGTTTTATATGAAAAGCTTGGATATGGCAATACATCCCATAGATAGCTAGTTTAGGAACCTGCACTTACAAGAGGCCTAGAAGAAACAAATGTGGGTGTCACAATCTTTGGTGGGCCATTAGGCATTCTGTAAGCCTAATGAAGCAATAATGGAAGGCAGGAGCATGAGTCTAGAAGAGTGAGGGTTTTCTTATATGTGTGTTAACACGATTCCTAGCCTAGCCTAATGACCCACGGACAGCAGGCTCTGACCAACTCAGTGGCTAAGACCATTGAACACTATCAGCATTCTGTTGAGATCTAGGGAATGGTGAAAGGAAGAATCTGGTCCACCTTGATTCCTTGGTCTTGTATACATTATCTGAAGTTTTTATGTACTGATCAAATAGTATAATAGAAGCGAAAGCAAGTTGAAACCCAGTCTGATTTGTCATTCTTGCCACAGTTGTAACCCAGACCTACTTCTATGGTCTGGCCTAGCTTCTCATATTTAAATTCCTAACTATAAGCAAAATCATGTAGAGTGTGTGGAGAAGAACAAATTGAAGATAAAACTCGTTATGAAGTGCCAATTTTATTTTTAGAACTTAGATATTAATATGTTTATGGAGATCTATGGTGGTCCTGGAGGTATGCCTATCAGATTCCCTTAGGGAGTGCCTGCTATAAAGAGCATAGCTGGATGACAATCTCTAGCTACTGTACCTTTGGACCTGGAGCAGTCCTCACCTGTGTGACTGCCCCCCAAGCCCCATCATACTCTCTTGCTGCTCTTTAACAACTGTGCATGGTAAGTGTCCTAGTGGGAGTCCATCTCTCCCTGAAGCAGTATAGCTGTGACATGTATTCTTTGCTCCATTGGCCTGGCTTTCCCAGGGCTGCATTGCAGGTGGAAGCTCTTCTTACCCAATGAACCCTCCTTCTGTTCTTTCTCCTTTCCTAAGTGTCAGGTCTGCATTGCTTTTTGTAAACTTAGCACACCTAGTCCTGCTCCACCCCACTTTATCCTTCCCAGACATTTCTTCCCATTGATCACTTGCAGCTCAACTAATTCTGTCTTAGCATCTGCTTACAAGCTGTGCCAAAACGTGGTCTCCAGAATGAAAACAAAAGCAACAGTGTCTCTTTAACACTTATGATTGTGTAATATAAAGGTTCATTTGCAACCACAGATTATCTGTGATGAACAAGAGAGTGGAGATTTTAGAGACTGAATGAAAATCCTATTTATTTCCAACTGTTTCTTACATAGAGAGTGGAGCTGAGCAGGACTATTTGTAAGAGTCATTGTGAGGCTAAAATGGTGTGAAATATGTCAAAACATGGAACAGTTACTAATTAAATATTAAGCATTCCTCCTAACACTATGCTCGGCTCCATTCTCAGGCTTTTTTTTTTTTTTTTTTTTTTTTTTTTGTCCTTTGGACATTACCTTAGCCCTTTATTTAATTATATTTCCATAAAACTCTGTATTAAGTAGACTCTGTAATACCATTCTCCTTTGAGGGTGCAAAAAAAGATCGATGTAGGACTGGAACCCTGGACTCTGAATCTCTGTCTTGCTCCCATAGATCTTACAAGATCCAAGATATGCATATTTGAGCCTTGGCTTTATCTTTACAACAAGTTACTGCTGGAAGAGGCAGGCCAATTTTCCACAGAGGGTGAATTCTAATAATATCAGATTAGTAGAAAATAGTGGCATCTTACTGAGCCATAGCTTTTTTCCTCTTTGTTGGTGTTGCTGCTGAAAAACATAATCTGAAGGTAGCTATTCTTTTCCCATTATTGATTTTTCTGTACTTTCATTATTTTGGATCAGGTAAATACTAGTTTCTTTTGTTGGTTTACAGAAAGGACATATCAAACAGAGATTTACAGCTCCCAAAGCGACCAGCCTTAAAGATAGTATTTCAATGGTGGTGAATAAACAGACAAATATCTAATGGGGTAAAGCCAGACCTTCTTGTTCCATTTGATCAGAAAGCTCCGTGTTAGTATTTATAAAAACAGAAGCTTGAAATATTTATTTTGGTAAGCCTGCACCTGGCTGATGTGCTTTTATGTGGTAGAATAATATAATAAAAAGAGCAAATGCTTTGGAGTTACAAAGACCTAGCTTTGAATGTGTGCTACAATTTTTCTTTCTTTTCTTTCTTTCTTTCTCTTTCTTTCTTTCTTTCTTTCTTTCTTTCTTTCTTTCTTTCTTTCTTTCCTTCCTTCCTTCCTTCCTTCCTTCCTTCCTTCCTTCCTTCCTTCCTTCCTTCCTTCCCTTCCTCCCTCCCTCTCTCCTTTTCTTTTCTTTCCTACGTGCTTGTGTTTTTAAATTCGATGGGCCACAGTAGTTTTATTTAGAAAGGGTAGATGATTGTAGTGCCTACTTCACAGAGTTTCTATGCATATTAAATAAGATGATATGTGTAAAATACAAATACTCTTCCAGACATAGAATAAGGACTTAAGCAAGTTCTTATCACTAGGCTTTTATCAGTTCAAAAACATCCATTTATTCACTTATTCAACAAATGTTTGCTGAACATTCCTTTTGTGTCATATGATAATCTAGATGCCAGAGTCCAGAGGTAAACAAAACCAAGAGATCTTGCTCACAAATAAATATTTAACAACAATATGTGATACCAAAGAGTAAATACATTAAGCGTTTGTAGACGGCAAGGTAGTCTTATTTTAGATTGGGTTGTCAGGCAGTCATCATTGAGGATGTGACATTTGAACTGAGAAATGAATGACACAAGGAGGAGGCAAATTGTGCAAAGAGAAGAGTGTTCCAGGGAAAAGAGCAAGTGCAAAGCCTAGAGACCACAGTGTGCTGCAGATATTTGAGAATCAGAATGCGGTCAAAGTGAAGAGAGTGAAGAGGGTGGCGCCAGGGTCATTGAAGAGTAAATTAAAGAATTCATTCTAAATGAGATCAAATTCCCTTAGGGAATTTTGAGCAGAACCTGCCCAACCTAGCTTACATTTATAAGTTCTTGGTTTAAGAACAGACTATCGAGGGGCAGGAAGCTGGCGAAGGCCATGGAAGTAGCCTCAGTCAGAGGTGATGAATGTTTGGTCTGCTTACACTGATAAAGGCTGGTAGAGATTCTGGATGATTTTTAAAGTAAAGTGGGTAAGAATTATCTAGTAGATTATATACATGTTGTGAGAGAAAGGACATATTTAAAATGAAACTAAAATTATGTTTATTTTCTCAACTTTGAAACACATGCAAATGTTGAAAAACACTAGAGTGAATCTGATTCACTCATCATCCACCTTCTACTACTTGAACTTCACTCAACCAAGTTTGACACTCACTCCCTATGAATTACTTTGATGCGAACTCCAGATATCTCATTCTCTGGAAATACCTTAATACATATCTCTTAAATATGAGCACTTGTTAAATACTTAACCACAATATCATAAATTTAACAATGTTACTAAATTAACACACTATCACTAAATTAATAATAAAATCATCAAAATCTGGTTCATGTTTACATTTTTCTGAATAGCTTACAATTTGTTGGTATAGTATGTTGATTTAAATAAGGATCCTCTAAAATATATACATTGCAGTTTATTGATACACCTGTTAAGTCTCTTTTGATCTAAGATACAATTTTCTCTTTGTCTCTCCCTTTCCCTTTTCTTTTTCTGATTATAGCTCATTTTCCAATTATTCTGTAGATTGATAGGTACATATTGAGTTTTTCCTTTTGTTTTTTCCTTTGGCTAGGCTGTTTCACAGATGGTTTGATTTATCACCATCAGGTGATAACCAATGTCTTGTTCTCCCTTTTTGTAGCAGTAATAGTCATTAATTATATCTATCAGATCCATTAATCTGAAAATTCAAATTTTATCTTCATTTTTGGCTAGAACGCTTTTGCCCCTCAGCAACTTTTGGTTACACAGAGATACAGATAAATGTTTAAATCTTTCCCTTTACTGGCTTCTAAGTGTCTTCTAAAGGTGATCAATGAGGTTTATGTTTATTTGCTTGAATCATTATGAACTTAAAACACATTTGATGCTCCTACTGTCCTGTCTTTTACCAGTGAGAGTTTCTCTAATTTGGCTCTTGAGTTATTTTCACCCAAAACTTGGACTGCTTCCAATTTTTCTGGCATGACAAAGTGAATCCAGGCGTATCAGGTATACTTCCTGTTGCAGAGTGGGAATTTGCCATTTCTCCACATAGTCCTAATTCTTTTTAATTGGAAATTATATTTGAAGAACATAATCCAGAATCTGAAGATACCATTGCCACTGGATTGTTCATTATTTCTAAGACTTTTTAGTGGATAGAGTTAAAAGCATATGTAATTTTTTAAAAGTTAAAACTACAATATGAGTTGTTACTGATACTTTCATATCAAATTCAAGACTACAGAGTTTTTGCTGCGCGCCTGGGTGGCTCAGTCGGTTAAGCGTCCGAACTTCAGCTCAGGTCACGATCTCACGGTCCCTGAGTTCGAGCCCCCGTCGGGCTCTGGGCTGATGGCTCAGAGCCTGGAGCATGCTTCCGATTCTGTGTCTCCATCTCTCTCTGCCCCTCCCCATTCATGCTCTGTCTCTCTCTGTCTCAAAAATAAATAAACGTTAAAAAAAATTAAAAAAAAAAGACTACAGAGTTTTTGCTTAATGTCATTGGTTTCTTTACTTTATCTCCTTTCAACCACTCTAAAATTTTGATTTTGATGATGTCAGTACAATACTTGATAACTTCCACAGCACATGTGTGCATGCACACACAATAATCTTAGAGTCAAAGTACAAATACAAACTTCAAAGACATAATTACCAAAGCAGCTTAAGGTATTTTTGTCTCTTTGTCCTTAAGGAATATAAAATAAAATAAGTGAGTTGAAAAGTCACATGGAATATTTTTCTGGGTATAGTATGCTACTAAATAGACACAAGTTAGGTTCATTGGTTTAATCTGTCTTTTGACTTTCACTTATTGCTTTAAAAAAAGATTTAATTTTTATAACTGTCAAGGTTCTCATTACTCAGAGTAGTTATATTCCATAAAGTCCTCTGAAACATTGAATTAGAGAATACAAATCATTTCTCCTAAGGGAAGTACAGGGGTAGGTTCCTGTGTACCTCTGGTCATATTTTTTAGGAAACTGATCAATATATGACCTTGTTTTATGTGTGCTTTTTAAAAACACCTTATTTAATATATATTGTTGGTTCATTAACCTTGAACTCAGAGCCAACACCAGTATAACTCATTCATGAACAAAGTTTATCTAACACATATCTTCATAGGGCACATCACAGCCTTCTTGGACTTCAGGACACTGCACAGAAATGCAGCACTAGGCTTAGGCTATTTTAAAAAATGAAATCACCAGCATAAAACACAAGAAGCAGAAAACATGGCACTAAATAGATCACAAAAAGGACACTTGTTTCCAGTATGATAACTGAAATAAGAAGTCATTGCCTTGTTCTACTTCAGCTCAGAATGTGAATCATCAGGCTACTCTGTTGCTACTCCGCACATCTGAGACAATGACAGAGAAAGTTTTCTCTGGGTAATCAGTAAAACCTAGGAAATTTACTGAGAAAAGGAACACTGGGGAGAGAAAAAGATTTTGAATGAGACAACAAAACTGATGTTACCTACATGTTAAGCTTCAAATGCTTAATACATTTCCAATTGGAATGTCAGGTAGGGTATTAATCAATGAGAAAGTTAGTGCTGGAGGTAAAATTCTAGGCATCATCAGATAGATGATGTTATCTAAAGGCATAAATAAGGCTGGATTAAATTACCAGAATTATTAATAAGAGGCCTATGTACTTATATATGAAACATTTTGACATTTAGGGGTTGAGAAGAAAATTGAGGGGTAGTGTGAGGGCATAAGAGAAATTCCTTTTATTGAAGTATTTTTTTTCTTCCAACATTTTATTTAAGTTAGTTAACATATAGTGTATTGGTTTCAGAAGTAGAATTTAGTGATTCATCACTTACATGTAACACCCAGTGCTCATCCCAACAAGTGCCCTCCTTAATGTCCATCACCCATTTAGCCCATCCTCCCTACAAACCTCCCCTCCTGTAACCCTCAGTTTGTTCTCTATAGCTAAGAGTTTCTTACGGTTTGCCTCCCTCTCTGTTTCTATCTTACTTTATTTTTCCCTCCCTTCCCCTATGTTCATCTGTTTGGTTTCTTTCTAAAAAAAAAAAAATTATGTTTATTTTTGAGAGAGAGAGAGACAAACAGAGACAGAGAGATCATGAATGGGGGAGGGGCAGAGAGAGAGGGAGACAGAATCCGAAGCAGGCTCTAGGCTCTGAGCTGTCAGCACAGAGCCCGACATAGGGCTGGAACTCACAAACTGTGAGATCATGACCTGAGCCAAAGTCAGACATTTAACTGACTCATCCACCCAGGCACCCCGCATTGGTTTTGTTTCTTAAATTCCACAATGAGTGAAATCATATAGTATTTGTCTTTCTCTGACTTATTTTGTTTAGCATTATACTCTCTTGCTCCATCCATGTCCTTGCAAATGGCAACATTTCATTCTTTTTAATGGCTGAGTAATAATGTATGTGTATGTGTGTATCATATATCACATCACGTATACATCTCACATCTTCTTTATCCATTCATCTGTCAGTGGGCACTTGAGCTGTTTCCACAAGTTGGTTATTGTAAATAATGCTGCTATAAACAGATGGCTGCCTGTTTCTCTTTAAATTACTGTTTTCATATTTGAAAGCTACCTAGTAGTGAGATTACTGGATTATATTCAACTCCAGTTTTTAAAACATTGATTATGATATGCTTAATTGATTTTGTGACTCACCAAAGGTCATAACATACATTTTTAAAATAATGGTCTAGAGTGTGACTATGGATGCTGGTGACCAAAATGAGGTGTATATAAACTGAAGGGCTCATAGATTTCTTCTTAAAGAAAATGGCAGGATTAATAATGGGGGGAGGGAAAGAATGGATGAGGCAAGGAGGAAAGTCATCACTGAGGGGTGGTCATTGATTTCACAATGGTGTATTATAACATTTTTGGGGAAGAGATGATCCTTCCATTATTGTAAATTTGTTTATTTTTACAAATTCTATACTTACTGTGTGAACATATGATTGCCCTCTTGCAGTGAAGACACATGGAAATACTTTACTCAAAATTCCAATCCATGAGATAATCACATGGGGAAAGGAGTGCCTCTGGGATTGCATTCTGGAACTGGTTGGTATTTTTTATTTAGATAAAAGTATGGATTTCTTAGTTTTTGTTATAAAAAGATGTGGTTTCTAGATGGATGCTTTAGGAATAGAGAGTGTCAAAATGCCCTTGTTCCTGAAAGAAACAGACTAGAGAGTGAAAAGGTATCTCAAATACAAGAAATAATGTTAACTTTTAAACAAATTCCATGGTGTGCAAGCACAACTGTGTCCATTACTAACATGTTTTAGATTTATTTTTCTTTGGTTATTCCTTAGTATTCTACTGAATTAAAAAATAATAATTTACAACCAGTCTCAATTGTGCTAAATGAAGTAAACTAAAAGGCATTTATTTTTTCACAGCGTAGGTTCAGCATAGAAAAGAGTATGGTGATGCCATTGAGGTCAAACAGGTGATGGTAATGATGCTGAAATCAAGGAAACCAAAAAGAGAGATGATGATGTAGAGGGGCATGGTTGGGGCCATTTACTGCCTCCAGGACTAATTTAGTTATCTGTGCTTTACTTTTATTAAGAAATATACCCTTCCCTTATACTGATAAGTCTAAGATCCATGGAAAATAAAATATTTGAAATCAATTTTACAGGTAAGTGGAAGAAATTGCCTACTTAGAAATTAGTGAAGTCACTTAATTAACATGTTTTTATTGAGGCCTTTTTACAAGCCAGGCATTATGAAAGGTGCCCACTTAAGAAAACAAAAGAAAAACTTTCCTACAACGAAAAACCTTTAAAGAGTCTTTAAGATAAAATGACCATTGTGTATAAGACAATGCAGTGCATACTTTTATACTGCTATTGGTGACTTCTCCCTTAGGTAGATTTATAAAATGAATGCTTATGGTAGTGACCTAAGAGTTAAAATTACTTAGGGGAGGCTGCCGCATTAATCATTTACCATTCTATTTCTATACTAGTTCAGGCAAATGCTTTTCTCTCTTCACACTGGTACCATTTCGAAAGTAGGAACATTTTAATTTGGAAGACTGATGTCAAATAAAGAATTTATTAGATATGGTATAACATATAATAAGCTATATATAAATTTATATATACATATATAGATATCACATAAAGAACAGTGACAAGTTAAAAGGAGCTAGAGGCAGGAATGGGATTTACAGAAAAGTCAGAAAGAGAAGCCCTGGGATTGTTAGCCACCGTAGGTCTATTTCTTTCATTGATACTTGGCATCTTCCCTTTGATGTGGATGAATGCAGCTGCAATTCTCGGTCAACTACAATTTAGTTGGCAGTAATTCTACCCTAGCATAGGGCACATGATTGCTACTTATCCAGCAGAAACAAAGGGAGTGTGATGTATAATTCCGTGTTCATTCTACTTCTTCATTACTATATTTTATAAGTCATTTATTCTTTCTGCTTTATGTCAAACTCTAGGTATTTGAGCCTGGCATGACATGTTTTACTTTAAACTACCAACAAAGTACTCAGAGAAATCAACCAAAAATAACAGTCATAATAGTAATAATAAATTAGAAATTAGCTGACATTTAGTGGGTGGTTATCTATTTGCCAGAGAGTATGTAAAGCACTTTGTATGTATCACTCATGCAAATACAGTAATCCGTAAAATATCCATTACTCTTGCCATTTTATGGATGAAGAAACTGAGGGTTAGATAAATTAACTTTCCTGCCTAAAACCACATACTAGTATGTTGTTGATGACAGAGTAGCCTTCTATCAGTGTGTTAGGGAAAAAACTGTTTCCATGTTATAGTTTATCTCTTGCCAAGGGATTAAGAGAAGACTGCTAAGGAGAATAAAGAAAATACAGAACAGGGGCGCCTGGGTGGCTCAGTCAGTTGAGCCGCCGACTTCGGCTCAGGTCATGATCTCATGGTTCGTGAGTTCGAGCCCCGCGTCGGGCTCTGTGCTGACAGCTCAGAGCCTGGAGCCCGTTTCAGATTCTGTGTCTCCCTCTCTCTCTGACCCTCCCCTGCTCATGCTCTGTCTCTCTCTGTCTCAAAAATAAATAAACGTTAAAAAAAAAAAAAAAGAAAATACAGAACATAGTCATTTATTTCCTCAAGCATTTAAATCTCAATAAGGAAGAATTATAACATTAATGAGTTTTTAACAATGTGATAGATCACTGATAAACAGTCTATGCTGGCTTTTTTAAGCAAGGCAATAGCACCTCAAAATATTAAGGGATTTGTATCAGAGCTTTAAGAGGCTATACATGTCAGCATAAAAAGAATATTAACTAGTAAATCAATAAATTATGTTTGAAAGGTCTTGAGCAGTGAGAGAAGATATCTAAAAGTTTTTAAATGATAGAATACTTAGCAATTGGAATCATCGATCAAATTGCTTTTGAAGACTGACATCATATGTGTATTTTCTACTCAGTACTCAAAATGAACATCAAAAATTAAAATTACTGTATTTCCATAGGGAAATGAAAACATGAATTTAAGCTCAGCAGCAGGATTAAATCAAATTTTATAATGTTGTGGCAAAATTGCAGTTTGCTCTGCATAATTTTACATTAGTTTAGATTCTCTAATTTTTTTCTTTTCCCTAGCCAGGCAGATATATTTTCCTTTTATCCTCAGCTGCAAATTCTGAGATTGTAAGTTTTTTCTTATACATTTATGTGTTCTTCACAGTCAATAACACAGTCTTCTAGTCAAAAAGAGCAAATCCCTGGGACATATTCTACATGAGATATTATTAAATAGATGGATTTTGGAGGTTGCTTGATGGTATAAGACAACAAGAAAAATATTGTATGAGAGAGGTAATAATGAATTTTTAAGTCCACTGAAAAATGTTATATTGGCCTTTTAAACACTGTTCAACCTGTTTGTTTAGTATACATCCATGAGACATTCAAAGTTAAGATCCATGCTTGGGCTTACAAATCTCTTTAATGGCTCTATAAAGAGCTCATCAAACTCCACACCCGAAAAACAAATAACCCAGTGAAGAAATGGGCAGAAAACATGAATAGACACTTCTCTAAAGAAGACATCCGGATGGCCAACAGGCACATGAAAAGATGTTCAACGTCGCTCCTCATCAGGGAAATACAAATCAAAACCACACTCAGATACCACCTCACGCCAGTCAGAGTGGCCAAAATGAAGAAATCAGGAGACTATAGATGCTGGAGAGGATGTGGAGAGACGGGAACCCTCTTGCACTGTTGGTGGGAATGCAAATTGGTGCAGCCGCTCTGGAAAGCAGTGTGGAGGTTCCTCAGAAAATTAAAAATAGACCTACCCTATGACCCAGCAATAGCACTGCTAGGAATTTATCCAAGGGATACAGGAGTACTGATGCATAGGGGCACTTGTACCCCAATGTTTATAGCAGCACTCTCAACAATCGCCAAATTATGGAAAGAGCCTAAATGTCCATCAACTGATGAATGGATAAAGAAATTGTGGTTTATATACACAATGGAATACTACGTGGCAATGAGAAAGAATGAAATATGGCCTTTTGTAGCAACGTGGATGGAACTGGAGAGTGTGATGCTAAGTGAAATAAGCCATACAGAGAAAGACAGATACCATATGGTTTCACTCTTATGTGGATCCTGAGAAACGTAACAGAAACCCATGGGGGAGGGGAAGGGAAAAAAAAAAAAAAGAGGTTAGAGTGGGAGCGAGCCAAAGCATAAGAGACTGTTAAAAACTGAGAACAAACTGAGGGTTGATGGGGGGTGGGAGGGAGGGCAGGGTGGGTGATGGGTATTGAGGAGGGCACCTTTTGGGATGAGCACTGGGTGTTGTATGGAAACCAATTTGACAGTAAATTTCATATATTAAAAAATAAATAAATAAATAAATAAATAAATAAATAAATAAATAAAAAAAAACAAATCTCTTTAATGGCTAGGAGCACTTATAATGTATCTCCTAATGTACTCATGATAATGGACTCATAGTATATTTTAATATGTTTGCCTGACTTCTGCCATAGACTGAGTCCCTAGAAAATATGGGTATCTCTGAATCCTAAATACACACTCCATGACCAGCATATAGTAGATGATAAATATAAATTTGTTTTTCAATTGATGATTGCCCGTATAACAAATTTAGTCTGTACTTGGATACGTTTTGGGCTATTTTTTATTCACTATGTAATTGAAATATTGCTGTTCTTGATAATGATAGTCATTTCATGTAACACACAATATCAGGGCTGTTCACATTATTTTAGAAATAGAATTTATATTTTTTATTATTATGAAAATAAATATTTTCACGATTAATATTTGAAAATATAATGAAATATAAGATAATTAAAAAATTGGTAATCATTCCCAATATGATTTGGGGGCATATGTTTTCAAATATATGTGTGTGTGTGTGCATACACACACACACACACACACACACACACACACACAATTAGAAGCTATTAGCCCATTCTTCTCACCTTCTCCTCACCAACATTCACTGCCTTGCCAGCCTACTATTTAATCTTCTTTGCACTTAGGACAGCCATCATCACCTAACCAAATAGTATCCACTGCAATTGAAATTGAAATTTTATTCTGAATATATATACATTTATATTTATATTATATATACATTTTTATATTTATAGTCTAAATATGTATATTTATATACTTATATTCTAGATATGTATTTCTGTATTTAGAATAAAATATATAGTGTGTATGTATATACATATACATATATATATATATATATATATATATATATATATATATATATACATAGAGAGAGAGAGAGAGAGAGAGAGAGAGAGAGAGAGAGAGAGGCAGGGAGGGAGGGAAATCTGAACTGCAATGAATACTCTTTGGTTAAGTGAATAGTGATTGCCCTAAGTCAAAGGGAGGTCAGACAGCTGGCTAGTAGATTAGGATAAACTAGTAGTATAATAGATTAAGCGATCCTGGAAGGCTTTGGGTTTCTTGGGGCTATAAGGAAGATGAATAAATCAACAAGAGAAGAATCCTTAGATATTTCAGATATAAGGTGTTGACAGAGAACAAATTTGGGATGTGTTAATACAAACGGAAATTTGTTATTGGGGTCCAGGTGCTTGCCTGGTTCAGTTGGTTAAGCGGCCAACTCCTGATTTCAGCTCAGGTTATGATGTCATGGTTTGTGAGATGGAGCCCTGCATGCGGCTCTGTGCTGACAGCATGGAGCCTGCTTGCGATTCTCACTCTCCCTCTTTCTGTGCCCCTCCCCCCTCAAAATAAACACTTATAGAAAAGAAAAATCAAAAAGAGAATATTGGGGTCATCATTGTGAGGTAAATCTAAATATTTTTCAAGTTTTGTTTTAGAACATAAGAAACTCTCAAACCTCTACCAGACCTTAGGACTAACCTCTATGATTCCGTTTATTCCAGAAATACATTAAGAAAATACTTAACTCCTTAAAAGTGTGTAGTTAAAATTATTTTATATTTATAGGATGGCATGGATTAAAACAATGGTTTAAGTGATAAGTATTGCATTTTTATTGGATAACTGGCACTATTCTTGAAATATAAACTGGGTCCTGGACACCTCACAATCAAAAGATAAAGTCAAACTCATTGGAAATTCAGAGAAGATTTTTAAAAATCATGATTAATGGACTGGATGAAATAGCTCATGGAAAAATAGTGAAAAACAAATGACCAAAAGCATGGTTTAGAATTTATGAAAAATGTGTGAATCTCAAGTTTCTCACGTAGAGAGGGTTTTTGATGTGTGTGTTTTTTTATTTAATTGCTTCCATATGCATAAGGAAAAAATTTTTATCTGAGCCAGAGGTCTCAGTGTATTGCAAACACATGCATTGTTTTAAAAATGCAAACCAAGTAAAAGCAGAAAAAATTTCCAGGCCTGGAGAGAGGGATTATGCTAGAAACATTTCTGAATGTGGAAAATAAAAAAGAATTTTGTTTATAAATCAATTAGGCAAGTTGCCATTCTTTAAAGACATCAACAATGTTGCGGCACCGGGGTGACTCAGTTGGTTAAGTGTCCAACTTTTGATCTCTGCTCAGGTCATGATCTCATTGTTTGGTTCATGAGTTCAAGCTCTGCATCAGGCTCTGCACTGACAGTGGGGTCCTGCTTGGGATTCTGTCTGTCCCTCTCTCTACCCACACCCCCACTTGTTCCCTCTCTCCCTCTCTCTCTAGGAAAACAAACAAACAAACAAACAAACAAACAAACATCAGCAATGTCATGCCTGAAGAAATTATTTACCAAGGACCTTAAAAGGTACACCCCTGAAAAGGAAGACAATTCCTCAAAGTTAACATGAGCATCAGATCACATAATTAGAGAGCAGTTCTCAGAACTAATTTCCTTAGTCTGTAAAATGTGAACAATAATAGAATCTACTCCATAAGGTAGTATTTGCAAACTGGCTTTACTAACTGTTAAACATCATGAAGGGTAGGTTACCATGAGGAATCTCTGACAGGTGCTAGGGCCACTATATACGAATTCTGATTAATACTAAGTACTTTTCAGAGTTGAGGACATTTCTGATGTCCTTTGAGATGGATGGTGATGAAGAAAAAGAAAATTCATTGAGTTCCTACCATATGCAAGCCACTGTGCTGGTGCCTCACATAAGATTTTATTTAAATTTCATAATAACCCTGTACTTACATTTTATCACCTACATTAAATAGATAGAAAACTGAGTTGTAGCATATATGAATTAATACACACACATTTATATATAGAATTCCCATGAGTTAGTAAGAAATTTAGGTCTAGAGAAATTAAACTTATCCAAGTTTGACCAGAAAGTGAGTGAAGATCTGTCTGATTCTAAACACTGTAACCTTCTCCATAAACCTTGCAAAATTGGTTCCATATCTCCAAACATCTCTCTTGTCAGCATTATACCAAGTTTGAATGATTTTAACTAATTACCTTTCAAGTTAAGCAATTAAAAGTTTTTCTTTTTTTTTCTTAAATTTAACCTTATTAAGGCATGTCAAACTATTATTAATGCATTTAATGATTAAAAGAAAAAAAACAAAAAAATAATAGTTAAGAATTTCATTGATGGATTGCAGTGAGGTAGGTCCTCTGTTCCTCCTCAGTGTTTTAAATCTTCAACCAGGGTAAAGTTTTAAGAAGTTCCTTTCTTTTCAAGGCTTAACATTTTACTTTTCCCAGAAATATTTTATTTTCAAAAGACGTGAAAAGGCTGGGAGCAAATGAATCAATTTCTTATTTTTTAATATAAGATATCCCAGTTCAGATATTCAGGATCCAGAGCTGAAATCAGGTATTCAGGACAGCCTCTGTCTCTTTTCATTTCTGTTTCCTTTGTGTTGAGTTCTTTCTCTCTCAGGCTCTAATAGAAGAAATTGCAGCTACAGATAAAATGTTTGTGTTTCCCCGAAAATTTGTATACTGAAACCCTAACCCCCAATGTGATGATGTTGGCAGGTAGGGCCTTGGGGATGTAATTAGGTTTACATGAAGTTATGAAGGTGAGATTCTCATGATGAGATTAGTGTCCTTATAAGAGAAGACCAGAGACCTTGCTTTCTCTCTCTTAACCATGAGAGAAAATGCAGGAAGAAGGCAGTCCTCTGCAAGAGAGCTCTCACCAGCAACTGCTTTGACTGGCATCTTGATCGTGGTCTTTCCATCCCCCAGAAGGAGGGGAAACAAATGTCTGCTGTTTGAGCCACTCAGTCTATGGTATTCTGTCATAACAGCTCAAAGTGACTAAGGCAACTCCCCACTATAGGTCCAGGCTTACCTGGTCCCTAAATTTTACTGTTTCAGAGGCAGAGAGACTCTCTCCCAGTGATCACGTTAATCTATGAGAAGGGACTCTCACTGGTGTTCCTAGGGTCATGCACCTGTCCATTTCTGTGGTGGTAGAGGCAGAGTTTCTTGAAGAGGTTAAAAGAAATAGTAAAATGACTCAATAGTAAATAGTAAAATTATTCAATAGTAAAATGACTCATAAGTGATGTGTTCAGGAAATGTTAATTCTCAGTATTAATTGTTACATTTTAGAGGAGACCCTCTCTGCAGAGCTGCTGGTATTAGGAGGGGCATTTGAGGCAAGGGTACTTTCTATCACTTTTTATCACTTTTTGAGTCACTTAAAGGTAATCCTAAGATTCTAGGAGAAACAGAATCCATATCAGAACAGAACAGAAATTATTCCAGTTAATTTTTTTTTTTTTCAACATTTTTTATTTTATTTTTGGGACAGAGAGAGACAGAGCATGAACGGGGGAGGGGCAGAGAGAGAGGGAGACACAGAATCGGAAACAGGCTCCAGGCTCCGAGCCATCAGCCCAGAGCCTGACGCGGGGCTCGAACTCACGGACCGCGAGATCGTGACCTGGCTGAAGTCGGACGCTTAACCGACTGCGCCACCCAGGCGCCCCTATTCCAGTTAATTTTTTATTAAGTAATCTCTACATCCAATGTGGGGCTCAAACTCACAACCCTAAGATCTAGTTATTCCAGAATACCTAGAGACTGCTGATTTCTACTTCTTTTTAAGAAACGAAGAACTCTTTTATGATCAAAATTTCATGATACTGATTGGAAATATACTAAATGATGAAACTACTAGGAATTAGTAATTGTATTTACAACTTCTTCATCAAAATATAATTTTAAGATAGTAGAAAATATACAATGTGAGGCAGACAACTTACTTAAAGTAAATATTTTAAGTTTGGCAAGCCATATGGTCTCTGTTTAAACTATTTAACTGTCATTGCAGTGTGAAGTAGGTATAGAAAATAAATGAATGGGTGTGGTTATGTTCCATAAAACATTATTATAAATTCAGGTAGTAGGCTAGATTTTGCCCATGGGCCATAGTGTGCTGACACCTGCTATAGACAGTATTTCTTCTTATACGTACAAGTTCCAAATTACTGGAAGTATTGCCATAGAATCTCACTGTGGTGTTCATTTTTGCTGTTCAAAACTATTCTATTTCTTTTAGGTCCATGATAGGTAGGTTTTATTTCTCAACTCCTTTTGAAATTTAGCATGGCCAACATGTCTTGCTTTTGGAAACAAAAATGTGAGTAAAATTGCCATGTGTTCCTTCTGTAAAGAAATATGAAAAGCTAATGCATAATTTGCCATGCGCCATTCCCACTGCCCCAGGAACTTTGGAAGCATGTATTGAGATTCTTTTCCTACAGTTATGATGAGCAGAATCTTCCTGATGGCTTTCTTTGGGCACATAGTATATACGAGGAATACAATTTAAATTTAATTTAATTTTTAAACCACTAGGATTATGGGGTTGATTTCTTTTTATAGCATAGTCTGGCCTATCCTGACCAATATCTCTAATTCCAATGACCCACAGGTTGAGAATCCCTAATGTTACCTTAATAAATGGAATTTCTTAGAAGAAATGGATATATATCCTTAATTTTTAAAAAATATATTAATCAAAACTCTTGCATGCAAGTAAAATAGAACTAATTTGAACCAATTTGAGCTAGCTTCTAAGAGTTTTTAAAGGATGTTGGAATTTCTCATGCCAGTCAATTCTGCTTTCAGTTTGGGGGTCCATAATGTCAAGACACCATTCTAGGCACTGGGTATAGACTGCTGAACAACATATTTGATAGAGTGCTAGACAGTAAGACCTGCTGTGCAGAAAATAAATATGTATAGTAGAAGATAAAGTTATGGAAAGATGATAATTGAAAGATTAGCCACCCAATTACGGGGAGAACTGGAATGTAGATGCATCTCACTAGGAGTACAACCAGCAAGTAAGTGCCTGTAGAAGCACATGCACTCTCTCCCTCCCTTCCAATCTCTCTTCTAACTCTCTCTCTCTTGTTTTCATTTCTATTTCTCTTTATATGCTGGCCTCATTGTCTCTCACTGTAAGCCAGCTGCTCCACAGGGCAGGAATCATGACTCCCAAGACTTACCAAGTCTCACCTCCGAAGCCTACTTGGGATTCCTATCTCTATCCCTCTTTCTCTGCCCCTCCTGCACTCGCTCTCTCTCTCTCAAAATAAATAAGCTTAAAAAAATAATATCTTCTAGACATGGAAATTCAGTCTCTAATACTGCTGGCACATCCATAACATTCTATCTACATGTATTGATGAAACAACTATTGAAAAAAAAATAGCAGAGCTCACAGATTAAATTTTTTTCTAAAAACAGAGTTCTTGAGAAAAAATTCTGAAAGCATTATTATTATTATTTATTTATTTATTTTTTGCTAAGTGTTGAGATACTAGTGAAATGAAAGAAGTTAAGAGTAAAAACAACTCCTGAACCAATCTCAGATTTCTCCACGGATGTGTGAATGGAAGAAAAAGCTGGTGAGCAAACCTCATGTATAAGTGATACTACATATAGTAATACTATGAAGGCAAACCCTGTCATATGGTACATATATATATACATATATACATATATACATATATATATATATATATATATATATATATATATATATATGTATATATGTATATATATATATGGGGAATTCAGGCAAAAGCCTTGGGAAATATACATTGGGCAGTTATATCAATCCCAAGGGCAGACATCTGTCTGTTCTTTAAATCAGCAAAGAAAGAAGGGCAGTTAGCCCTAACCATGGAAATGGAATTCTCGATAGAGATGGGGAGTACAATCAATACTCATAATTAGGGGGGAGCACTTGAGACAGCTGTATGTAGTGTGAGCAGTTCCTAATGAACACAGAGCACTGAGGCAGCTGCCAAAGTTTCCTATTCCTTATGGACAGGCAAACTCATAGGCTGTTATTGAACATGTGATTGAACTATGTTTCTGAAATTCTTAAAAGCTTACAGATCCTTTTCAAAGAGAGAGACTATCCTTTAGAGAAATTTCACATAGTTGGGTAAAATAAATAGACATCTACTTGCTTAAATATATCGTAGCTTCACTTAATAAATTGTAAACATCTTGGGAACAACATAAAGGAGGTGGATTAAGAAAGACAGGATGGGGGGCACCTGGGTGGCTCAGTCGGTTAAACGGCCGACTTTGGTTCACGTCATGATCTCTCGCTCCGTGAGTTCGAGCCCCGCGGCGGGCTCTGTGCTGACAGCTCAGAGCCTGGAGCCTGTTTCAGATTCTGTGTCTCCCTCTCTCTCTGCCTCTCCCCTGTTCATGCTCTGTCTCTCTGTCTCAAAAATAAATAAACGTTAAAAAAAATTAAAAAATAAATAAATAAATAAATAAATAAATAAATAAATAAAAAGAAAGACAGGATGGGATTTTGGAGAGTCAGAAGGTGGGCAGACATACCAGCAGCCAGGGAATGGAGGCCCTACAGATAAAGCAGACACTGGGCTTTTATAATAAATGCTTCTCAGATATTGATTAAAGAAACAAATTAAATAATAGAAAGTTATAATTTGGTTACATGTCTATAAAATTGGGTGTTGAATCTCATGACTGGAGAAATTACAGAATATCTCTCCTACCTTTCCCACCTACAGAAGCTACAGCTTCTCCCCTTTTCTCTGCATGCAAACATGGCACACCAACTTGTCAACTAAAGGTAATCTAATTTATTTGAAATGTCTCATACATACTAGTCATTCTAAAATACATTTTCCGGGGCGCCTGGGTGGCGCAGTCGGTTAAGCGTCCGACTTCAGCCAGGTCACGATCTCACGGCCTGTGAGTTCGAGCCCCGCGTCAGGCCCTGGGCTGATGGCTCGGAGCCTGGAGCCTGTTTCCGATTCTGTGTCTCCCTCTCTCTCTGCCCCTCCCCCGTTCATGCTCTGTCTCTCTCTGTCCCAAAAAAAATAAATAAAAAGCGTTGAAAAAAAAAAAAAATTAAAAAAAAAAAAAAAAAAGAAACCACATCCATTTAAAAAAAAAATAAAATAAAATAAAATACATTTTCCAAAAGATAGTAAGGAATGGACTGTCACAAAAGCGCTTTTCAACAGAAATTCTCCATTGATTCTGATTTATAAGGATGTTTATGTTCCTTTTCAAATGGTTGCTCTTTTTCTTAGTTTTTTTTTTGTTTTTTTTTTTGTTTTTTTTTTCTAACCTTCTGCTTTTTAATGGAACATGCTGACAGTGTGGAGCATGCTTGGGATTCTCTCTCTCTCCCTCTCTCTGCCCCTCCCTGCTCATGCTCTTGCTGTCTCTCTCCCTCTCTCTCAAAATAAATAAAGCTAAAAAAAAAAAATAGAAAGAAGGAATTGAATTATTATTTTTATCATATAAGAATATAATTGAAAACAAATAAACAAAAAGATATATATATTCTGAGCTTTCTTATGAGACTGATTTGTGTGTAAACAATAAGCAATATAAATTCAGGATTGTGTTAGAGATAAAATTAAAAGTCTGCCAAAGCTAGCTATGATGGTAACAAGGATGGGAATAGCTCCTCCCAGAAACAACTATAAAAATAGCAATATGGAAAACAATCCATTTCATAAGTTGAACAAGACATAAATCTGCAGTTCCTAAAAGACAGGAGTAAATAACACATACCCTATCATCAACCTGGCTTTCTGCCTGAAGACAATTTGTCACTGGCACAGAAAAGTTGGGCCCAGATAAAGCACAATGGGATTGAAGAGTGGGAGGAGACAAGAGATTGCAGTTTGGAGCTGCTTAGTTGGTAATTTCAGTCTTTTAAACAATTAGTCTGTTTCATGTAAGTTTTCAAATTTTAGGGCATGGAGTTGTTCACAGTAATCCTTTACTATCATTTTAATGTCCATGGGGTCAGTAGTGATAACCCTCTTTCATTTCTGATATTGGTAATTTGTGTCCATTGCCTTTTCATCTTAAATAGCCAAACTAGAAATGTATCAATTTTATTGATCCAGAGAAACAGATTTGGTTTCACTAATTAAAAAAATTTTTTTGCTTTTTTTCAATTTCATTCATTTCTATTTTATTTTTTATTATTTGTTTACTTGTATATGCTTTAACTTAAATACTCACCTAGCGTCATTAGCTAAAAGCTTAGATGAATGATTTTAAATCTGTCTTCTTTTCTAATGTATACATTTAACACTATATATTTGCATGTAATTACTGATTTTGGCACATTCTCACACACTATGAG
Organism: Neofelis nebulosa; assembly: GCF_028018385.1. Lineage (NCBI taxonomy): Eukaryota > Metazoa > Chordata > Mammalia > Carnivora > Felidae > Neofelis > Neofelis nebulosa. The sequence goes on along the minus strand of NC_080791.1, from coordinate 42,661,391 downwards.
AAGTGCTACTTTCATTTTCATTTGGTTATTTTCAAATTTCTCTTGAGACTTCTTCTTTTGCCATGTGTAATTTAGAAGTGTGTTGTTTAATCTCCAAACATTGGGTATTTTCCCAATATCTATTATTGGTTTCTAGGTTAATTCTATTGTGAGGACAAACTCTGTATGATTTTAATTATTTAATTTTAAATGTGTTTTATGGCCCAGAATGTGCTTTATCTTAGTGAGTGTACCATGTATGCAAATATGAGAAGAATGTGTATGTTTGCTATTAGATGGAATATTCCATAAATATCAATTGGCCAATGAGGTAAAAAATGTCCTTATATTTAGCTTTTTAATCTATCCATTACTGAAAGAAGGGTGCTGAATTCTCCAACTATAACTGGATTTGTCTATTTTTCCTTGTAGTTCTATCAATCCTTTCTTCAAATATCTTAGCTCACTCTTAGTAGGTGTAGGCATACTTTTTTTTTTTTTTTAATTCCTGGAAAATTGACCTCTTTATCACTTTGAAATATCCCTGTCATTCCTTGATAATTTTTCTTGTTCTGAAAACTACTCTGTGTGAAATTAATATTGCTACTTTAGTTTTCCTCTGATTAATGTTAACAAGATATATATTTCTCTTTACTTCTATTAATATACTCTGTCAGTCTTTGTTTATTAATTGGTGTATTTAGACCCTCCATATTTGAGTAGATTATCTGTATACTGACACCTACCATGTCTGCTCTTATTATGTCCCTTCTTTTTCTGCCATCTAAGTTTAAAAATTTTTTTTAAAAGTTTGTTTATTTATTTATTTGAGAGAGAGAGGGAGCAGGGGAAGGGCAGAGAGAGAGGGAGAGAAAGAATCCTAAGCAGGCTCCATACTGTCGGCACAGAGCCCAACATGGGGCTTGAACCCAGGAACCAGGAGATCAAGACCTGAGATAAAATCAAGAGTGGGACACTTAACCAACTGAGCCACCCAGACAGCCCCCTGCCTTCTATGGTTTTAACTGAGCATTTTATATGATACTATTTCATCTTCTCTCATAGAATACTGAGACTCCTTTTGAATTTTTTAAATGATTTCCATACGGTTCACAACGTACATTTTAAACTAATTTAAGTCCACCTTCAAATAACATGATAATACTTCAGGTGTGCAGGTGCTTTACAAGACAGTGTGCCTAATTCCTCCCTCCCTCGTGTCATTGCTGTCATTTATCTATGTGCTATAAAAATCTAACACTATTATCATTACTTCAATAAACAGTTATCTTTTGAATAAGGTAAGAATATGAAAAATATTACTTTACTGTCATTATTCATTTGTTGATTCTCTTCTTTATGTAGACCCAAGTTTATGACCTCTATCTTTTTCTTTGTCTCTAAAGAGTTCCTTTTAACATTTCCATTGCCGATGGTCTATTCCCTTATATTTTCTTTCTCTGAAAAACTCTTCAGTTTCTAACAATTTTGAAGGATAATTAGATATAGATTTCTAGATTTTTTTTCTTTCAACATTTCAAGTATTGTCCTCCACTCGTTTCCTGTTTGCACAGTCTGATGATAAATCTGCTGGCATCATTATCCCTGTTCCTCCCATAGTAAAGTATATTGCTAATTTGGCTTCTTTTTAGGTTTTCTCTGTTTCTTTGTTTTACTATACTTTGAATATGATATGCACGGGTATGCATTTTTGGTATTTATCCTGCTTGGTATTCTCCACACTTTCTAAATTTTGGTTTGGTGTCTGTAATCAATTTTGGAAAACACTCCATCATTACTTCAAGTAGTTTTTTTCAGTTCTTTATTTTTTCTCTTTCTGTAAAAAATATTTTACGCTTTTTGAAATCGATCTACAAATATTAGGCATTCTATTCTGATTTTTTCTTAAAAAAATTCTTAAAAAAAAGACATTCTTCATATTTGTTACAGTGTTTTCATGTATAGAATTTCTTTAAAAAAAAAAAAAAAGAGGTTAGAGTGGAAGAGAGCCAAAGCATAAGAGACTCTTAAAAACAGAACAAACTGAGGGTTGTTGGGGGATGGGAGGGAGGGGAGGGTGGGTGATGGGTATTGAGGAGGGCACCTTTTGGGATGAGCACTGGGTGTTGTATGGAAACCAATTTGACAATAAACTTCATATATTGAAAAAAAATAAATAAAATAACTTGCTCCGGGGGGGAAAAAAAAAGAATTTCTTTTCCATTTCTAGAGTTTCCGTGTGTTTGCTTACATCATGCATTTTCTGTTACGTGTTGTCTACTTTTTTTCTATTAGAGTCCTTAACATATTAATTGATTATTTTAAATTCCCTGCATGATAATGCCAAATATGTGTCATATTTGGGTCAGGTTCTGGGACAGCTTTGTCTCTTTGGACTTTTTCTTGCCAATCAACATACCTTGTAATTTAAGGTTGAGATCTGGGTATGCTGCGTTAGGTTAAAGGAAATGAGATAAATAAAGCTTTAATGTGAGCATTAAAGTTAATCTAGTTAGGACTTGAACTGTGTTTAACATTTTCTATAGCTGTAACTGGCAGAGACTTCAAATTCTTCAGATTTCTCCAAAATGTTTTTTTTAATTTTTTTTTTTTTTTTTTTTTTTTTTTAAATTTTTTTTTTCAACGTTTATTTATTTTTGGGACAGAGAGAGACAGAGCATTTATGGGGGAGGGGCAGAGAGAGGGAGACACAGAATCGGAAACAGGCTCCAGGCTCTGAGCCATCAGCCCAGAGCCTGACGCGGGGCTCGAACTCACGGACCGCGAGATCGTGACCTGGCTGAAGTCGGACGCCCAACCGACTGCACCACCCAGGCGCCCCTTAATTTTTTTTTTAATGTTTATTCATTTTTGAGACAGAGAGAGACAGAGCATGAATGGGGGAAGGTCAGAGAGAGAGGGAGACACAGAATCTGAAACAGGCTCCGGGCTCTGAGCTGTCAGCACAGAGCCCAATGCGGGGCTTGAACTCACAGACCGCGAGATCATAACCTGAGCCGAAGTCGGCCGCTTAACCGACTGAGCCACCCAGGCGCCCCCAAAATGTTTTTGTTTTTATCTCTTCCAGTATCTTGAGAATTCCTTAAGAAATCCCCTTAAGCAGAGTTTGCATCTTAGAGCTCTTTAACTCTAATGCCCCCCCCCCTTTTTTTTTTTACTAGTGCTCTCTTGGTGTGCTGATTAGGTGTGGGAAAGGGCAGCACTCCACAATCTTGTGATTACATTCTCAGTCTTTCAGGGGGCATGTGTCTCCGGGTTATAATCTTCATACGTGCTTAGTCTTTTTGCCACTCTTAGAGTAGACAGAAAGGACAGAGAGTGATAGAGGGAGACAAGTGGCGTTTCTCCAGGTCAGATAGACCCTGGAGATAGCTCTTTGTATGGAGAAAGCTATGGACATATTTCAGAAGGTCCTCTCTTTCCCTGTCCCTGCCACAGTCATGATGGCATCTTTTGGACTTTTTACCATAACAACCTGATGGAGTTCATGGAGTTAAACTCCCCAGAACTTGTGAAAGACCTAGAAGACTATGGCCCAAGGAGTTTTTCACTCTCAATGTAGTTCATATCATCCCCCAGCAGCTAATGAAAATTGCTATTTGTGTGTTCCTCCTGGTTTATGACTCTCATGTCTTCTCCAGTTAAGCAGATCTCAGCTGGATTTGCTTGTATCTTCAGATTTGGGTAGGGGGTAAGGTTTGCCCTGAAATTTCAGCTTCTCTTATGGTTCCTAGAAAAGTCAGTGATTTTCAGTTTGTCATGCCTTCTCTTGTTGTAAAAATGGGAGTGGGGATTTCAAAATCCTTCTTATGTTAGAGCTAAAACCAGCAGTCTATATGTTGACTTTCTGTTTTCAAAACAAGACCGCCAAAGCCTAGATATTTTTTTATTCATAATATCAAAGTATATTTGACTACCTGACAGAAGTGTCACTGGTATTGTGAAGTGTGTGTGTGTGTATGTATGTACATATATGTATGTGTGTGTGTGTGTGTGTGTCTGTGTGTATATATATATATATATATATATATATATATATATATAATTTTTATGAGGTTCCACATAAGGATCTATTCCATTGAGAAAAAGACTCTGAGAGACTGTTGGATATAAAACACATTTTAGAATATTTTTTAGAATAATTTCTTCATTTCCATAACCATTCACAACCATAGATATTTTACACTTTTTTCAAATATCTTATTTTTCAGCCAGAGCTGAAACTATAGTGGAAATTTTTCTTTCAGTATCACTATAAATAAGGCATTTCCTTCATTTTGCTTTTTTTTCTATCTCTTATTATTATTATTATTATTATTATTATTATTATTTTTGAATGACAGCTCTGACTTTCTTTGACTTCAGACATTGGAAAGGACAGTATGGATATGAATGCATATTGTCTCTCCATGAAAGACATATTTTATTCTTAAATATAGCTGAGATATCTTCCACCTTAACATGAGGGAAAAGTTGGTTTCTCTTTCTAAAAATCAATCCAAATATAATTGCAAGTGAGTACTTGGAAAACAGCTAATGTGTCCCTTACAAAGAGAAGAAGAAGAGGTATCAATCTGTGTTTAAGCAGGACATTAGAACTCCTCTAAATATTCTCCAAATAAATAATTCCATAGGACTAAATAATTCTGGTATGCCCTTGTACTCACTTGACAGACAATCCTGTTTAGAATTAGTGAAAATTTAATATGTTTAAGTTATGGGTTGTGTCAAAAACATAGTAAAAAACATGATCAATACATGGTGACTCTCTCTACAATATTCCACCTCTGTTTTAACTAATAATCACCAATAACTATATATAACTAATATAACAAAATATTTATTTTGTTATACAGTGTTCTGTTTACTGGGGCTACATTGTGAACAAAGCAGATAAAAACAAATTTCACATTCTTAAGGGGTTTGTATTTTAGTGAACTACGGCAGGCAGAAAACTAGTGTTTCTGGACATACTGGAAGACGATACTTCCTAGTCCCCTGTCCTGGCCATTTACTAAATACTAACTAATAGGATCTAAGCCATTTTTGGAAGTGGCTTTTGAACATCCTCTTTAATCTTCTATCTTGTCTTCCTATGTCATTGGTCACCTAATTGCAGAGAATGCAACACAAGATTTTGGAATCGTATGAGAAAGCGGAACAAGAAGAAGGAAGCCTGGACTGTTAAATTACTGCCATGAAAGAGCCTCCCAAAAGAGACACAGTACCATATGAGCCTGACCAGGCCGCTGTGACAAAATCCCACGTGTGGGCTGGCTTAACCAACAGATATTTAATTTCTGACAGTTCTAGAAAGTAAAAGTCAATGGTCAAAGTGCTGGAAAATTCTGTTTCTGGTGAGAGGTCTCTTCCTGACTTGTAGACAACTGCCTTCTTGCTATGTCTACACATGGCCTTTCCTCCGTATGTGTCCACTGAGAGAGTGCGAGCGTGGACTCCTTGACGTCTCTTCTTATAAGAACACTAATACTTCAGATCAGGTCTGTGCCCTCATGACCTCATTTAAACTGAATTATTGCTGTAGAGGTCACATCCCCAAATTATGTACCACACTGGGGTTAAGACTTCAATATATGAATTTTGAGAGGACACAAACATTCAGTCTATAATATGCACTATCTTTGAAATTGCTGAGAAAGACTAACAAACATTAGAGGTTGTTTTGTGGCAGGGGCTGTTAATTATTCTGATCGGGTGAATAAAAAGTATTTGATCAAAGTATGTAAAATGACAAGTGCTATGAAGTAACATAGAGGAAAACACTTTAGTTGAAAGGTGGGTATTTTCTGTAGGGGATTCATGGAAGGCCATACTAATATGGTGACATTGGAACAGACGCATGAAGGAAATGAGAGAGTAGGCCATATGTGTATCTGCAGGAAGAAACAGAGGGAATACACTGTACAAAGACCTTGATATAGGAAAGTATTTGGTATGTTAGTGGAAGAGCAAAGACACCAGTGTGATTAGAAAGGAGTAAAGAAGAGTGATCAGTGGTGAGGTCAGAAATAGGAGAGTCTTTAGATCATAGTAAAGAGACTGTATTTTATCCTGAATTAGATGACCAAAGAAACTTTTGGAGGTGGGGGATTTGGGGCAGAGGTTGAGAGGAATTGGCTGCTGAGGAGAGATAGTAGGTAAGAATGGATGGAGGCAGAAACAATGATTAGGAGTCTGATGCAATAAACTAGTTGAGGGAGGGTGGTGGCTGGGGCTAGAGCAGTAGCACTGGAGACGGGGACAGGTGGAAGGATTCTGAGGTATTTGGTAATGCATAGGATGTGATGTGTGCTCTTTGAGAATTGGTGTGCACTGCCTAAGGAATTCCCCATGGCTTAAACAGAAGAGATGTTATTTGAGTTAGATATTTTACTGTCTTCACTTTACCTAGCAAAGTCTATTGTATTTACCAAAGAAATCATAGCCCCCCCCCCTTTATTACTCGTAGATAATAATTAACATGATTTTACTTAATATCCTAAGTATCATCTTCCTTTGGAATTCCTCACTTTACTCATACTCCACCTTCATTCAGTCCATAGCCCCTAACTATCTTCTAGTCAATATCCCTTAGCATCATTCTCTTCCTTACCTCACCTCACTTCATGCATGTCATTTATCAGGTACCTCTTTTCTATCTCATTATATATACCCAAATCTGGACATTAATTTATATCTTTTCAATATCCTCCTATGTGGTAATTGTAAACCTTCCAAAGTTACCTTACTGTTTTGGAATTTTGTTTTATAAAATTTACATATAATCTCTTAAAAATTCTCTGTCACTTTTAGCTCATAATACAATAGTCTTTGCTCTTTCTGAAACCAATATGCATCTAGGTATATCTGTGTGTTCTCATGACAGCTATCACCATAGCACCTATCTGCATAGACAGAGTCACCTAAGAAAATATCAAAATTACATTCATTCTGGATGTAACTAGATATTGCATAGCCATATTAAAATGGGGAAGGAATAGTAACAAGATTGTTTTCTTCTCTTCCTTTGAAATGTCATCCCAAACCCAATCAAGATGAACTATCTTATTTTGTTCGAGCTGATTTGCCTCTTACTTTAATATGCATTAATCTCAGGCTTTTTGTAAATATCTAGGTATGTCCTGTGTACATTAATTAGATTCCATTTCATTTTATAAATCAAGTATGGAATGTAGAACAAACTTATAAATAATACATTTTTAGGAATAATAGGGCTTTAATATCACTGTCTCCTTCTCAGGGTTTTTCCATATTATTTCTTCTCTTACTGGGTGCATTATTCTCTTCCTAATTTGAAAGGAATATCAAAAAATAGAATACTTCAACTGAAGAAGCTCAAGAGAATGATCATGTTTGAAATGATAAGTATATTAGAGTGGATTCATGGAGATTACATACCGACAGAGAAAAAATAGGTGAATTTAAGTACACGGCTACAGAGACCAACCAAATTAAATACATGGAAGAAAAAACAGATAATAATGAGTATCAGTAACTTTAGGTCAATTTCAAATGACCTAATACAGTTTTAATTGGAATTCCCAAAGGAGAAAGTCACATATTTGACAAAGAACATATTTGAAAAAAAAAATAGTGGCTAAAATTTATTGAAACTGTTAAAAACAGAAGAGCCAAATATCCAAGAATTTCAACAGAACCCCCAAAATCTGAAAGAAGACTACAACAAATCATATGTATTAATCAAATAGCTTAAAACTAAACTTAACTAAGTTTGTTTATGACTAAAACATAACTTAAAAGTAGCTAGCAAAAACATACATATATTTCCATTGATGAGATACATATTTTCAAGATGAGAAAGATAGCAGGTATCTTGTTGGTAATAACATAATTAAGAACACAGCAGAATATTTTTAATTGTATTGAGAAAAGAGTAACTGTTACTCTAAAATTATATACAGTACAACCGTGTTTTGACAGTAACTTGTTCTGTGAGTGTTCTGCAAGAGGGGCAAACATTTCTAATAAATTTTGACTTGATAAAGAAGCAATGTCTTGCAATACGAGTAGTATGTGATGCTGAAAATCCCATGATCACAAGTGAGCCAATGGTTCTTGAAATTCACCTTGATACACAAGTGCTTTAGATTACAGGCATGTTTCCAGAACAAACTATGCTTGAAAAACCAAAGTTTTACTGTATTTAGTAAGATGTTTTCAAAATTGAAGACAAAAGATGTTTTCAATCACATGAAATGAAGACTTAATCACTTGCAGATATGCATTACAAGAAGCAATAAAGAAAATTTTTCTGAATACCAGAGGAAATTTGGATCTACACAGAGGAATGAAGAAGCTGACAAACACTGCTCACTGAGCAAAGTTACCATCAACAGTGACAGGTCATATTCATAGTAGTCACTCTTGATACAATGTGATAAAAATGGCACTGTACCTCTGTGGTCTTCCTCCCCAAACTTATAACCCCAGCATACTCATGAGAAAAATATCACATGAATCTCAGCTGAGAGATATTTTTAAAAAATATCTAGCTAGTATTGGTCAAAACTATCAAGAGCATCAAAAACAAGGAAAGTTTGTAACATTCATGATCAACTTAAGAAGACAGGACAACTAACTGTGAAGTGGCAACCTGGATGGGATCCTCGAATATAAAATCTGAGTAAAATAGAAGTTTTAATTAATGAAAATATATCAGTATTGGTTTATTAATTATAACAGTATACAACAGTAATATAGCATGTTAACATAGGAAACTTGAGTGCAGAGTATTTGAGAAACTCTCCTATCTTTGCATTTTTTTCTGTAGATTTAAGATTGTTCTACTAACTCCAATTTAAATTTTTTAAAAAATTTAAAAAATAAATTAAAGAAAAGATTATTACAGATGTGTAATGCCTTGAAATGGAAAAGGACAAACCCATTTCTGTAAAAGAATTTTAGACTTTTTGAATTCATTTAAGACTACTTTCCATAGTTTCCATGTTGGTTATATGTGTGTTTATTTTATTCAACTCTAAATATGGAGGTTTCAAGTCACTGAAATAAAATTATCACTAAAAAAATTGTTCTAAAAAATAAAGTGCATTTTAAAAATTGAAAAAAGAATACCACAAATGTATTTACTGACACATATTTACTATTGAAAAACATAAAACAATTGCTCCTGATTTAATCTCTTCAGAAGGTAAAGTTTAGTGTAAAACATAGAAACATATATTTAAAACATACGCAGAAATATATGTTTATAAAACAGTATGTTTATAAAACAATAAAACAAGCACTGGAAGGATAAAGGGAAGTAACTGTTTTTTGCTTTGTTTTTTACTATATATAAACTTATGTATTGTTAACTAAAGTTGAACTATGATAAATATTTTCACAATCAACCTCAAATTAATAACTGAAATAAGGAAATAAAATTATATCTAATAAGCCAACAATGCCTGTGAAATATAATCATAAAAAATTACCCAAACATTTCTTAGAAAAAGAAGAAATTAAAAAGTAGCAAGTATACCTGTCTCTATTTAGAGACATGTTGAAAGTTTTGTGGAATTTACAAAAGAAGCTTCTAGAATTAATAATATAACATGGTTGCAATGCAAAAAGTCAATACTAAAAAATAATTATATTTCTGTATGCTAGCAATAAACAAGAGAAATTGACATTTAAAAATTCCTCTATAATATTGTTAAAAACATACTCAGAGATATTTACAAAATTTGCAAAAGATATGGAAGATTTATACACTGACAACTAAAAACATTGGTGAGATAACTTAAAGAAGAGATAAATAAAGGGACAGGCATATGATGCTCATAGATTGAAAGGCTCAATATTTTCAAGATGTTAACTCTTTTCACACTGGTCTATAGATTTAATGAAATACTTACTAATCACACTCTCAGCTCTTTTTGTAGAGATTTGATAAGCTGATGCTAAACTTTAGATCAAAATTCAGAGTTGGAACAGCTTAAGCATATTTAAAAAGATGAACAAGTAGAAAGACTCACACTCTTTGATTTAAATACTAATTATGAAGCTATAGTAGTCAAAACAGAGTATGTTGGCATAAAGATGGACAAATTGATTGGTGAAACAGAATGAAGAGTCCAGTAACAGCCCTTCACAGATATGGCAAACTGATTTAGCAAGGTCCCAAAACAATCTAATGGGGAAAATATAGTCCCTTCCCACCCACCAAAATGAACCTTAGTCCTTACCTCAAACCATATACATAGATAAATGACATGAATCATAGACCTAAATCTAAGAGCTAAAGTGATAGAACTTATACTGGAAATCAGAAAAGAAAATAATAACTATTTGGGATATGGCAAAATTTTATTAAAGATATATGAAAAAGATACACTATCAAATAAAAACTATAAATTGGACTTTATCAACACTAGTTTTTCTTTTGCTCTTCCAAAACAACCTGTTAAGAACCTGAAAAGACAAGGCTGCAAAAACTAATTTGCAGGGCACCTGGGTGGCTCAGTTGGTTAAACCTCTGACTTCAGCTCAGATCATGAAATCACACTTCATGAATCTGAGATGCGTGTTGGGCTCTATGCTGACAGCTCAGAACCTGGAGCCTGTTTCAGATTTTGTGTCTTTTTCTCTCTCTTCCCCTCCCCTGCTGTGCTCTGTCAAAAATAAATAAGTGTTTAAAAAAAAAAAAACTGATTTGCAAAACACATCTAACCAAGGACTGGTACTTGGAATGTATAAAGCAAAGATGCAAATTAAAAATGTACATTCTACTTAACAAGGTGTAAGAATGAGAAATAAATACATGAAACTTCATGTAAATCACAACAGTCACTAGCGAAATGCAAACTAAGACTTCAAGAAGATCCCACTGGTATGGCAAAACAAAAAACCTAACTACATCAAGTGTTGGTATGTATGTGGAAGAAACAGAATTCCCATCTGGTAGCAGTGTAAAATGGTAGAGTCACTTTGGAAACAGACTTGAAAATTCTTAAAAATTTTAACTATGCCCACTGTATGGCCTGGCTACTCCACATCTAAGTATTTATGTAAAAGAAAAGATAAAATATATTCACATTAACCATGAATAGTCCTGGCTTTATTTGGAAACAACCCGAATATTCACCAACAGATGAAAGATACATGGTGACATAACCTTTAAAGGAAGTACTACTCGGCCATAAAAAAGACCTGGCTATTGTCACATGCAAACACATGGATGGACATGGTAATAAACACGCTGAATGAGATAAGCCAGACAAAGAAGAATATGTATGATAGGATTACATTCATATACAGTTCTAGAGCTTACAAATTAAGCAGGAGACAGAGATTAGCTCAGTGGTTGCTTCTGGATAGGCAAGGGCAGGGAGGACGAGGAACTAAAATGAAACAAAAGGGACCTTTGGGGATGATGGTTGTGTTCATTACCTTGATTGCATTTGTTTCATAGGTGAATGCATTTCGAAGCATATTCTTCGTATATGTGTAGTTTAATGTATAAAAGGATCTATTAATAAAGTTGTAAAAAATGAGTAATTCAGTGTCTGATTTCAAGAATGGCCTGTAAATAATACACATTATATACAATGACAAAACAAACACAAGGTATTTTAGGACCAAAGATAAGAGAAATCTTTATCATGGAGATGTCTTATACAACTCTATTCTAAAATATTATTAATAATAACACTATTGGGCTATTTCTTTAAACTTTTATTTCTACATAAAGAGTAGTTAAATTACACTTTTTAAAATTTCATACTCAATATTTTACAGCAACTAATTTATTTGGCAAACACATGTTGTTGTTGTTTTTTTCCCTAAATATAGGATAATATGGGAGAAGTTTGGATAACTTATTTAAACACTAGAATATGACAGCTGGAGCTTTCACTACTAGCCTACACTTAAAAAATGACCATCCCTACAAAATCTTAAAATATGTAATTATTACATAAACCTATATTCCCAATACCATTGTAAAGGAGATATATTTTTGGAAAAGAGTGGAATATATTAAAAACACTGTGAACTTGATAGTGAGTACAGTTCTTTGGAGGAAAAATGAATGCATGTTAGGTTTTCTTCACTTACATTTGCTTGGTGTGTTAATTAATTCTCCTTCATCTATTTTTTCCCACTGCTGTAACGCACAATGATCACCACTAAAAACGAAACTGCATTATAACCCAAGTGCTGCTCTGAGATAAATTCCATCAGTGGAAAGACGCATGCAAAAAAATGCTGAATATCATTTTCTTCCATGTTATCTTGTTTCTGAAAAGTGGGAAAACTATAAGTTTATCTGACTAGTGAATATTCTCTTAAAATTTTGAAAATGTCCTTAAGAATTTTTAGTATATAATTAGACTTAATGTGTGGTTCTGGCATTTACAATAGGACAGGTCTTATCTCATTGAATATATATGCTTTATTACTTGTTCAGGGATATTTTTGACTAGAATCAGTTTTCTGAAATCTTTTTGGTCACTCATATTATTTCTGACATACATACACAATCTCTCTTTTATATATCATCATGTCCTTAAATATTAGGTAAAAGCAGAATATATTTTGAATACAGTAGAATTCATACTGTAAAGATACCTTGGTAAATCACTTTGGAAACCATAGAACCCTTAAGAAAAAGGATACATTAAAAATAGTGAAGTTTAGGGGTGCCTGGGTGGCTTAGTCGTTGGAGCGTCTGACTTCAGCTCAGGTCATGATCTCGTGGTTGGTGGGTTCAAGCCCTGCATTGGGCTCTGTGGTGATGGCTCAGGGCCTGGAGCCTGCTTTGGATTCTGTGTTGTCCCCTCTCTCTGCCCTACCCCACTCACACTCTATCTCTCTCTCTGAAAAAATAAACAAACATTAAAAAAATTAAAAAAAAATAGTGAAGTTCAGGGGGCCTGGGTGGCTTAGTTAAGCATCCAACTTTGGCTCAAATCATGATCTCACGGTTTGTGAGTTTGAGCCCTACGTCAGGCTCCATGCTGACAGCTCAGAGCCTGGAGTCTGCTTAGGATTCTGTGTCTCCCACTCTCTCTGCCCCTCCCCTACTTCTGCTCTCTCTCTCTCAAAAATCAATAAACATTAAAAAAAATTTTTTTAATAGTGAAGTTCAATTTCCCTCACCTTTAAAAGAAAGGGTATACACATAAGGAGATCATGGTAACATGCTACAGTATCACACACACACTCACACATCTGGTTTAATGAAGGCAGTTTTTAGTGATGGGCATGCCAACATTGATTAGTGATGTCTGTCATGGTCATAGAAGAGAAATTTGGCAATATTTATACAGACCACACCATTCAGAAAGAATTATACTGTTTTTACTGGTGAGTGTTCAAAGACTTCATCAAAATAATTAGACATTTTTTTCCTTATTTCTTCAGAAAAGAGGCTTCAACAATTCATAATGTTGAACCGTATGTTACTAAAAGTTGTTGTAGTTCCTATGGAATTGGTGTGACTTCCAATTTTCTTCGGTACTTAAACAGATTTTTAGTATTTTTGAATGCTTATGTCCTGTAATTTCTTTCAGAGGAGCTGGAGGTAAGTGGCAAAACATTTAAGTTTGGAAGTCAGTATTTACAGACTTATTCTGAATTATTTCATCTTTTCCCCAAATATTTGTTTCCTACAGAGTTTTGGCTGAAGAAAAACAGGAGTTGGGGGCTACATTTTCCTTTTCTGCCAGTAGATCAGATTCTGAATACGATATTGGCCTTGGAGACTCAGTTAAGATAATAGCTGTTGTTCAAAGGAGGAGTTAATATTAAATTATTGCATGTTTCATCAGAGAACACACACACGCACTTAGATGTAAACTCTGGCTCTGCCTCATAAAACCACGTGCATTTAAACAAATTTACTTAGTTTATCTGAACCTCTGCTTTCTTATTTGTAAAATGATGATGATAGTCTTACCTCTAAGCCTGGCTATTGGGATTAAGTAAATAAATTAAAATATATCAGATTCTTAGCTGAGAGCAGGGAACACAGCAAGCATTTAACAGAAGTTACTTTTGTCATTTATGTTTCAAAGTGGGACAGCTCAAATAACAATTATCCTTGAAGCTTTACTTTCGGAAATTTTCCTTTACTAAGAATTAAAACTTCTTTCCTCTGGGCCTTCAGGATACATTGTTTATACCTTTGTGCTAGCCAAACATATATTACATTCTGCCTATTCTGTCTTGTGATAGATTCTTCAAATATTCATTTTGTCTGGAACTCTGAGCACTAAGAGCATATCATATCTGTCTTTTTACCTCATACAAGGTCTATCCCTGTGCCTTGCACAGAGTAGATATTTGATGGCTCTTGAGTGCATTGCGTTACACTCAACATAACCTCATGGGTTTACCAGCCTTTAAGACTATTTTTTGCTCTCAAATTTAATATTGAATTTCTAAGCAATCATTGGTGTTCCAAAACAAGTTATGTTTGCTTGATGATTAATTCACTATTTCTTTAAAACGTGGTAACTTGAAAAAAGTAAAAATTTTCATAAGCAAGTGTGTATTTGAGGCTAAACATATTTGATGGAAATATAAAAATGATAAGTAAACTGAGAAACTCAGAGTCGAAGCTCATTAAACATTCCCTCTTTTAGCCACAAATGCTAATAAGTGAGCATGGCTCAGGCCCTTAATTCTTGATGTTGACCATCAATCCTTCCTCGGCTAGTGGGGGTCTAGCGTTTGGTGCTGCTTCCAAGTGAGGCATGCTCAGAAAAAAATGGGAGAATGATATTCCAGTGGGGGAAAGCAGACTGGGTTAATTCGTCTATTTATTCACTCAACCAGGGAATAATGTTTGAGAACTCACTATGTGCGAAGCATGCAAGCAGATATAAAAATGAATGGGAGATAGTCTCATAGTCTCCTCAAAGTGTAAAGGGAAGAGATAGGAATAAGCAAGCAATTCCAACATACTGTGATGGGTGCCAAGCTAGAGCTCCATAGAGAGTGAACAACTAGGAGTGTTTTTAACTCAGATGTCCAGGATGGGTCTGTGCTTAAGAAGTACTAGACTTGGGGCGCCTGGGTGGCTCAGTCGGTTAAGCGTCCGACTTCGGCTCAGGTCATGATCTCGCGGTCCGTGAGTTCGAGCCCCGCGTCGGGCTCTGTGCTGACAGCTCAGAGCCTGGAGCCTGTTTCAGATTCTGTGTCTCCCTCTCTCTCTGACCCTCCCCCGTTCATGCTCTGTCTCTCTCTGTCTCAAAAATAAATAAACGTTAAAACAAACAAACAAAAAACAAACAAACAAAAAAAGAAGTACTAGACTTAAGGAGAATTATGAAAATGACACATTTAAAAACAACTCTGGAAGCATGGCAGGTATTGTTTCCATTGTGGTAATATAAAAATATAGAGTATTATAATAAAATGCCTCACATCAAGTCAATTCTAGATACTGAGGCTAGGACTGAGTTTTATGCACGCCGATTTTTAAATCTCAGATATTTACACCTTACTATATATCTTTTATATGAATTAAAGTCATTACAAGTTTGCAATTTAAAAGTACAACTAAAGCCATGCTCATCCACCAGCTGGTGAATGGATAAGCAAAATGTGATATAGCCATACAAAGGACATACAAAGGAATACTAATGAACCATACAAGAAATCCTGGTACATGTAATATCAAGGATGAAGCCTGAAAACATGCTAATTGAAAGAAGCCAGACACAAAAGACCACATACTGGACAGTCACATTGTATGAGCTTCCTAAGGCTCCTATTAACAAAGTATCACAAACTTGCTGGCTTAAAACACAAAAATGCATTGCTTTAGTTCTGGAGTCTAGAAGTGTGAGATCAGTGTATTGACAGGCCCATACTCTTTCTGAAACCTGTAGAGAAGAATCCTTCTGTGCATCTTCCTAACTTCTGGTGACTGGCTGCCAATTCTTGCCTTGCAGCTGTAACACATCAACGGCTGCCTCTGTACTACCACAGGGGATTCTTTCCTTGTATATCTGTGTCTCTTTTCTTCTTACAACAGTCATATTGGGCTGGCATCCACTCTATCCTAATATGACTTCATATTAATTGCATATGCATTAACCCTATTTTCAAAGAAGCTTACATTCTGAGATATTGGGGGTTAGGACTTGAACACATATTTTGGGAGGCCACAATTCGACCCATAACAACAATTTAAGTGAAACATTCTGAACAAGTAAATTCATAGAAGCAAAAAACAGTGGTTAGGGGCTCAGGAAGAAAGGGAATGGAGAATGCCTATTTACAGATACGGAAGTTTCTTCAGGGGTGATGGTGATGAAACTGGTTTTGGAGGATTGCAATGATTGCAGAGCACTGTGAATGCACTAAATGCCACTGAATTGTATAACCATCAAATGGTTAAAATGGTAAGTTTTAGGCCCTTTGTATTTTATCACTAGAATGAATGAATGAATGAATGAATGAATGAATGAATGTCAGGTCAGGTTATTCTTGTTTCCCCTGATCACCTTCCATTTCTAGTGCTCTACCCTTGTATTCCTTATCCTACCACTTCCTTCCTATTTTATTTTTTTTAGACGTATTTCTTTTGAGAGAGAGCATGTGAGGGAAAGGCAGAGAGAGATGGAGAGAGAAAATCCCAAACAGACTCCACCCATCAGCACAGAGCCCTACTTGGGGCTAGAACTCATGAACCCCATGAGATCATGACCTAAGCTGAAAACAAGAGTAGCGTGCTTAACAGACTGAGCAACCCAGCGCCCCTGTACCTACCACTTACTGCCACTAACCTGCAGTCAGCCTGTTGCCTCTTGCTGCAGCTTTCTTGGAGTATTCTCCACTCCACATGTTTTATTCCCTCATTTAACGCAAATTACTCTAACTGCTTTGTTTATTTAAGTTCCCACTCTCAGGTTTCATTAGAGATGAATTCTCCTTGTGCATTAATGACTGAAGAGCAAGGTGGTTTTTCTTGCTCCTATTGGCAGCTCTCCCTCATCCTTCTCTTGCTGTAGAATTTAATATCCACACACAAAAAGAGTGTCCGGTAGTAAGATCTTCTCATCCCTGAAATGAAAGCACTTGGCCATTTTTCTACACATCAACTTTAAGTTCTCCCCAGTGTTAAGCAAGGTCCACTCTGTTGTGCTTTATTTTGATCTGGGAACTCATTCACATTCGTGGGGACCAATCCCTGATGGACCATGAATCTTGGCAACAGGTGGCTGGGGAGTATATTAGGAAGTGAGCAAGCAGGAAAGAGTTTGTTTGCAAATGGCGTGAAAAATAACCTAAATGAAATAGGCCCCTTCCAAGGATGGTGCCTACTAACCACTTTGGGTTCACATATTTTGGTTTCTTTGCTTCCACATCTGTAACTGAACAAGCAAATAATGGCTAGCATAAATTTGTAGTAGCAGTAATAGTAATAAATAACAATAGTTAATGTTGGGGAGTGGACCTTTTTTCCCCCTCAGTCTGGTATTTCCACATGGAGGAATTTTGACTGGAGTTACATTCCAGCAACTTGGAGAGTGAAATTCATTGGTCCCTGTTCCTATTTCATTCAACAATGGCAATCACTGGGATTCATTCTCTCTCTCTCTCTTTTTAAGTTTATTTATTTATTTTTGTGAAAGAGGGAGAGAGAGAGAGAGTAAGTGTGTGTGTGTGTGTGGGGGGGGGGTGGACAGAGAGAGAGGGAGAGAGGCTCCGAGCAGCATGGAACCTGATGCAGGGTCAATGTGAGGCTCAGTGACAGAAACTGAGATCGTGTCCTGAGCTGAAATCAAGAGTTGGATGCTTAACCAACTGAGCCACCCAGGCACTCCTGGGGATTCATTCCTTTTATTTCTTTTCTATCTGTCCCAGACCAGCATGAGACAGCATTCCTAGGTAAAGGGATCTTCAGAAAAGATCAAACTCTCCTTGGAATGTGCTTCTACTGTATATATTTGTAGAGGGTTCTGGAATAATGCTAGCAAGTCCTTTTGCCTGCAAGTCAAAGCTATATTCATCTTTAGCTTATCAAAAATAAAGCTGACATTTCCCCTCTACTTTTTTTGGCATATTCTGGTTCCAAATTAGGAAGGTGCCAAAAGGAATATGGACCTGTATTAACATTCTACTATTCCAGCTATTATTATCACACCTTTGTTATGTGTCAGTCATTGTGCTAAACTCTTTACTGGCTCAAACTGCACAAGGACTCTATGTTACACTGGAGACAAAGGAGGAAAATTTCTTCTTTCTTGAACAATCCCCCTCGGCCTTCAATTTATGTTGCTTTGGCTCCTTTTCTCTATCAAAGATGTTAATTAATATAACCCTACTTCAGTTAGAGAAACTTATCACAACAATCTGAATTCCACTTCCCAAGTATGCAATGGTTTAGGAAAGCAGATTAGTCAGGACATCTCAGAGCAAAGTTCCAACTTCTTAGAAATATTTAGATGGTCCCCAAGAATACTAAAGCATGGTTAGCATTCTGCTAACTTTCCTGGGAAGAGATTCATGCTCACTGGAAATGAAACGATTTGCTAGTTTTAATTATTCAAAATGATTCTTTGTCAAGTCATACATATTCCAAAAAACCTCTCTTGCCCCACTTTCTATGAGCTCAATAGTTTTTATTTGACTTGATATTCTGCCTACTGCTCTCTATAGCACTGTTCTAAATAAGTAATAACATAAATCTGTATTTTTGTACACTGGAGACACTTTAGAATTGTTTGACTAAAAGGGTTTTTTTAACATTTTTAGATAAAATGAGGCATAACAACATTTCCACCAATATGTAAATATCCAAACTTTTACGAAAGCAAGCAAGCATTATTGCAAATCCAACTAAAGTGTCAGTATCTACTACCATTATGTCATGCTGATGTTAAAATACTAGAAATGTGAAAATTAATACCTCCTTCCAGGGAGGCCAAAAAAAAAAAAAACAACCAAAAACCAAAAACAAACAAACAAACAAAAAACTGTGGTAGAAAAATCAAAGAGATGCTCCTGATAATGAACCAAAGAAAAAAACCCCATAGGTAAAAACCTGAGGGGGGTGAGCCCATCAATATCATTTTACCTTCAGAAAGCTCTCACTTTGCCCACCTCTCAAGTAATTCACACTCAGCTCCTAGGGAACACAACCGCAGCATTTGGCTCAAAGTGAATACATCTGCGTAGATGTTTCTTGTGCTTGATTTTATTAATTTCTCTGCCTTGTCTTCCCTCACAGCAAGCACTGACGAATCATACCACCACTGTCTTTCACAGGCAGGCAACTCTAGATTGGAGTTTTCTTTAAAACAAAAGGTGGCACTGCCTTGAGAATAGGCTCAGAACAAAGCAAAAAAGAGATAAAAGGAGGTTCGGGGCTTTGTTCATCTCACTCAGGAGTTAGGAGAGCATTATAAGCCTAGATGCTCATTATACAATTGTAACATGTGAAATCAGCTGTGTTTAGATGAATACCATATGCTACCAGAAAACTCCAATCTCAAGAAGGAAGGTAATTCCTGCCAGCTGCATAGCATTAATGCTTGCTCTTTGGAATGGAACCAATATGCCCTTTTCCATTTGCATCAAGATGCACAAAGAGAAGGGCAGTTGCTCCCAAGTGCCAAGACTGGTATTCTAGTGCTCTTGGCTCCAGGTCATAGGAGAGACTGTCTAGGAGTCTCCCGGTCAGTCGGTAGTTGCTAGGGGCTCCCCACATGCTCGTGATACAGAGCCAAATCGGGAAACTAAGCTTGCTGTCTGGTCAGAAAGAAAGGGAACATTTTAAAGCGGTTTCTTTTTTCTCTTACTGGAGCAGAGCAACTCTGAACGCTAGAGGGAGTTCCGATTTTGTTCAGAGTCTTGTTTTCATTTTCAAATTAAGTATTTGAGTATTGAAAGGGCGAAAGTCAACTTACTTTAAAGGGCATAAATTTTTTTTTACTGCAGGCTACTAATGCATAAGGAAATTCATTTATTATTATTTTTTTTTTATTGGGACGATGAAGAGAGGTTTCACTTTCATTATTGTGGAAAGGGGCAGGGTATAGATTTCTGGCTTTAAAATACTGATACAGGTGGATAGAGATAGAGATAGAGATAGAGATAGAGATAGAGATAGAGATAGAGACAGAGATAGAGATATATATGATCTCGATTGTCTCCTCAGCTTGAAGAACCAGCCTCAGCCTCCTAACAAATGCATTAATCCCATGATGGATCTTTTTTATATGATGTCTGAAGCAAGTACTGAACTTTTTAATATTTATAGAATTGGAACAGCAATTGGAAGAACTGGGAGTTTGCCAGAAGTTTAGAACTGTTATTTCATCCAGGAAAGAAAGAACAAAGCATGTATTATACACTTTTTTCTTTAAATACATTAAGCTGAACCAAATTATGAATTATCCATGTAATAATTCCACAAAATAAACTTAATTGTTTAAGTAAAATTTTACTTAAGTAGCTCCTTGTTATACACATAAAAATATGGAAATTAAGCTGGGTTCTAAGAGCGTACTTGAAATCCACACTTGCTCTCATTTACTAATGGCCAATAATGAATGTGAAAAAAGGACACAGATTCTCAGTTAAACAATATATTTAGTCCAGCCATATATTTTTTGCCCTCATTACACAACTATAAGAGAAACACATTTATGAAATAAACTGTATTTAATTTTTTCAGTTTACACTAATTTTTACAATAAAATTCTTTATCACTTTCAACTCTTTGCATTATATTTTAGTCTTAGAATAGAACTAGACCTCTGAATCTTGAGATTTAGATTTTGTTCTGCATATAGAGTATATGAATATTACTTTACAAATGCAAATATGCAAGAAATACCTTATCATCTATTTTAATTGAATGGAATCTAATTCCAAGCTCCATTCCTGGCTGATGAAAAATTCTATATCAATTATTATTTTTATCTAAAAATTTTTAAACATTTACTTATTATTAAGAGACAGAGAGAGACAGAGCACTAGTGAGGGAAGGGCAGAGGGAGAGGAGACACAGAATCCAAAGCAGGCTTCAGGCTCTGAGCTGTCAGCACAGACCCTGACACAGGGCTCTAACCCACAAACTGCGAGATTATGACCTGAGCTGAAGTCGGATGCTTAACAGACCACGCCACCCAGGCACCCCTCTATCTCAATTATTATTGCTACCATTCCCCTACCACAAGCCATTTGAAGATCTGTGGAGTCTGGTATACGAAGGTAGGAGTAAAAGATTTGGCATAAAACACTGGAGAAGCCATTCTGATCTCAGATTTTGGTAAGATGTCCACTGTGTTAAGTCTCCATAGTCTTTTGCAGTCTGAGGGCTCTAGTTTTTGTTGTTGTTTTTTTTTTCTCCCGTGGTTTCAGAATATTTTAAACCATGGATGTCTCATTTATAACCCACAATCCCCTAGACCTGCCACCTTTTCTTAAGATACAGCAAATAATCATGTCGTATGTCCCAATCCCTTTCAAGCTCAAGATCTTGCATTTGTTTTCCCATCCTTCCTAGACTTAGGCCTACAGCAGCCACTTCTTTCTACTGAAAAACACTCCATCCAGTCTGGTTTCCCAAGAGAAACTTCTTGCCCCAGGGGCTCAGACTTTCTGAAAACTAAATCCAGGAAAGGAAATTATCTGCAAACAACTTCTGCTTTCAGCTTAGCAACAGAAATCTTTCCTCAGTAAGGAAGAACAAAGAGTTTTAACTGTTCTCTTGGAATATGGGGTGGAAAAACATTTTAAGAACAAAATACAAATTACCATCTTAATATTTATGATCCTGACACATATGTTTCTGTGTTTTCTGACATTTGTACCATAAAGACGCATTATTTTCTTAATTAGGAAAGTATAATTTTTATAAAGTGTACTTCCCTTTGATTTATTGTAACTAGACATATTTACGCAAAGGATGGAATAAAAAGGAGTTTTTCAAAGGTAAGGCTAATCATCTACATGATCTTTAGACTTTTTAAACCATGCAGGATGCTGTTTTCCACTTCCATTGTTTTAATAGTATAACTTTCCTATTTTTACTAAAAAAATGTGCAATCATTCCTTATTTTGGAAAAGTTTGAAGTTTTAAAACCGTTTTGAATAACTTCAATTTTTCTAAGTATCAATTTTGATTTCCAGAATTCTGAAACAAGAAATCAACATTCTAACATCCAGGTATCTGGTAAAGGTAAGCATTAAAATAGGGTTCTACAAACTGACTCCTGAGCAAGGGTGATATTCAAATGATGATATTTAATGACCACTATGGCAAGACCATCTATCAGTTACAGCAAACGCATGCCATGTTCTTTAAGGGTTAAATAACCATTCCCATCCTGGGATGCATCACCAGAGTTCTCTGACTGAGATGATCAGCAGATACTCTATCTTAATTCGTATTAAGTAATTGAAGAGATCATATTTTTCCAGTTTACTGCAGCTGACAATTCACTCAATATTTGGAGCAATGAAATGCCAATGAGATCCACAAGTCTCCTGATACAGCTGATGACTTTTCAAAGTGTCTAATTTGTGCCATGAACAGACTTGCTGACACAATTAAGAAGCATCAGCCTGGTAGGGAATTCTCTAATTGTTTGAGCCGGATTGATTCCCCCAGGAAACAACATACCAAACACTTAAAGAAACAGGTACTTGCTGTCTCTCCTGGTTGCTAGGTCACAGGCACCTCTAAGGCCAGTTTCTTTTACATTTGGCTTTATGTCTGTCTTGTACTGTGAGTTTTGAGGGTTTTGTCTTAGATAGATTAGGCTATTGGCTACTTTTCTCTAGACCAGCCGTATCCAGTAGCACGTTTGTGATGATGGAAACGTTTTATATCTGTGCTATTTAATAATGGTAGCCCCTACCCACGTATGGTGACTCTACACTAGAATGTAGCTAGTGTGACTAGGGGACTAATTTTTGTTTTCATTTCCTTTTAACTGATTTAAATTTAAATAGATATTTAATTTTAACAAAAAATTAAACTTAATTTAAAATTAAATTCAAATAGAAACATGAAGCTGCCATGTTGGACAGCACAGCTCTAGACTCATTAAACTTCTCTTAAACAGATTTTCATTTATTTATTTATTTATTTATTTATTTATTTATTTATTATTGAAAAGAGAGAGAGTGGGGGAGAGGAGCAGAGGGAGAGAGAGAATCTTAAGCAGGCTCTGCACTCAGCGCAGAGGCCAATGCGGGGCCTAATCCCAGGACCCTGGGATCACGACCTATAGCTGAAATCAAGAGTCAGACGCTCAACCAACTGAGCCACCCGTGTGCCCTTTAAGCAGATTTTCAATTAGCAGGCTATTTTTATATTGAGATCACATACTGATAAATTCTGAAGTGTCAAGAAGACATCCAAAATATATTTTGATTCAATAAATGCCTTCTGACAAGGATGTAAACTCAAAGACAGAAGAATACTCCAGTTAATGGTGACCATTAATCATTAAACATCTAAAATCTGTATTGTTTGCCTATCTGTCCTATAGATAAAATCTAGATATGGTCCACCATTTCCTTCTCAAACAAGAGAGATTTAATGTGGAACTCTTCATGGAATTCCATCAAGTCCAAGACAGAATCAGATAGGAGGAGGCAGCAAGATGATTAAAAACTCAAGGGGGCTTAGGTGGGAACTTTGTTAAGATCTGTGCCCAGCCCAGACTCCATGAAAAGCAGGGCTGGAGATAATGTCAAAGTTGAATACTGCAAAGACCAGGTCTGAGATGTACAGAAAATACTACTATTTGTAACAAGAATAATGCTGATAATAGCAAACATTTGTTTGCTAGAATTATAGTGGCAGGTTCCTGTGCTAAGTTAGTGCTGTCAACACTTCAGAAACAGCAGATACAAAACCACTGGGTCACTGAAATAGTAATTAGCAAAAGTTTACCGTGTACACAGGAAACAGTTCACGAACTGGGAGCTTGAAGCTCGAAGACTGTCAGGAAGAGCAGGGGCATGACGTTACAGGATGGCTTATAAAGTGAAAAATGAGGCCTGCTGTTCAACCTTCACAATGATTGGTTATTAATAAGGGGGTTTACAGATAACAAGGGATTGGTTAAAAGTGATTATCTTAAACCATTTTAAGGAAGATAATTTTTGTTTCTTTTATGATTGTCAGAAGCATTCACAAGAAGTGGCCCAAGTTAAGTCCTGCAGGATAAGCTAAATTAGGTTTCACTTATGTGGCTCAAATGGTTTTGTCTTCTGGGAGAATTTCAGAGTGTAGTCTTGGAATTTCATTATGTTATTTAACTTTAACAATACCCAACATGCGTCATTATCTCTCATCTGACAACTACTCAATGAAGCAAGTGCTAAATAACATCCCCATTTTACAGATTTTTAAGTATCTTACTCCATGCTGTGATAGGAAACAAACCAGATAGACTGGAATAGAGTTAAGGAAGCCACAGTTATGAAAGAAAGATGTGTAAGAAACTAGCAGGTGAACACAGAGAGATTTGAAGGTACTGACTGCTTATATCAACTGCTCATTTTGCTCAGAAAAATAGTAGAAGAATCGGCATTGACTCATCCATTTGTAAATTGCACTGAGATGCTCTGTTAACTTTTTCAAAAAAATTTTAAATGTTCATTTGTTTTTAAGAGATGGAGAGACAGAGTGTGAGTGGGGAAGGGGCAGAAAGAGAGAGAGAGACACAGAATCCAAAGCAGGCTCCAGGCTCTGAGATGTCAGCACAGAGCCTGATGTGGGGCTCGAAACCACCAGCCGTGAGATCATGACCTGAGCTGAAGTCGGATGCTTAACTGACTGAGCCACCCAGGCGCCCCTCTAATATGTTAACCTTTGAAAACTATTGTGTTTCAAGATTTAATGTCAATTAGATTCGTTTTCCTTCTATTTTTAATAACTGTGTCCATCAGAAGCAATCACATGCTTTATTGCCCAGATGAAGGAATTGAAAACAAATAGTAACAAGAGAAAGTCACCATCGCAATTCCTGATTGGCAGTTATATAATCTGCAGCCATGACTATTATACTATAGAGGGGCTGGCAGAGAGGGCAGAGGAGAAGATCCCCAGAGCGCTACCCCTCCCCACCCCATACACATGCACAGATTCTGATATACCTTCCCTTGGTCACCTGAATTGAGAATCATCAGGTAATGGAGATGATAACCATTGACATGCCATTGGAAATCCCAAGGACTTGATTTCCTCCATTCTGCAACCTATAGAAACGTGAATTTTATAATATCTCCAAACCCCTGGATGTCAAAATACACTGACTTAAGTTATCATTTAAAAAACAAAAAATAAAGAAACCAAAAAACCTTTCCAGATCAGATTCAGATGCCTTGGAAATAAGTTATTTTAGGGGAGAACTCTGTGGGTGGCTTTAAGTTTTTATTTTTGCACTAGGAACACAGCTGTCACTTATAACAAAATTATGGAGAGGAAAGTCCTGCTATCATTGGCCATTTAGTCCACAGCCAGGAGGCAGCTCTTCACAGTGTATTCCCTGGTGACTCGTCCAAGCTAGTTTAAAATGACTACAATGAGGAAGCCAGGAGCACTTTTACCGAGACACTATTACACAGTCTAAGAGAACTTAATTGCTCCTATAGTCTTACCAGATTTATCATCTGGTGCAAAGAAGTAAAAGTAAGTTTTCAACATTTAATTTAGAAATTTGTTTTTAAAAATGCATGCAGTACTTTGATAATCCCAAGTCAACACAAAAATCATCAGTGTGGGATATGTAACCATAGAAATCAAGGAAAGTAGCTGAAGACAAAAAAATGCGTTGAAAATGATAAGAGCTATTTCTTGGGCCTACTAGAATCACAGCAGGAATACTGTGACTGTTTAATATAAGGCTTCATATTTA
Organism: Neofelis nebulosa; assembly: GCF_028018385.1. Classification (NCBI taxonomy): domain Eukaryota; kingdom Metazoa; phylum Chordata; class Mammalia; order Carnivora; family Felidae; genus Neofelis; species Neofelis nebulosa. The sequence continues at coordinate 42,635,511 of NC_080791.1, read as the reverse complement.
TTTAATATCAGCCTTCATAGACTAGACACAAAGGAGCAAAGCTAGCTGTAGACAAGATTTTTAAACAGGTGAAAAGTATTGTCCACTAGACTGCAGTCATTTCTTTCCCTTTATCCTTTCTTCTCCACTGGCCCAAAGACTTCTGCTACTACTTTGCCACAATCATTCCATACTTTAAAAAACTTTTTTTTTAAAATCTTTATTTAGTTTAGAGAGAGAGAGAGAGCAGGAGACAAACAGAGAGACAGGGGGATACAGAATCTGAAGTAGGCTCCAGTCTCTGAGAAGTCAGCACAGACCTCGACGCGGGGCTCAAACTCAAGAACCTTGAGATCATGACCTGAGTTAAAGTTGGACGCTTAACCAACTGAGCCACCCAGTCTCCCCTAATCACTCCATACTCTTAAAACATATCCCATACCAGAATCCGATATAGTCTAGATATTAATTGCTTTCTTTTCTGTAGACCTTTCTCCCCGATTCTTCAAATATCAGTTGTCCTTTTTATCCACTCCATTAGGTATCTGCTCCCTCTCAGATGACCAATGAATAATCTCATAAGCAAATTCATGTTTATGAAAAATAGTTAGCTTCAACATATATATTTTCTTTTTTCTTCTTCTTTTTTTTTTAATGTTTATTTATTTTTGAGACAGAGAGAGACACAGCATGAACGGGGGAGGGGCAGAGAGAGAGGGAGACACAGAATCGGAAGCAGGCTCCAGGCTCTGAGCCATCAGCCCAGAGCCCAACGGGGGGCTCGAACTCGCAGACCGCAAGATCGTGACCTGAGCTGAAGTCGGATGCTTAACCGACTGAGCCACCCAGGCGCCCCACAACATATATATTTTCTACCATTGGTCATACATATTCATAATTTAACAAGCTGTTTATCATAGAAGGGAGTGGCAGTGTAATGTCAAAACTGCAGACTCCATCCAGAAAATAGATATTTTTGTAAGAAATCATTTGAAAATAATAGGCTTAAATCCCAGAATGTTTTACCCATGAAATCAATTTTATAAATTCTGGTTAGGTGACAAACTGGCCTACATAAGCCTAATTAACCCATAAAATCTTGGCATATCAGCACCCTGTGTTCTGTTGTTGCCAAGAGAAATCCTCAATTTCAAAAGAGAACGCTTGATTACTGAAGTGAGCAAGTGGGTCATCTCCCCAGCTGAAGTACTGATTTCCAGAAGACAAGTCCCCTTTCCCAAGTAAAACTTCCAGGTCATCTTCACCATCAGGGTTACCATGCTAAAAGGGGAAATAAGGGATTTTTACTAAAAGGACATAAAAGGGGCATTATACTTGAGAGAAAAATCAACCAGTTCTAATAAATACCAATAGTAAAAAAATGAAGTTTTTGTGTATGCAATGATTAAAAATTTGTATCGTGTTCCTCTGTCCACTGGGGCCTTAACAGAATTCTAAATCAATCCTCACTTAGAATATTCTCTGCATGTCCCAATTTTAAAAAGTTGCCTAGGTGGTGTGTGTGTGTGTGTGTGTGTGTGTGTGTGTGTATAAAATAGTTTTCATACATATGTCTGTTTTGACTAATACTATAAGCAGACTATTTTTTTTTGTCACCATCAGGGTTATGTGGCTTATTCTGAACACAAATACCCTGAGGAAATATGAAATTAAGTTAAAAACTTTATGACTTTTCTAAATAAAACACAAAATTTGTATTTCTTATTAAGTGATAAAATATGCTAAAGTTAAAATTACAGACTTTTAAAATCAATACACATTTACCTAAGGAAGAATTTCTATTTTTCAGAGATATTTGTATTTTTGTCTTTGTTTACATAATGTAAGTATGGTAAAATGTAATTTTTGGTCAATAATATTTGGAATCTGCTTTGTACGTTTGCTTTCGATGAGATTTATGCAGTTTTTAAAAACGAAGAAGTGTGTGGAATAGAAAGGTGACAGTGGAGATTATGAGCAGTTTGCAGTGCCTCTGCCATGTTTTCAAGTTAGTGTCAATAAAGAGACTCTTCTTTTGTTAAAGCCTTATAGATTACAGGTGCAGTCATTCATTAAAGAAGTCCTCAGTGGCCACTTACAAAGACAACATGGCCCTAGTCGATTTATCAGCCTGGAGATGGGGCTATGGCTCTTGAGAGGTATTTGGTAATAGTTCTGTGGGAGCCTTTCATTTAACAGGACACAAGTTAACATACATTAAATTAAAATACAAGTGAGTTTTCTTAACTAACTGACTAGTTAATGAACTCATCAACTAACCAATACTTCTAAATATTTAAGTTATTTAATGATTTTAAAGGAGCTATATAAGATGCTGGATAAAATATTTAGCTTTTTTTATTAAGACAGTAACTTACCTATGTTACTTTGCTATGCCCAGAGCAAACTTATTCAGCGTTTTTATATTATACTTAAACAATTTCATACATTATCTCATAATACCTCATTAGGCAAATTATTGTGTTAGATTAATAGAGCTTCCTGATCTGCTCAGGATCAAAATGTTAGTAGTAATTAATAGAAAATCTGTTTTTTCTGATTTTGAGTACTCTCTGCCACTGTATTAATTTCTTCCTTTTCTTTTGAGTTCTTCCTCTTTTTTTTTTTTTTTACCATTTATTTTATTTTAATTACACCAATTTATGATTACTAGATGGTACCATCGTAGGCAACATTCCCTGGGCTCTAAAGAATGGAACTTTGCTAAAAGACACCCAGCCCTTTGATAATGTGTTAGAATGAAGGGATTTTATGCAGCATGGTTTTCTCTGGGAGGCTATAGGTAAACGGCCTATTTCATAGAGAGCCAGCATACTTAACTCCACATGCCCAGACTTGTGGTACTTTCACTTTCTTTGCAAGTGTGAAAAATAAAACTGTGAAACCAAAGCTTCTTTACAAATGCACATTACAACAATGAGGAAGAGGGAAGTCTGAAATCTGCAGTTGCCCCCTTCCTGTTCACCCAAAGACTGTCAGCAACAAAGTATTCTACTGTCATATGCTGTTATCTCAAACACAGAATAAACTCAGAAAGTACACAAAATCATTCTACCACTGAGTCTCTTTTTGAAAAATGAACCAAAATGAACCAAATGAATGGAAGAGCAAAGAGAATACTTAAAGAGGACAGCAATATCAATGCATTACAAATACTAATTTAGCAAATCTTACAAAAAAATAGATGCCTTCATATCTTTCTTCATCGTCCACAAGTTAGAAAAACTCTATAAAGAAAGTTAGGCAAGGAATGCGAATGCTTATAAATGAGCATTTTGAATTGTAGAAATCAGACTCTAAAAGCTGGAGTTAACGGCACACAATGTTATAGGTTCCATAGGCTGTGATGGTTTCTGACTTTACACTAACATTATAGTCTAAATTACAATGGCTCCAGCCATTCATTTGCCAGTTTGTTAGGAAGGGGAGTCTTTTCTTGGAATTTGATCTCCCCAAATCTTTTTGAGAGTCACAGACTTTCTTGCCTGTCTTTAAATCAACCAGTGTGATCCTATTGGAATAGAAACACAAACCTGCATTTGCAGGTCTGCCTCTCCAGCAAAGATCTACTTTGTTGACAGTCACCACCGCTGCTATCTCCTTTTTGGTAGAAGACTCTTCTGTGGATAACATGACCACCCAGCCCAGCAATTTTAAAACAACGAGAAGAAGGTTTTTGGCTTTTTTTTTTCTCCTGTCATGCTCACACATGGGCAACCTGCTGCTGGCTGGCCTGATCCCTACATTATGAACCAGTATAGTCCTTGCTATGTATACGCATCAACCATAACACAACTTTAAATATTCTCTATACACATTTATTTCCTAGGTGATATTATCCTGTCCTAGGGATTTAAATAGAATCTATCTGCTGATAGCTTCCCAATTTATTTATTTATTTTTAGGGTTTTTTTTTTTTTAATTTTGAGAGAGCAAGAGCGGGGAAGGGCTAGGGAGAGAGCAAGAGAAAGAGAATCCCAAGCAAGTTCCACACTGTTAGTGCAGAGCCCAATGCAGGACTCAAACTCATGAACCGTGAGATCATGACCTGAGCCAAAATCGATAGTCAGACGCTTAACTGACTGAGCTACCGAGGGCCCTGCTTCCCAATTTATAACTGCAGCCTCATTCTCCCTTCTGAACTCCAGATGTGAAAATGGAACAGCCCACTCAGCATCTCTTGCATATCCAATAATGCCATCAGTCTCAATGTTTACAAACAGACTCCTGAGCTTCTTTCCTCGCCTGTTATTCTATGTCTCAATAAACGGCACCTCCATTCTGTTCCAATTGCTCAAACCAAAACTTTTAGAGTTTCTGGACTACTTTCTCTCTCTCACTTGCCAATTCCCTTCTTTCAACACATCCTATTTGTAAAGGCTTTAAGATTTGTCCAGAATCGGACCACTTCTCACCTTACCACCTTTACTGCTATCACCCCACTTCAAACCATACAAATTATTGTTAGACTCTTCTTATGGTGTCACTACTTCTGTATTTATCTACTGTTTACAAAATCAGCCAAGGTAAAGTCTTTTTCAAGGTTAATTTGGATAATGGTATTTTCCTCTTTAAAATTCTAATGACTTCCCTATTATTCAAGATCCTTTGCAATAGCATCAAGTCCCATATGCTCTCTTATAGCCTCTACCTCCACTTCTTTGACTTCAACTCCTGCCTTTTCTTACTTCTTTACACGACTATTTACTACTACTATTGCTTTTCTTACTATTATTGTCATTGTTATTATTCATAGCACTTACCAGCAGCTAACATAGTATAGATTTTTTTGTTACCATATTCCCTCATTACGATGTAAGTTCACAGGAGTAACTTGTTTTGGTGACTGAACAATTCCCAGTGTCTTTAATACTCTCTGGAACATGTGAGTACTCAGTTGTGTTAGATAAATAAATTAAGGAAGTGGTCTGTATTGGGATACATTTCAGCTTTACATAGGGGCTGGTCCCCAAACTAGTATTATTCTTGATAAGAATAAGCTTTCTGCTTGAATATAACAAGGACCAAGACAAATAATATGTTATATTCATATGGCTTTTATTCTTCACCAGGAAAGTATCTCCAAAGTGCTCTAGAAGCAAATACACAAAAATCATGAGTGTAGCAAATCTTTCTAACTCCTAAGACTTTCATAGTCAGAAGGTTGTGACTTTCTCCATACAGAAGGTTCTGATATGGAATACGTCGTATATATTATTGTAGATATGTTATTATAAAATAATCTTCAGAAACCAATGTTACCCTGAAAATTTTAAAGCAGGGATGATTTTCCTATGATAACTTTAACTTTCTACTTAAGTAATTCCCTAAGTTATAGGCCAGCCTATGAATGCAGAATTCCCATTTCAAAAATAAGCTTACTAGTGTTCAATCCACTTATTATGGTCTTTTCTGTATCCGTTACATACTAAAGGAAGAGAAGGTATGTCTACACCAGCAAGACCCAAGATACAGCAAATTGATTACACAGCTCTACACATCTTGTGTGCCATTTATACTTCTCTGACATACCTGTATGCCCCACCCCTAACCCATCATTTCTGGTGTCTGACCACAGCGGTCTCTATGTTTCTCTATCTCAACACAAAGCGTTGTCTTTGTTCATTCATATATATTATCAGTATACTATAAAGTTATAAAAATGTTTTCTGAATAATTGATTACATAAAGTCCAATCAACTTCTGTAATTGCCACTTCTCTCTGCCTTAAAGACATCTGTAATTATGCTGACCTATTTTCTTACTCTCAGCAGCTGACACTTGAAACAATAATCAAAATATCTTGTCAATTTGGGCAAAATATTAATACTGATATAGGTGGAATGTATAGGTACCATGAGGGTCAGAAACTCAAACCATTGATGCACTCTCTTTGTGATTAGGCATATCCCATAATGCCATAGATTCATGTAGATAATTCCACCAGGTGAGAAACTTTCTCATTTTACCTGGTTTTCTCCATCTCACTGACTTATGTTTTCTCTTAGCATAATCACAGTGAAAAGAATGGTAAGATAATTAAATTTCAATTGGATTCTCTCTCACACAACTCTCTACACCCTTACCTCAAAAGGCAAGGAACTGGTTTTCAGGTATTCAGTGTCCTGTTTTGATTACATGAAGATGACACCCTATGGAACTATTCCATCCAATAAAATATAATAGTACTTTTAACACTCAGTGAATTCATGAAGAGAGACTAGAAATCAAATCACTGCTCATTGTGTTTTTTTATTTCTCAGAGGAAATTTTAAAGATTTTCACTTACATCTTTGAAGAAGCTTAGAACAAGGTTAAAGTTGTGCAAATTATAATTAAAGTTATATGGATAGCTTTTATTTCCTATAGTGATATTGAATATTCAAACAAGTATGTGAGTCTCAGGTGCCTTTAGTTGCCCAGGAGATAACTTGCAATTTGCCTTCTTTCTAATAGGAAATAAGTTTTACTTGATCTCTGAAGGAGCCACTCATTGCCAGAAAAATGAACATCTCCTTAAATTAGAAACATTCTAAGATGTCAGAAATATAAACGGAAAACCCTATTCTGAGTACTTGTACAGATCCATCCCAACTATATTACCTATATTTAAGTCAAAAGTCACTTTCTAAATGCCCTAAATCACTTGACACTTTCACCATGAAAAGATAAATTAGGAAAGGATCTTTTGAGGCCACTTAGAAAGCACTTTCTGGTGAGGACCACACAAACTGGAATTTTTTACTAAGTAGGCATGGATTGGTCCATAGGAGTTTATATTCACTTTCATATAATTAAAATTTTGAATTCTCTTTATTCTTAAATTTAATCTGATATAAACAAAAATGTTGTGTGTGTGTGTGTGTGTGTGTGTGTGTGTGTGTGTGTGTATTTTTAGTAGTTACTCATTGACATTTTATAATAAGCAGGTGATACAGGGCATCCTATTGCTACCCCCAGATTTACATGTGAGAAAACTTCTCAGTAAGTCTACATAATTTGTTACACTAGACAGTTGCTGAGACTGGCTTTGAAAACATCCAGTTCCAGAGCCTAGTACACACACTACATTATAGCATTTCTCTATAGAATATAGTCCTGAAAAGACACATATAGATCTAGAATCTCATTTTAAAACTGGAGTCACTGTTACTGGAAAAATACTTTGATATGAAGACTAGGATCATCATCTCAATACTGGGGTTATCTTTTTAAAAAATATGCTCCTCCAAAAAATGTTTTAAATGAGAAAATAAGGTGTCAATACTCTTAGACAAAATATTAATAAATTTCTAAAATTAAATTTATTCCAAATTTTTGAGGGCAGAAAATATATGCATTTATATACATAAATTTTAATTAAACTTTATTCTGAGATAACTGCAGATCCACATGAAGATTTCATGTGCTCTTCATCTAGGTTTCTCACAATGATATCATCTTCCAAAACTTCTAAAACACAATCAATATCACCACAAGAACTGCTGCTATAAAAAAATAAATACCAGAACTTAGTGCCTAAAAACAAAGAAAACTATCATCTTACAGTTCTGGATGCCAGACATTTGAAATTAGTCTCATTGGGCTAAAATCAAGGTGCCAATAGCACTGGAGTCTTCACTGGAGTCTCTAGGGGAGAATCTATTTTCTTGACTTTTCCAGCTGCTAGTGGCTTCCTGAATTCCTTGGCTCATGGCCTCCTTCCTTCTTGAAAGCCAGCAATGTTCTTTGGAATTTTACTGTCTTCACATCATTCAGAAGCATTCTGTCTGCTTCGCTCCTCCATATTTAAAAGACTCTTGTGATTGAAAAGCATTTATCACGCAAATGGAAGTGAAAAGAAAGCCCAAGTAGTAATAATTATATAAAACAAAATTGACTTTAAAACAAAGACTATAACAAGAAACAAAGAAGGCCACCATACAATCATAAAGGAGTCAATCCAACAAGAAGATATAACAATTACAAATATTTATACACCCAACATGATAGCACCCAAATACATACAACAATTAATAACAAACATAAAGGAACTAATTGATAGTAATGCAATAATACTAGGGATTTTAACACCCCACTGATTATCTAAACAGAAAATCAATAAGGAAAAAATGGCTTTGAATGCCACACTGGATGAGATGGATTTAAGAGATATATTCAGAACATTTCATCCTAAAAGAGCAGAATAGACATTCTTTTCAAATGTACACGGAACATTCTCCAGAATAGATCACATATTAGGACATAAGGCAAGCCTCAACAAATTCAAAGAGACTGAAGTCATACCATATACCTTTTGTGACCACAATGCCATGAAACTAGAAGTCAACCACAAGAAAAAATCTGGAAAAGACCACAAACAGGTAGAGTTTAATAACAGGCTACTATGCAATGAATGGATCAACCAGAAAATAAAAGAAGAAGTAAAAAAGTACATGGAAACAAATGAAAATGTAAACACAATGGTTCAAAACCATTAAGATATAGCAAAACATTCTAAGAGGGAAGTTTTTAGCAATATAGGCCTACCTCAAGAAACAAGAAAAATCTCAAAGAGCTTAACCTTATGCCTAAACGACCTAGAAAAAGAACAAACAAAACCTAAAATCAGCAGAAGGAAGGAAATAATAAAGGTTAAAACAGAAGTAAATAATATAGAAACTAAAAAAAACAAAAACAAAAGCAAAAACAAAAACAAAAAAACAGGAGTGCCTGGGTGGCTCAGTTGGTTAAGCAGCTGACTTCAGCTCAGGTCATGATCTCACACTTCATGAGCTGAAGCCCTACATCAGGCTCTGTGCTGTACCGTGGAACTTGGAAACTGCTTCAGATTCTGTGTCTCCCTCTCTCTGTGCCCCTCCCCCACTTGCTCTCTGTCTTTCTCTCTCTCAAAAATAAACATTAAAAAATTAAAAAAAAATAGAACATATCAATAAAATCAGAGTCTGATTCTTTGAAAAAAATCAATAAAATTGATAAATTTCTAGCCAGATTTATCAAGAGAAAAGAGAAAAGACTCAAATAAATAAAATCACAAATAAGAGTGAAGGAATAACAGCCAGCATCACAGAAATATAAATAATTGTAAGAGAATATGAAAAACTATATGCCAACAAACTGGATAGCCTATTAGAAAGGGATAAATTCCTTTCTAACATACAACATTTCAAAACTAAAACAGAAAGAAATAATAAATTTGAACAGACTGATTATCAGCAATGAAATTCAATCAGTAATCAAAAAACTCTCAACAAACAAAAGTCCTGGACAAGATGGCTTCACTGTTGAATTCCACCAAACATTTAAAGATGAGTAAATACCTATTCTTCTCAAACTATTCCAAAAAATGGAAGAGGAAGAAAAGCTTCCAAATTCAGTCTATGAGGCTAGCATTACCCTGCTACCAAAACCAAATAAAGTCACTGCAAGAAAAGAGAACTACAGGCCAATATTTCTGATCAACATAGGTGCAAAAATCCTCAACAAAATATTAGCAAACCAAATCCAACAATACCGTAAAAAAATCATTCACCTAATCAAGTGGGATTAATTCCTGGGATGCAAGGGTGGTTCAATATTTGCAAATCAATCAGTGTGATACACCACATCAGTAAGAGAAAGGATAAAAATCGTATGATCATGTTAATACACACAGAAAAAGCATTTAACAAAGTAAAACAATCATTCATGATAAAAACCCTCAACAAAGAAGGTTTAGGGGAAACATACCTCAACATAATAAAAACCATATATGAAAACCCACAGTTAACATCATACTCAATAAGGAAAAAGTGAGAGCTTTTCCTCTAAGGTCAGAAACAAGACAAAGATGTCTGTGCTTGCCACTTTTATTCAACAGAGTAGTTAAAGTCCTAGTGACAGCAATCAAAAAACAACAAGAAATAAAAGGCATCCAAATCGGCAAGGAAGAAATAAAACTTTCGCTATTTGGAGATATGATACTCTGTACAGAAAACTCTAAAGACTCCACCAAAAAACTACTAGAACTGATAAATGAATTCAGTAAAGTAGCAGGATACAAAATTGATGTACAAAAATCCATTGCATTTCTATACACTCATAATGAAGCAGCAGAAAGACAAATTAAGAAAACAATCACATTTAAAACTATACCAAAAATAATAAAATTCCTAGGAATAAACTTAACCAAGGAGGGAAAGATCTATACTCTGATATAGAAGACTGATGAAAGAAATTGAAGATGACACAAAGGGAAGACATTCCGTGCTCACAGGTTGGAAGAATAAATATTATTAAAAGGTCCATACTACCCAAGGCAATCTACAGATTAAACGCAATCACTATGAAATACCAACAGCATTTTCAGAGACTAGAACAATCCTAAAATTTGTATGGAACCACAAAAGACCCCAAATATCTACAGTAATCCTGAAAAAGAAAAACAAAACTGGAGCTGTCACATTCCCAGATTTCAAATTTTACGACAAAGATGTAGTAATCAAAATAGTATGGAACTGGCACAGAAGAGACATATAGATCATGGAACAGAAAGAGAGCCCAGAAATAAATCCAAGATTATATGGTCAGTTAATCTTCAATGAAGGAGGCAAGAATATTCAGTGGGAAATAGTTTCTTCAATGAATGATGTTGAAAAAACTGGACAGCTATATGCAAAACAGTGAAACTGGACCACTTTCTTATACCATAAAAAACTATACTCAAAATGGATTAAGGACCTAAGTGTGATACCTAAAACCATAAAAATGCTGGAAGAGAACACGGGCAGGAATTTCTCTGACATCAGCCATGGCAACATTTTTTCTAGATAAGTCTCCCAAGACAAGGGAAACAAAAGCAAAAATAAACTATTTTTGGGACTACATCAAAATAACAAGCTTCTGCACAGCAAAGGAACAATCAACAAAACTGAAAGAAAATGTATTGAATAGGAGAAGATATTTACAAATGATATCCAATAAAGGGTTAGTATCAAAAATATTAAAGAACTTATACAATCCACCCCCCCCACCCAAATAATCCCATTAAAAAATGAGCAGAAGTTAGGGCATCTAGGTAGCTCAGTTGGTTCAGCATTCGACTCTTGATTTTGGCTCAGGTCATGATCTCACACTTCCAGGTTTGAGCCCCACATTTGGGTTTTGCACTGACATAGTGGAACCTGCTTGAAATTCTCTCTCTCTCTCTCTCTGCCCATCCTCCACTTGAGTGCACTCTGTCTCTCTCTTCTCTCTTTCTCTCTCAAGTAAATAAATAATCATTTTAAAAATGGGCAGAAGAAAAAAAAAAAAAAACAGACATTTCTCCAAAGAAGACATCCAGAGGGCCAACAGACACATAAAAAGATCTCAATATCCCTCATCATCAGGGAAATGCAAATCAAAACTACAGTGAGCTACCATCTCACACCTGTCAGATGGCTATAGTCAATAACACAAGAAACAACAAGTGTTGGAGAGGATGTGGAATAAGAGGAACCTTCCTGCACTATTGTTAGGAATACAAACTGGTGCAGCCACTGCGGAAAACAGTATGGGAGTTCCTCAAAAACTTAAAAATAGAACTACCATATATATACACAATGGAATATCATTCAGCCATAAAAAGAATGAAATCTTGCCATTTATAACAACATAAATCTACAGAGTATAATGCTAAACAGTAAGTCACATAGGCTCTGACAGATATGTGCAATGTACAAAACAAAAGAGCAAAGGCAAAAGACAGAGATGCAAACCAAGAAACAGACTATTAACTACAGAGAACAAACTGATAGTTAACAGAAGAGAGGTGGGAGGATGGGTGAAATGGGTGAAGGGGATTAAGAGTACACTTACTTTGGAGGAGAGAGGGAAGATGGCGGCATAGGAGGACGCTGGGCTCACCGCGCGTCCTGCTGATCACTTAGATTCCACCTACACCTGCCTAAATAACCCAGAAAACCACCAGAGGATTAGCAGAACGGAGTCTCCCGAGCCAAGCGCATACGAGAGGCCCATGGAAGAGGGTAGGAAGGGCGGCGAGGCGGTGCACGCTCCACGGACTGGCGGGAGGGAGCCGGGGTGGAGGGGCAGCTCCCCGGCCAAGCAGAGCCCCCTAGTCTGGCTGGCAAAAGCGGAGGGGCCGGACGGACTGTGTTCCGACAGCAAGCGCGACTTAGCGTCTGGGAGGTCATAAGTTAACAGCTCTGCTCAGAAAGCGGGAAGGCTGGAGGACAAAGGGAGGGAGAGCTGCTGAGCCCCCGGACGACAGAGCTCAGTTTGGTGGGGAACAAAGGCACTCGCCAGCGCCATCTCCCCCGCCCATCCCCCAGCCAAAATCCCAAAGAGAACCAGTTCCTGCCAGGGAACTTGCTCGCTCCGAGCAAACACCCAACTCTGGGCTTCTGCGGAGCCAAACCTCCGGCAGCGGATCTGACTCCCTCCCGCTGCCACAGGGTCCCTCCTGAAGTGGATCACCTAAGGAGAAGCCAGCTAAGCCTGCCCCTCCTGCCCCCGTGCACCTTGCCTACCCACCCCAGCTAATACGCCAGATCGCCAGCACCACAACCCTGGCAGTGTGCAAGTAGCCCAGACGGGCCACACCACCCCACAGTGAATCCCGCCCCTAGGAGAGGGGAAGAGAAGGCACACACCAGTCTGACTGTGGCCTCAGCGGTGGGCTGGGGGCAGACATCAGGTCTGACTGCGGCCCCACCCACCAACTCCAGTTATACACCACAGCACAGGGGAAGTGCCCTGCAGGTCCTCACCACTCCAGGGACTATCCAAAATGACCAAACAGAAGAATTCCCCTCAGAAAAACGTCCAGGAAATAACAACAGCTAATGAACTGATCAAAAAGGATTTAAATAATATAACAGAAAGTGAATTTAGAGTAATAGTCATAAAATTAATTGCTGGGCTTGAAAACAGTATACAGGACAGCAGAGAATCTCTTGCTACAGAGATCAAGGGACTAAGGAACAGTCACAAGGAGCTGAAAAGCGCTTTAAACGAAATGCAAAACAAAATGGAAACGACGACGGCTCGGACTGAAGAGGCAGAGGAGAGAATAGGTGAACTAGAAGATAACGTTATGGAAAAAGAGGAAGCTGAGAGAAAGAGAGATAAAAAAAATCCAGGAGTATGAGGGGAAAATTAGAGAACTAAGTGATACACTAAAAAGAAATAATATACGCATAATTGGTATCCCAGAGGAGGAAGAGAGAGGGAAAGGTGCTGAAGGGGTACTTGAAGAAATTATAACTGAGAACTTCCCTGAACTGGGGAAGGAAAAAGGCATTGAAATCCAAGAGGCACAGAGAAGTCCCTTCAGACGTAACTTGAATCGATCTTCTGCACGACATATCATAGTGAAACTGGCAAAATACAAGGATAAAGAGAAAATTCTGAAAGCAGCAAGGGATAAACGTGCCCTCACATATAAAGGGAGACCTATAAGACTCGTGACTGATCTCTCTTTTGAAACTTGGCAGGCCAGAAAGGATTGGCACGATATCTTCAGTGTGCTAAACAGAAAAAATATGCAGCCGAGAATCCTTTATCCATCAAGTCTGTCATTTAGAATAGAAGGAGAGATAAAGGTCTTCCCAAACAAACAAAAACTGAAGGAATTTGTCACCACTAAACCAGCCCAACAAGAGATCCTAAAGGGGATCCTGTGAGACAAAGTACCAGAGACATCACTACAAGCATAAAACATACAGACATCACAATGACTCTAAACCCGTATCTTTCTATAATAACACTGAATGTAAATGGATTAAAATGCCAACCAAAAGACATAGGGTATCAGAATGGATAAAAAAACAAGACCCATCTATTTGCTGTCTACAAGAGACTCATTTGAGATCTGAGGACACCTTTAGATTGAGAGTGAGGGGATGGAGAACTATTTATCATGCTACTGGAAGCCAAAAGAAAGCTGGAGTAGCCATACTTAGACAAACTAGACTTTAAATTAAAGGCTGTAACAAGAGATGAAGAAGGGCATTATATAATAATTACAGGGTCTATCCATCAGGAAGAGCTAACAATTATAAATGTCTATGTGCCGAATATGGGAGCCCCCAAATATATAAAACAATTACTCATAAACATAAGCAACCTTATTGATAAGAACGTGGTAATTGCAGGGGACTTTAACACCCCACTTACAACAATGGATAGATCATCTAGACACATGGTCAATAAAGAAACAAGGGCCCTAGATGATACACTGGATCAGATGGACTTGACAGATATATTTAGAACTCTGCATCCCAAAGCACCAGAATATACTTTCTTCTCGAGTGCACATGCAACATTCTCCAAGATAGATCATATACTGGGTCACAAAACAGCTCTTCATAAGTTTACAAGAATTGAAATTATACCATGCATACTTTCAGACCACAATGCTATGAAGCTTGAAATCAAGCACAGGAAAAAGTCTGGAAAACCTCCAAAAGCATGGAGGTTAAAGAACACCCTACTAACGAATGAGTGGGTCAACCAGGCAATTAAAGAAGAAATTAAAAAATATATGAAAACAAACGAAAATGAAAATACAACAATCCAAACGCTTTGGGACGCAGCGAAGGCAGTCCTGAGAGGAAAATACATTGCAATCCAGGCCTATCTCAAGAAACAAGAAAAATCCCAAATACAAAATCTAACAGCACACCTAAAGGAAATAGAAGCAGAACAGCAAAGGCAGCCTAAACCCAGCAGAAGAAGAGAAATAATGAAGATCAGAGCAGAAATAAACAATACAGAATCTAAAAAAACTGTAGAGCAGATCAACGAAACCAAGAGTTGTTTTTTTGAAAAAATAAAACAAAATTGACAAACCTCTAGCCAGGCTTCTCAAAAAGAAAAGGGAGATGACTCAAATAGATAAAATCATGAATGAAAATGAAATTATTACAACCAATCCCTCAGAGATACAAACAATTATCAGGGAATACTATGAAAAATTATATGCCAACAAATTGGACAACCTGGAAGAAATGGACAAATTCCTAAACACCCACACTCTTCCAAAACTCAATCAGGAGGAAATAGAAAGCTTGAACAGACCCATAACCAGCGAAGAAATTGAATCGG
Source organism: Neofelis nebulosa (assembly GCF_028018385.1). Taxonomy (NCBI): domain Eukaryota; kingdom Metazoa; phylum Chordata; class Mammalia; order Carnivora; family Felidae; genus Neofelis; species Neofelis nebulosa. Next base: position 42,620,421 of record NC_080791.1, on the reverse strand, counting down.
TTATCAAAAATCTCCCAACAAATAAGAGTCCAGGACCAGATGGCTTCCCAGGGGAGTTCTACCAGACGTTTAAAGCAGAGATAATACCTATCCTTCTCAAGCTATTCCAAGAAATAGAAAGGGAAGGAAAACTTCCAGACTCATTCTATGAAGCCAGTATTACTTTGATTCCTAAACCAGACAGAGACCCAGTAAAAAAAGAGAACTACAGGCCAATATCCCTGATGAATATGGATGCAACAATTCTCAATAAGATACTAGCAAATCGAATTCAACAGCATATAAAAAGAATTATTCACCATGATCAAGTGGGATTCATTCCTGGGATGCAGGGCTGGTTCAACATTCGCAAATCAATCAACGTGATACATCACATTAACAAAAAAAAGAGAACCATATGATCCTGTCAATCGATGCAGAAAAGGCCTTTGACAAAATCCAGCACCCTTTCTTAATAAAAACCCTTGAGAAAGTCGGGATAGAAGGAACATACTTAAAGATCATAAAAGCCATTTATGGAAGCCCACAGCTAACATCATCCTCAACGGGGGAAAACTGAGAGCTTTTTCCCTGAGATCAGGAACATGACAGGGATGTCCACTCTCACTGCTGTTGTTTAACATAGTGCTGAAAGTTCTAGCATCAACAATCAGACAACAAAAGGAAATCAAAGGCATCAAAATTGGCAAAGATGAAGTCAAGCTTTCGCTTTTTGCATTGACAAAATCAATGTACAGAAATCAGTTGCATTCTTACACACTAACAATGAAGCAACAGAAAGACAAATAAAGAAACTTATCCCATTCACAAGTGCACCAAGAAGCATAAAGTACCTAGGAATAAATCTAACCAAAGATGTACAAGATCTGTATGCTGCAAACTATAGAAAGCTTATGAAGGTAATTGAAGAAGATATAAAGAAATGGAAAGACATTCCCTGCTCATGCATTGGAAGAATAAATATTGTCAAAATGTCAATACTACCCAAAGCTATCTACACATTCAATGCAATCCCAATCAAAATTGCACCAGCATTCTTCTCGAAACTAGAACAAGCAATCCTAAAATTCATATGGAACCACAAAAGGCCCCGAATAGCCAATGTAATTTTGAAGAAGAAGACCAAAGCACTAGGCATCACAATCCCAGACTTTAGCCTCTACTACAAAGCTGTAATCAGCAAGACAGCATGGTATTGGCACAAAAACAGACACATAGACCCATGGAATAGAATAGAAACCCCAGAACTAGACCCACAAACGTATGGCCAACTCATCTTTGACAAAGCAGGAAAGAACATCCAATGGAAAAAAGACAGTCTATTTAACAAATGGTGCTGGGAGAACTGGACAGCAACATACAGAAGGTTGAAACTAGACCACTTTCTCACACCATTCACAAAAATAAACTCAAAATGGATAAAGGACCTGAATGTGAGACAGGAAACCATCAAAACCTTAGAGGAGAAAGCAGGAAAAGACCTCTCTGACCTCAGCCGCAGCAATCTCTTACTCGACACATCCCCAAAGGCAAGAGAATTAAAAGCAAAAGTGAATTACTGAGACCTTATGAAGATAAAAAGCTTCTGCACAGCAAAGGAAACAACCAACAAAAGTAAAAGGCAACCAACGGAATGGGAAAAGATATTTGCAAATGACATATCGGACAAAGGGCTAGTATCCAAAATCTATAAAGAGCTCACCAAACTCCACACCCGAAAAACAAATAACCCAGTGAAGAAATGGGCAGAAAACATGAATAGACACTTCTCTAAAGAAGACATCCGGATGGCCAACAGGCACATGAAAAGATGTTCAACGTCGCTCCTTATCAGGGAAATACAAATCAAAACCACACTCAGATATCACCTCACGCCAGTCAGAGTGGCCAAAATTAACAAATCAGGAGACTATAGATGCTGGAGAGGATGTGGAGAAACGGGAACCCTCTTGCACTGTTGGTGGGAATGCAAATTGGTGCAGCCGCTCTGGAAAGCAGTGTGGAGGTTCCTCAGAAAATTAAAAATAGACCTACCCTATGACCCAGCAATAGCACTGCTAGGAATTTACCCAAGGGATACAGGAGTACTGATGCATAGGGGCACTTGTACCCCAATGTTTATAGCAGCACTCTCAACAATAGCCAAATTATGGAAAGAGCCTAAATGTCCAACAACTGATGAATGGATAAAGAAATTGTGGTTTATATACACAATGGAATACTACGTGGCAATGAGAAAGAATGAAATATGGCCTTTTGTAGCAACGTGGATGGAACTGGAGAGTGTGATGCTAAGTGAAATAAGCCATACAGAGAAAGACAGATACCATATGGTTTCACTCTTATGTGGATCCTGAGAAACGTAACAGAAACCCATGGGGGAGGGGAAGAAAAAAAAAAAAGAGGTTAGAGTGGGAGAGAGCCAAAGCATAAGAGACTGTTAAAAACTGAGAACAAACTGAGGGTTGATGGGGGGTGGGAGGGCGGGGAGGGTGGGTGATGGGTATTGAGGAGGGCACCTTTTGGGATGAGCACTGGGTGTTGTATGGAAACCAATTTGACAATAAATTTCATATATTAAAAAAAAAAAAGAGTACACTTACTTTGATGAACACCGAGTAATGTACACAATTGTTGAATCACTATATTGTACACCTGAAACTAATATCACGGTATGTTAACTACATTGGATCTAAAATAAAATATTAAAAAATGCATAAAAAGACCCTTGTGATTATATTGGACCAACCCACTTAACATAGGATAATCTCTATATTTTAAGACGAACTGATCAGTAACCTTAGTTTCATCTGAAACTTAAAATGTCCCCTACCATGTAGTATAATACACTCACAGGTTTCAGAGAGAAGGGCAGGGATATCTTTGGGCGAGGAGAGGCACTATTCTACCTTCCACACCTACTTCTCTATTCTGTCTATACTCTCTTCCTCCATTCTTTTTTTCCTTTTTCTTTTTTCAATTGAAGTATAATTGACATCTAATATCCTATTAGTTTGCTAATAGATATTTGCATGCATTACCAAATGATCCCATGATAAGTCTAGTTATCATCATCTTCCATTTGTAACTCCTGACAAACATTAATTTCTTATCCATTTCTATAAATTGCCTTTTCAAGAACATTACATAAATAGTGTATATCAGGTAACCTTTGTGTTTTTCACTCAGCATAAGTCTCTGGATTGTCCTCAAAATTGTTTCTTTTTTCAATGTCCATTTTTTTAAAATTACTGAGTATTATTTCAAAACACAAATGTATCACAATTTTTTAATCATTAATTTGCTGAAGGTCATCTAGTTGTTTCCCATTTGGGGCTATTTTAAATAAAGCTGCTATGATATGTTTCTGTGTTAATGATAGGTTTTGTGTGAACATAAGTACTAACTTCTATGATATAAATGCCTAGGAGCATCTAGGTTGTACTGGTTGTATGGTAAATATATGTTTAGTTCTTTAAAACATTGTCAAACTGTTCTCAGAATTACAATTTCAGTAGCAACGTATGAAGGATACAGTTTCTCCACATCTTTGCCAACATTTCGTGTTGTCATTATTTTCAGTTTAGTCATTTTGTGTGCAGTTATAGCTCACTGTGGTTTTAATTTGTATTCCCCTAATGGCTTATGATGTTGAGCATTTTTTCATGTGCTTATTTGTTGTATGCTTATCTTTGGTGAAATGTCTTCATATCTTTGCACATTTTCTAATCAGTTTTTTTTTTCGTGTTGAGATTCAGTAGTTTTTTACATATTCCAGATATTAGTCTGCTGTTAGGTATATAGTTTAAAATTTGTCTTTTCATTGTCTTAACAGGGTCTTTTGCAGAGAACAAGTTTTTCCTCTTTGATTTTAATGAAGTCCAGTTTATCAATTTTTTTCTTTTATGATCATGCTGTTGGTGTCACCTAGAACTCTTTGCTTAGAACTAGATCCTGAAGATTTTCTATTTTTTCTAAATGTTTTATAGCTTTATACTTTACATTTAAATTACATTAAACGTTGTTTAAATTTCTCTTTCTTCTATAAAGTATTTCTCTTTAGAGTTTAAATTTCTCTTTCTCCTATAAAGTATTATAAGGAACTAAGGACACTATTACCTTCATCTCTATGTTACCAAACATTATCTTGCTTTACTATGAATTTCAGTCTCAAAAAATTAGGATGCTGTAATATGGGCAGTATCCATTTTAACCTACTCACACATTTACCAAATAAGGACTATCTTGATATCATTACCTTCTAAAGGAGCTTATTCCTTCCCTTTGTATCTGGGATCAAAGGTGATACTATCCAGTATCCTACTGCTCCTCCAAAAGCTTTATCTGGGAATCTCCAATTAAACTCCCCATTTGAGGCTTAGCCTCCTTTTATCCATGTCCTGTATTAGCACCAAAGCCAAACTCCAGGTACCTGGGGTTCTCAAGTTTTCCATGTTGAAAGCTAACTTGAGTGTTGGCTTCTACCTCAGGGTTTCTCCTCTCCCTTCTTTAGTGTGTGTGTGTGTGTGTGTGTGTGTGTGTGTGTATGCCATACATTTTTGCCAATGAGCAATGTATTAAAAAGTTTATGTATGTATGTATCTATCTACACACACACACACACACACACACACACAGAGAGAGAGAGAGAGAGAGAGAGAGAGAGAGATACACATATACATCTATCTCTATATCTATCTATCGTCTATCTTTTTCTTGGGGTTTCAGTGGCAGTATTGTAGAGGATAGAAGAAATGGCAGCATATATGGTAATTAGAGCTTGTTTTTAGCTCTTAAATCTAGAGGAGTATTTTTAGACAAATGTGAACATTTATTTCAGGGTAATGAAATTTAAGATGGAAAATCTATATATTATTCTCTACCTCACTCCTGCTCTAGGGCCCATACTATATTATGATAGCAAAAGCAAAAGAGAAATGCTGTAATGATGAACCATCATTTTTCCTTAACATTATTTGATCAGAATAATGATCAAATTATTTTAGTAGACATATCTCACTGGATATAGATGAGATATACATTTTGATGTTATATACTAAGTTATACTTAAGAAGAGACAGAGAATGGCACTATAACAATCAGGAGAAAAAAAAAAAAAACAATTCTAATGTTTCCAGTTCAATTGCAATCCAGCAGGCATAATTGTGTTGTGGAATTTAGAAAAGCTTAGCTTTTTGACCCTGAAGAAAAGACTAGGTATCTTTTATTAAAAGATATTCAGAAAAGGAAGCTCTATAAATATCTTCTATCAGTTAAATGTACAACTTTTCTCTGATGAAAAAACAGAGTCTGTGGCTCACCAAAGGAGATCCATTTTCTATCCCAAAGAATTCTTTCTTTGATTTATCTGAATTCCAAAATGTTTTAGTTTATGTAGGTCACATAGTAGGTTTTAAAGAGTTTAACTTTTGTACTTTGAGAAATTCAAAGAGCACATCAAAGCATTTCCTTACCTTTCCTGCCTTAAAATACTTTACTTCAATCAGATGTACAGACAAGGATATGAGAAGGTAAAAAAGAGAAAGATAATTATTTTTGGTCTAAATATTTTGTAGTTAAAGAGAAACTCTGACAATTGACCTTGCTGGTAATGGCTTAATAAAATATCACAATTGTAAATGCCCCAGTGATCTTTTATTTTCCCCAATGGTCTTTTGTTATCTGCTTTTGACTATAATGAGCATTAAACTCAGCTTCATTGACTTGTATAAAAAATAACCGTTTCGCCCCCAAATATATAAAAATACGGAAAAATGAAAGCTTAATAAAAACTGAGGATTCAAAAGAACCTTCAAGATATCCAAACTTTAATTAATGTTCTATATGCCTCATTTTCCTTTTATCTCCTTGAACTGACATATGTTTGGGCATTTGGGGACCTAACCATGTAGCTAACTAGGTTTGTGGTGAACATATTTTTGAAATTACATTTTACAAAAGAGCAAAACAAACAAACAACTGTTTCTTCTCAGTATTGTACAAAGGCAAATTATATTAAAGGAATGGTAGCCTGAATCTGCTAATAGCCATTTTTCTCTGGGTTGAACTTCTCTTGATAAATTAAATGAAAAGTTTTGCAATAAAGTAAAAAAAAATAAAGGTAAACTTTACGAGTTTTACAGTTTCACGTCTTATGTTTAGGTCTTCAATCCATTTTGATTTTATTTTTGTGTACCATATAAAGTAGGAGGACAATATCTATCTATCTATCTATCTATCTATCTATCTATCTATCTATCTATTATTTTTTTGCATCTGGATATCCCATTTACCCAGCACCATTTGTTGAACAATCCATTCCCCATTGTGTATTCCTGGTTGTTCAACAGGGATAAAGTTTCAGTTGTGCTAGATGAGCAGGTTCTAGAGATCTGCTGTACAGCATAGTACCTAGAGTTAACAATATGCTATCATGCACTTCAATGTTAAGTGTTCTTAACATTGCATAACAAAACAAAATAAAGACCAAAAGGATACGTGGAAATTTGGAGAGGTGTTGGATATGTCTGTTATCCTGATTACAGTGATGGTATCATGGGTGTTTCTATATGACCAAACTCATCAAATTGTAGACATTAAATATGTGAAGTTCTTTTTATATCAGTGATACCTCAAAAAGCTATTTAAGAAAAAAACAAAAAGTTACTCTACTTTTTTTCCAGCTAATTGCAAAGAGGATTTCATCTTTGAATGATCCTTTGTATACTGATTTAAATAAAATTTTTGGACTAATCTAGTAACATTAAATCCATAAATTTATGCAGAAATACCCACCATTATAAAAAACAAAAATGAAGAAATATTATTAGCAACCTGTTCTGAGTTTTTAAGAAAGAAAGGGCATTCTCTGGCATTTTCTATAAAAATAGCCAATAGCCTCTGGGTGTTCCCAAAAATCTAGTTTGAGAAATAACAACTAGGATTTCTAAGTTTATTCAATGTTAGAATGAGACTTAAAAATAATTTACTCAAGATCCCAAATTATAAAATATACAAACATAGCCTATATGAAATTATTTGTATATACAAGTCAGTTATGTTATTCTGGCCTCTTGACAGCAAAACAGAGGCAATATTAGTACTTGTATTACACCCCCATAAAAGACCCAAATTCAGGTCAGTTTTTACTCCATGTCTACTCCATGTATAACTTTGCTGATAAGTTCACAGTCATGAAGAAATTGATGAATATTTTTGTTTTGACTCCCATAGTACAGGACCATGAGAGTAAGTCAAGGAGAAGAACAAAAGTCTGACTGTTTCCTACATATGGGCAAGGGCAGACTGATCACAGACAGAGAGTAATTTACCCAATTTTTTATTAATATGTTTCTTACGGAAATTCACATTTTCTCATCAAATGTATTGTTCACACAATCGTGTAGTCATTAGTTGAGGTTTCTTGACTTACTCTTTGTGGAAGTAAATCCTTCTCCTTAAAAGTGTGAGTAAAAAAGGATCTTTGAAAAAGATTTACAAGTAACAGAAATCAGCATTAAACAAATTAAAGTCTAGTTTTTCTATCTAATTTTTCCTTTCTCTATCAAATATTTATTTTACCAGAAGTTAAATGACTTATAATTTACTATCTTCACACTTAGCCTACGCTGAAATTATCTATTGGGTTGTTTCCCTTTCTGGATAGGAAGTGTTTTAAAAACAATAATTCTTACTGCTTATTAAATCTTCACCTCCTCTACAGTGCTTGGTCATAAAGGAGTTCACTAATAATTTATTTTACTTAAACTCATATAAGCATTGATAGAGAAACTATGACCTGTAAGATATTTTTTTCTACACATATAGGATATAAAAATAAAAGTGGAAAAGGCACTACTGATCTTCCAAAGAAAAATTTTCAGCTTTCTCTCCTTTACTGACATAGAACTTAGTTAGATCTCTATTAATAATATCATTCACAGGCAACTTTTCTTACAGTTTAGTCGTTTACATTTCCATCACTATATTCTAATCAGAAGAGTAGATCCCCACCTCATATAGCTAAAGATTGAGAGGGGGCTGATTTTGAAGACCTTAGAGACATCTCAAATGTACCTAAGAGAAGGTGAGGGAAAAATTCTGGACTATATAGAGACAGGAGCTATAGTGAGGATTTACATTCAAGACATGGTTTACATGGTCTTTAGAAAAAATTGGTTCTAGAATTTAACTCCAGTGTTCTGCTATTAATATAATTTAACTTTATCTCTCATGTGTAATTTTCTTCTGTCATGCTACTTTCTCTTCTTCCTTCATGGATTTTACACTTCTGAAAATTTGCACTACATGTCTTTGCATTATTAAGGGCTTTCCATATGACTATATTCTATTTCCATTCTGTTTCAACAGCTTGAAATGGAGAGAAAATTCTTTTTTGTTAAGAGACAGCATCTAAGTTAAAGCAATAGAGTATCTAATTAGCCTAAGATGTCTGTCAGAACCTACTTCCTGCATCCCCTTCTCTGAATATTTCTTCAGTGCTAACTCCTTGCTTCCCAGGAGATCATGGGACCTCGGGCTCCCAGTAAAGAAAAACAATTTCTTTAGGTTCTTGATTCACCCTGTGTGCAGTCATTTTCACAATGCATTGAAACAATTTACATGACTTTTTCTCCATTAGACTGTAAGCTCCTTAATGACAGAGGTGACTTTTTTACTTCTATGTTACATGTCATGGAGATTAAAAATTAAATTCTTGATAAATGTGAAGGAAGTGATGGATACAACAATTAAAAGCGTGGAGGTGGGAATTAGTAGAAACCAAGGACCTCTTCAAGAATAAAGCAGTGTTTGAGATGAATCTTGTAAGATACATAAGCAGGAGGGTGATGAAATTGGAGGCAGCCCCCCGCCCCCAGATGAGGCAGAAAACATGAAAGGAAAGCATGTTCTTGGATATATGTGGAAAATACATTTTTAAAAATGTTTATTTATTATTTTTTTTGAGAGAGAGAGAACACAAGTGAGTGGGGCAGGGGCAGCAAAGGAGAGGGAGAGACAATCCTAAGCAGGCTATGCACTCAGCAGAGGGCTTAATGCAGGGCTCAATCTCATGAGATCAAGTCATGAGATCATGACCTGAGCCAAAATCAAGAGTTGGACACTTAAATGAATGAGTCACCCAGGCACCCCTGGAAAATCCATTTTTATTGTGAATAAATAATACTGACTCACTCACATACGCAAGGAGCCATTTTCTGAAAAGGTAGAGCTCAATGAAGTAGAAATGGGAAACCCTTTCATTTTTTTCATTTTTCCCCACCATTAATAATATACATTCTGTTGGATAACCTTTACACACGCATTGGCCATATTTCAGACAGTTCCAATTGCTCTCTGATAGTTTTTTATTACAGCAACAGTCTTGCTTCCCTTATTAAGACTCATTCATAGGTATTATGAAATCTAAACTCAAATCAAAACCTTTATTTTATATCTAGTACAAAGCTTACAGTCTCTCTTGAGATCAAATCTGATCCATTGCTTGCAAATCTGCATTGGGGAAAGTGAAAGCACTGTATTCTTTCATTCTTTTCCACCTTGTCCTCTTCTTCATTTTCAGACCCTTCCAGGGTTACAGTATGGGAGGGCTTATTACATGGAGAGAAGTCATAAATCACTGGTACAGTTGGAAGTTCTTTCTTAGCTAAGAATGACTGAACTTGATCACAGTCTAAGAATTCGTTCTTCCCTGAGATACATTCATGTGTTCTTTGGAGGCTCCACATGGATCTCTTCATTCTAAAGTTATTTTCCTGACATGTAACACACTTTCTGATGGCCTGTTGCAACCTCCATTTACCACGTGTTTTACTCTTGGTGTCCTTATAAACCACCCTTTTGTGCAGACTGTATTAAAGTGGTATAGCCTAGAAACCTTTTATAGTATCACTGTATCAGCCAAAATTTAGGTGTCTTTTTCAGGCCAAATTCTTGCTTCCAAATCATTCAGGAAGGAAGTAGGTATTAGCTTTTATGCTCATGTATGCCCCCCCCCCAATCTCCAGCAGACACATGTTAAGCTCACTTTGGAAATCTATGATGTTCTGCTCTGGTGACAGAATGAGAGTTCTATATAAATCGGACTAGTTAACCGGTTAACTAAGCACCCAGAAGGGAAGTGGGTTGCCCAACTTTTCTTTCAAGTGCTTAGGACCTCTGATGTGTTCTCTTGGAGTTCTTCTCACTTGCTTTCAGAGGTCTTTCTTTCCCTGCTGTGGGGTAGGAAAGGAAACTACACTAAGTACTTTCACCTAAGCTAATAGCTCATTATGTCAAATTTCTAGTCTGTCTGATTTTAAAGTAGATGGGATGGAGGAAGGATCAAAGGAACAGTCTTCAGTGTCTTTGTGGCATACTTATAGAATAAGGTTGTTATCATTAGGCCTCTGGTAGAAATTCTGACACAACAAGATGGGTGTGCCATTTCACTATTTCATGAGAATCCTTCCTTACAATTAAGGCTGAACACAAGTATCATTCCTTTTGGAAGAGCTTCAATAGTCTCTATTTTAGGAAATAAACACTAATAATGTTTATGAGACAGTGTGGAATCCAGATAATTATCTGTATGATCCACCCAGGGGCAAGGTTAAAACGCTCACCACAGAAGTAATGAGAGAACACTTCTAGAGAAGGCAGGGTGTGAGCAATTGGATATCCATCCTCCCCTTCTTCCTTACTAACAGAATTCCATATTTGTAGAATTTTGTGGAGAGCAATAGTGCACTTGGTTTCAACCACAGCCATAATAACACATAGTCCAGTTTTTCTAGCATATGAATGTGACTATATAGCATAGCAGGCCAGACTCAGAAATAATTATAAAGGCTACTTGGCATCATTAAATAAAAATAACATTTTATTGTTCCTAGAATTAATTTTCAATTTATCAAATACAAGGAAAGTGCCAAGGAGCTCAGTAAATACCAAATATAAGTAATTTTTATTATGTGCTTTCTCTCCATGAGTATAAGCTATCTATGGCATTGCTAATGCTTTATCAATTAGCACAACATGTTAGGACTTAATAAGTATTATCACTTCTTCTATCAAAATAATATGGATTGAGTGGTTACTTTTTGATGTGTGTCCAGTGCTATTCTTTGCTGTAGGGATATAAAAGCAGATAACTCACACAAATTCCCTAACATCCCTGAGTTTATTGTCAGAAAATATACAAAATAAGTAAAATACATCATATATGAGTAATGATGCATTGATTAATTGGCTGTAAGAGGTATAGTTCTGATACAAATTCATTTTTTTGAACACTGAATATATCTCTTATTTTGGTATATAGGACAAAGTGTCTGTTTCCAAAAAAAGTGGTAAAAAAGACTTGATTAGAGAGGATGTAGCATTTTAAAAGCTGAAAACAAAACATATCACATAAAGTTAAAATACTGAGATGAGGTACTATAAATGATATCTGACATTTCAGTAAAAAAATGGAATACATTGCCAAGGGGAGTCAGTATTCTCAATTATCATTATACTCAATAATTACAGTCATGACTTGCTCTAACTGGAAAAAGACCAAATGGCCTATGTTGCTCTTATGTTTATGATATTTCCTGTCTTATTACACACTTCATAAAACCATAGTCCACACAGAAACACTTTTGAATTATTAACCAAAAAGGTGAAATGGAAATGTTGGAGGTTAAGAGAAAGGGACAATTGTTTCTCTCAGAAAAAAACCCAGAAAACAAACAAAAAAAACCCCATGATTATTAAAGAAAAAAGAAAAAGAAAATGTAAAATATAATATGACTTTAATTTTACAAGAACTGGTTATTGGCTTCAGGCTATTTAGAAAGGAGACAAACTCAGCAATAATACATAGATGAGAAAAGACTGTCCCCTCCGTTTTTTAGTAGAACAATGTCACATGGGGAAGCAGATGAACTTGTTTTGCTGGTGCTTTATACTTTCCTCTTGGTGGTAGGTGTTCTGAAGAAAATATAAGGGGCCCATTTATCTAATACAGAGATGGCATTTCAATTCTGGACTTTTTGCTTTCTATAGGCAGCTAGGAAATGGGAATGTGACACTGAAAGCCTTTGCAAATGCTCTCAAAACTCTAGCACTTTCCACCTCGTACTATGGAGTTGGCCTGAACAAGGCACTTGCTTAATTTGCCATGGTTTCCATTTACCTCAACATCGGTCCAGACTACTGGAGACAACTTTCACTTGATCAATAACTCTAAAGAGTTTCCATGAATACAGGCATGTCTGCTGTCTCTCTCCCCACACAAATTATCCAGCATGATGATATCTACCTATCACATCTAAGTTGAAGAAACTGGGGGAAAGTGATAGATATGCATAATATTTACCATATAGGCTACCTGTGTTACATAAGAAAACATATGTTTAACAGGAGATTAATTGGAGTGGCTGCATGGAATAATGATTCAGAGACAAGCACTGTTATGGTTAAGTCTTGGTCTACCATTTATGGGCTATGAGTTTTGTTTTGTTCTTAATTCTCTAAGACTTAGTTTTCTCATTTCCAAAATATGGTAAGAAGTGATATAATAATGCATTATTTAAGCCTACATATCTAGAATATATTTAGCATGACTAGACTTCTACCTGGAAAATTAATCATTGTACTATTTGGTAATTACAGATATAGTCCAAGGGATGGCACACAATACCTGTTTGCTGTTCCCACTACATCATCTCAGAAGGAATTCCATGGGTTATCTTTTTCTTGTCTCTCTTTTGTCCCATATTTTTTCTTAATCCTTTTTTCCTTTCATTACCTCCAACCTCTCCTTGATTCTGCCTCCAGCCTACAGGAGCAACATGAAACTTCATGGTTCTGTGTCTCACTCCTGTGTCTATTCTGTAAACAGGTGTAGAGCTTTCTTAGAAGGCATGTGAGTCCCATTAGTACCTTCAGGGTAAAATATTTACCAGACAAAAAAAAGAAAACATAGCAAAAAAAATCTTTCCTTTGCTAAATTGGACAACTTTCACTGTACTATTTTCTTCGTACTATTATGCCTTCAAAAGATCTTTCTCTTTTCTCTGATTTTCCATTGAGTTTATTTCGTCAGTACAAATGCAAAAAGAAAGTAGAAGTAAGGAGAAAATAAAATCTAGAATTGCAGGAGATATATTAGTTAGTGATCAAAATTGCAAAGGGCCAGGGCTAGACAGAAGTCTTCACATGGAAGTCTGGAACCCAGAGTGAAGAAAACACCATCAGAGAATCAACCAGTAATCAGAAAGTGCTTAAGGTATTCAGGACGATGACGGTAGAATAAATTAGGAAAAGAAAATATGTTTTGCCCTGGAAATTTGGAGTGGGTCCTTTGAAGATGAGTGCTATTTCTACTCACTATAGCCTAGGGTTGAATACAATCTGAAAGATGAATTTTTCAGGACAAAGGGCTAGGATACCTGAGGGCAACTGGCAGGGAGAACAGCTTCAGATAGTCGAGGCCAGTGTCATCATAGAAAATCGTACTGTCAGGATCAAAAGAAAACTGTTGACCTTATGGTACATACTTTATATCATGAAGACTACTCACAGGCTGGAGTACTTAATTTTGAGAAAAGACATGCCCCCTACAATTATTTTTAGGTGAGGGTGAACAAATCCATTAACCAGAGTTTTCAATAGGACCAATTTTCACTGTTTCAATCAGGTCTATGATCCAACTGCACATAAACCATAATATATAAATGTCCAAGGGAATAGACTTAGATGCCAGAAAGATTTGGGTTTGGGGGTGCTTGGCTGGCTCAGTTGGTAAAGCATATGACTCTTGATCTCAGAGTTGTGAGTTTGAGCCCCACGTTGGCTGCAGAGGTTACTTAAAAATAACACCCCCCCCCCAAAAAAAAAAGATTTGGGTTTGAATCTTTACAACTTCCTAACCACGTATTGATGGACAACCTGCCTACGCCTCGATTTCTCACTTATGAACTGGTGATGCACAGTTAGGCAATTGACCATATACACTATATGCAAGATGAACAGGCGCTTGGGCTGATATATCTGTATATGACAGCTTTTATTTTAAAACATGATTAATATAATAGTGAGTTTTAGTCAACAGAGGTGATATGATTCAGTTGATGAAAAAGAACTGCGGAAATGTCCTTTCTGTGGAAGATACTAAATTGTAGGTTTTGCCACTCTGTTTTCATTCTCTGTGAAATTGCAAATGGATAACTCTACTAATGTCTTCACAACTTCTGTGCAGTTTCCCGGCCTGATTAAGATGTAAAAGGAGTTTCTAATGGATGATCATGTCATAGCTTGTTCTTGTTTGGACTGCCACAAATTAGAAATCGGGCAGTTATTCTTCTCCAGATCAAGGCTTTCACTTTCAATGTGGTCTAACATCTAAGTGTGGACAGAACACTGTGGAAAAGCTGCTTCCTCCCACTGATCAGCAAAACATTTTCTCTGCAATTAGAGGGCAGTGATTCACATCAGCTGTTCTGTATAGGGTCTCAGTTTTCTCATACTGTGGGTGTGTGTGCTTGTGTGTGTGTGTGTGATTGGATACAAAGAGGAATTAGTCATATAACCTGCTTATATCAGCAAAGAGCCACGGCTTGTTTGTTTGATGCATGGAAATGAACCATGGATTAGGAATCAAGAAGAGCATGGGATTAACTCTGCATGTCTTTCTGGACACAGCCAAGGGACTTAATTTCTAACCCTAATTTCCCTCAACTTTAAAGTGTGTGTGTGTGTGTAGGGAGAGAGTAAAGGGAGAATCTTCCCAGCCTATTTGAAAGAGTTGTTACTGGCATTCAGGCGACATTTACTAAGAAAAATGAATGTAAAGTACCTTACAAATGTTCAAGGTTATTTCAGTGTCATTGCCCTGCTACAGACAAACCCATTCTCAGAAAGGCATGGGCTTGTGAGTAATCACTGGACATCTTCCAGCAGGAGTCCGAAACCATGAGGACCCGTCACTCCACTATCAGGGCATGCACTCCTCTTGACGTTTAATGTACATGCAGTGCCATTCAAACACAAAATGCTGTACAAGTTATTTTTATTAAATAACAACTCAAAGATGTCCTCCTTTTGTTACCAGTAGATAACCACAGGGGATTGATCAGCCTTTGAATTGGAGTTAGATTTGAATATATGTCTGGTGGAGAAGAGCAGTTGCAAGGCAGAAAAAAGGGGGTGCTTGGAAAAGGGAAGGGCTTTTGAAAGAGAAGGAGGTGGCAGGAAAAATGAATATTCCTGGATTCTCATTTGTGCCCCTTTTTAATCATGAAGCTAAGTCTGTGTTCACTTAATAAACATTAATGAATCTTCTACTACATTTAAGGACTGTGCTAGCTCTAGAGATACCACTGTGAATAAGATGTGTAAATTCTCTGAAAGGAGCCCACAGCTTCACTGGGAGACAAATGTCCTGATGAGGGTAAGGAAGGAGGTATCAGAGGAATACAAAGGAGAGATTGTGGGGAAATGGGGTATGCTTCCTAGAAAAAGTGACATGCAGGATGAGATTTGAAAATGAGACAGGAACTAACTTGTTGAAGAAAAGGAAAGGGAATAATATCCCTGGATCAAGAGAAAATGGCATACAAAGGGAACTAGAAGTTCAGCATAAACTCCTTTAACCTCCCATCACCTAGTGTTATTGCTAACATCCTGCAAATTTTATGCTGACGTCTCAGAGCAAGCAAACCATTCTTTACTATACCAAGCCCATCTGCTTCCACTAACTTAACTAAGCAATAACATAGTTCACAAGAGTCAAGTATGGAAGCTTCTAGAATAACTTGGTACCTCCAAAGGGCAGAAAATGTATGCACTTGGTATTGGCAGATGATGTGCAAAGATGAGAAAATATGTAGCATGTGAAGTGAAATATGGGGAGGAAAAAGCAGGGATCATGCTACAGAATGTGATTCAAATGCTATGGCAAGGAGTTTGGATTTCATCCTGAAAAAAATATGGATAATTTTAAAACTTTAAGCAAAAGAATGATATGATAAAAATGGTGTTTTAGAAACATCATTCTGGCTTTGGCTTGGTGTTCAAATATTTTTCATCTTCTATTAGCAAACCATTTTGACCATGTCCCCTCAATAAATAGTGTGTGCACTGGTATATACACACATACTGTTATGCAAATATATACATGATAAGCCATTTAATGTGTGCCTTAACAAAGAATGAAGTAAAATTCAACTAAACAGTAATTTTTTAATGTTTCATTAATCCCTTTGGCCTCTTCCTTTTATTTTTATTTATTTTTAATTTTTTTTTAACGTTTATTTATTTTTGAGACAAAGAGAGACAGAGCATGAACAGGGGAGGAGCAGAGAGAGAGGGAGACACAGAATCTGAAACATGGCCTCTTCCTTTTATCATCCAGTCTAGTCATGTTACACACTTGTAGTGAGGTTCTTTTCTAATGAATATGAAAGTTAATTCTTAAAGCTTTTTTTAAATTTTATTTTTTATTTTTTAAAATTTACATCCAAATTAGTTAGCATATAGGGAAACAATGATTTCAGGAGTAGATTCCTTACTGCCCCTTACTCATTTAGCCCATTGCCCTCCTGTAACCCTCTGTTCTCCATATTTATGAGTCTTTTCTGTTTTGTCCCCCTCCCTGTTTTTATGTTATTTTTGTTTCCCTTCCCTTACGTTCATCTCTTTTGTCTCTTCAAGTCCTCATATGAATGAAGTCATATGATTTTTGTCTTTCTCTGACTAATTTCACTTAGCATAATATCCTCCAGTTCCATCCATGTAGTTGCAAATGGCAAGATTTCATTCTTTTTGATTGCCAATAGTCCACACAACACATCTTCTTTATCCATTCACCAATCGATGGACATTTTGGCTCTTTCCATACTTTGGCTATTGTTGATAGTGCTGCTATAAACATTGGGGTGCATGTGCCCCTTCAAACAGCACAATTGTATCCCTTGGATAAATACCTAGTAGTGCAATTGCTGGGTCGTAGGGTAGTTCTATTTTTAGTTTTTTGAGGAACCTCCATACTTTTTTCCAGAGTGGCTGCACCAGCTTGCATTCCTACCAACAATGCAAAAGAGATCCTCTTTCTCTGCATCCTCGCTAACACCTGTTGTTCCTGAGTTGTTAATGTTAGCCATTCTGACAGGTGTCAGGTGGTATCTTATTGTGGTGTTGATTTGTATTTCCCTGATGATGAGTGATGTGGAGCATTTTTTCATGTGTCGGTTGGCCATCTAGATGTCTTCCTTGGAGAAGTGTCTATTCATGTCTTTTGCCCACTTCTTCAATGGATTATTTGTTTTTTGGGTGTTGAGTTTGATAAGTTCTTTATAAATTTTGGATACTAACCTTTTATCTGATATGTCATTTGCAAATATCTTCTTCCATTCTGTCGGTTGCCTTTTAGTTATACTGATTGTTTCCTTTGCTGTGCAGAAGCTTTTTATTTTGATGAGGTCCCAGTAGTTCATTTTTGCTTTTGTTTCCCTTGCCTCCAGAGACGTGCTGAGTAAGAAGTTGCTGTGGCCAAGATGAAAGAGGTTTCGTCTGCTTTCTCCTCGAGGATTTTGATGGCTTTCTCCATTTTGAGTTTACTTTTGTGTATGGTGTAAGAAAGTGGTCCAGGTTCATTCTTCTGCATATCGCTGTCCAGTGTTCCCAGCACCACTTGCTGAAGAGACTGTCTTGATTCTCTTGGCTATTCTTTCCTGCTTTGTCAAAGATTAGTTGGCCATATGTTTGTAGGTCCATTTCTGGGTTCTCTATTCTGTTCCATTGATCTGAGTGTCTGTTCTTGTGCCTGTACTATACTGTCTTGATGATTACAGCTTTGTAGTATACCTTGAAGTCTGAGATTGTGATGCCTCCTGCTTTGGTTTTCTTTTTCAAGATTGCTTTGGCTATTCAGGATCTTTTATGGTTCCATACAAATTTTAGGATTATTTGTTCTAGCATTGTGAAGAATGCTGGTGTTACTTTGATAGGGATTGCACTGAATATGTAGATTGCTTTGGGTAGTATTGACATTTTAACAATATTTGTTCTTCCTATCCAGGAGCATGGAATATTTTTCCATTTTCATGTGTCTTCTTCAATTTCTTTTGTATGCTTTCTATAGTTTTCACTGTATAGATTTTTCACCTCTTTGGTTAGATTTATTCCTAGGTATTTTATGGTTTTTTGTGCATAAAGCCTTTTTAAATGTTGGTTTCTGAGTGGTGCCTGGGTGGCTCAGTTGGTCGAGTGTTGGACTTTGGCTCAGGTCATGATCTCAGGTTCGTGGGTTTGAGCCTTGTGTGGGGCTTTGTGCTGACAGCTCACAGTCTGGAGCCTGCTTCAGACACTGTGTCTGCCTCTCTTTCTGCCCTTTCCCCACTTGCAATCTGTCCCCCTCTCTCTCGCAAATATAAATAAACATTTAAAAAAATTTTAATGTTGGTTTCTGAGACCCGCTTCTTTTAAGTTTATTTATTTATTTTTGAGAGCACACAAGTGGGGGAAGGACAGAGAAAGAGGGGGACACAGAATTAGAAGCAGGTTCTAGGCTCTGAGCTGTGAGCACAGAGCCTGACTCAGGGTTCAGACTCACAAACCACGAGATCATGACCTGAGCCAAAGTTGGACTCTCAACCGACTGAACCACCCAGGCACCCTGAGACCCATTTCTTTTAGAGGTAATGATTAAATTATCATTGTTTTATGTCATTGTGTAATAAAAGCACTGATACAGCACTAATAAAGTGCTGATAAAGCACTCACAAGGAGTAAGAAAAGTGCCCATACAGTTTTTCTGTTTGCAGTTGTTTCTTTTTACTTCATTAACATAGTACTGCCTCTGGGGAGAGACACTTGAAGCCATCTGTCCATCTTGTGTTGTATTTTTACACAAAACTAGGCAATATAATCGTGTAACCATATAATTGAACACATATATACTGTGTTAGCTGCAACACAGTGAAAGACAATAAACATAAAGCCATGGTATTTCTCATGGGCCTTCTATGTTGTTGAATACCTATCCTCTCTGCAGGGCATGTATTTAATGTGACAGCCTGAAAAATCAAGTAAGAGGACCAGTGTCATTGTGAACACCAAACAGTAGTAAATATAGTTTTTATATTTTTTATATGTTTGTAAAAACATATAAAACATATTTTTTATATGTTTGTAAAAAATTAAGTCAAGTGACTTATTAATATTCTAAAATATGATGAAAATTAATATTAATTTTCCTCCCATACACTAATGGATCCTCTTGGGAGTTAGTCTTGAGGGCACACATTTATTTGAAGGGATAATGTTAGAGAAAATTGATCAGAATCAGTAAGTAAGAAGCAGAAGTCCATTTGAGACTATGTTGGCATAATCCTGGGACGATATAACATGCAGGTCTACGGTTTGGCAGCATGGATGGAAAAAGTAGAGACATATGTGGAAGATTTTAAAAAGATAGAACCTATTTTGTTTTGTGTTTGTAGTAGATGTAGGGAATCTTCAAGCAGAAGTTTGAGGGTCAGATGAGGTTCAACCATCAAGGCACTGAACAGAATCTACTATAATTATCATGTGGCAAAATGGTGAAATAGGGGCTGGCCTCTGTTAGAGCTCCATCTGTCTACCCTACACTTTACATTCTTTTCTCAAGGCAAATCTTGTGGCCTCTCCTTTCCAGGCCTTCTCTGGACTCAAGTAGCCTAGCACTTCTTCCAGTGGGGCCCACCTTAAACTGCCCAGCCCAAATAAGATATTTTGAGCAAGCAAAAGGCTCCATCCTCAACACAGAAAACTTGGATAGTTTTTAGTCTCGTGCTATAGGGCTTGATTTGTTACAAAATACTCATTCTTTTTATTGGTGCACTTTAATAGGTCAGATGTCCATCCCTCTCAGGGAATACATGTTCATTATAATGGGTACCCTATGAATATAATGCTCTGACCCAAAATGAACATCTCTGGGTAAGAATGTCAGTGCTGTCAGGAGGAAGGTTAGGGAGGAGTAGGGTGTGTGTGTGTGTGTGAGAGAGAGAGAGAGAGAGAGAGAGAGAGAGAGAGAGAGAGAGAGATGAATATATGTGGCAGCAACAAAATCTGTGTAAGTATTGAAAAGATTTGTAAACGTTTTGGAAGCAAAATTAAAAAGGATCCTGTTGGAGCACCTGGGTGGCTCAGTCAGTTGAGCGACCGATTTTTGATTTCAGCTCAGTCACGATCCTAGGTTCCTGGGATGGAGCCCCATTTCAGGCTCTGCATTGAGTGTGGAGTCTGCTTAAGACTCTCTCTCGGGGCGCCTGGGTGGCTCAGTCGGTTGGGCGGCCGACTTCGGCTCAGGTCATGATCTTGCGGTCCGTGAGTTCCAGCCCCGCGTCGGGCTCTGTGCTGACAGCTCAGAGCCTGGAGCCTGTTTCAGATTCTGTGTCTCCCTCTCTCTGACTCTCCCCTGTTCATGCTCTGTCTCTCTCTGTCTCAAAAATAAATAAATGTTAAAAAAAATTAAAAAAAAAAGACTCTCTCTCTCTTTCTCTCTCTTCCTCTCCCCTATGTACATACACTCTCTCAAATAAAAAAGCAAAAAAATAAAAATAATCTATTAGCTTATTCTTAAATACTTAATTTTTTGATATTACACAATGAATAATATTTTAAAGTAAAAAAAGATTATCAATGTTATATAATGGAAAACGTCTATTCTATGCAATTTTCTACTCAAAGCAAAAATGGTTAATAAATATTAAAATTTTAAAGTTTTGGGCAAATTAACCATACTGAGGTCCATGATGCATGAAGCAATTGAAATGCTCAAAATAAGGCTCAAAGATATGCAAACACAAAATAGGATCAATGAGGACAAATTAGTGTACCTCATTGTATTACTTCATTCTGCAATATTTACAGTGTAGATATAAGTAAATATTATTTAGGGTTAAAATTAATTATATTATGTGTATTATCAATCTATAATTAATCTAGAGTGCCTAATCATTACCAATGAAATAGCAGTAATTTCTAGGACTGCCTCAAAAATAATTTATAGTTTGATATAGAGAAGTCATAGATTTTCTACATTTCTGTAGTTATTTTTTAAATTATTTTATTTCATTGGATAACTTAAAATTCCTTAAACTCTAATAATTTTCCATTCTTTTACTCTCTGGCCATTTTTGAATTTCCTAATTGCTTTGATTGCTCAAATTGTATTACAAATAATAATAATAACTTAAGCTTGTCAAAATCTTTGAACTTGTCAACTGTGTTTTATTAGTAGAGCAATTAAAAGTGTGCAGTCTCCAAGGGCTGAGATTTCACTGGCCACTAACTCTTCAAAGGATTTTACTGACATAGGCACCCCATCTGGAATTTATTCCAGTCTAGAGTCCTCCTTGCTAGAGCTGTTCATGTGCTTCAATCAAAATTAAAGATCTCACAGTTAATTTTCTCCTGTTTCATTTGCCATGAATACTTTTTATCTAAGTTTAATACCATGGAATATTGGGGCATATTTTGGAAGAAACTGTTTTTAAATTAGCTTTAGACAAAAATGTTTAATGGCATATTCTTCATGGTCTTCTTTTCTGAGCACTGAGTTAAAAAAATAAATCCATGAAAATGCTTTTGCCATGTGAAATACAATGCATTAAAAAAAAAAAAAAAACAACAACCATATTCCTGAAATCAGAAGATCCAGCTGGGTCAAGTTACTCTCTCCTCACAGTGTCATATTTGTGGATAAACCTAAGTTAACTTACATAGTAAGTGATAAATAAGGAATTCCAACATATCATATTCCTAAGTGATGCTTAATGATACTACAGGGAGGTATTATGGTATTAATAATATGGAAGATCTATTTTCAAATCTGGTTTAAATCAGGAGCTTGTTTCTCCCCCACCACCAAGAAAAGGCTTAAAAACTCTTTCAATATCCCTAAAAATGAGGATTCCAAAAAAGAAACTGTGTCTAACAGGTGTTGAGCACAAAAAATACAGATTCCAAAAAAAGAATGTAGCAGGTTGATAAATAATAGTAACGGAACACTTTAATAAGGTAGAAAGCTACAGCATGTAAACAAGACCTACCATTGTTCAGCAAAATGACTTGGAAGTGGGGAGGATTGTAGGACATAGAAATAACACTGGGCCTCCCAGGAAAAAAAACTCCTTTGTAGCCTTCGTGGAGCTTATTACTTCAGCACACTGGTTCAAGTGTCATTACCAAAGAACTAAAAAGTCTGATGCTGAGTATACTTCATTTTACTGCATAAAATGGCTCTGGTAGAGAGCATATAAAATACTATAATATATAGAAATATTTTCTTATAGTTCTAAATTCATCTTTATCTTTATGTAGTATTGGGATGAAAAAAAGCTATGCATGTATTGTAGAAACTCTTTGTAACGAACCAAATCTACCCAACCATTAGAATCAAGATTTTTACATTGAGCAAAATCTGTTAAAACCACCACCCTTGTCCTAATAACACCCTGACCCACTATCACCACAAAGATGCCATTAATAGAGCTATGTCTTATACATTGGAGGTCTACTTTGTTTTTTTTTACATGAAAACATTTCTAATTTACCCTGTGTTAACTGTCAAATGTAGCTATTGTGTCCCCACTTTACGACCAGATGGTACGGTCAGTGTACCTTGAACTTTATTACTAGCAGGAAAATATCCCATGCTACCTATTTCTCTAACTGTGGAAATGCCTATTTCTGATATTTAAAATCTATTTCAATGCCAAAATTAACAATATTATTGGCCAGATGGGCTATGAGTCAGGCAATCCACATTTGGATCACAAGTAGATTCAATTTCAAAGACATGATGAAATCACAAAGCAGCAAAGCTGTCCTTGAAGATAAATACACTAAAGTAAAATGGAGGGAAAATGAACCAAAATCAATTCTATATAGTATCTTTTCATTTACAGTAGATATGGACCTGCTTCTCCACAATGCAATGTTGCCTAAAGCAAATTAAGCATACTGGATTTAAAATATTGAAAAATAGGTAATGCTTAGGTGCCCACTCAGTGACTGACACTTCTAACTGGGCATCGAAAGGATAGAGAAAAAGATATATTGTAAAGGCCTGGTAATGGTGCTTTACAAAAGGCAAAGAACAGGTGAGAAGAAAGTTATAAAAAGAAAAGAGCTCAAGTATCAGATGAGTGGACATGGGTTGTGTATGAAAATAATGAGAATTGGAGATAGAAAATCTTACAGGAGTAACTGAAGAACATGTGTTGTCTCCATTGTGATTTTAATCTGTACTGAAAGGTTGTATCTTGAGGCAAAGACAATTGTTTCTGGAAGAGGGAAGATTTAGTGTCCATTCCCAACTGCACTGTTAACTATGTTATTTGATTTATTTTCTAAGCACGTATTTTCTTTTACACAAAATGAGGATGATGATTTTTTCTATTAATTTATACATTAAAGTTTTAATTCCAGTTAGTTAACATACAGTGTCGTGTAAGTTTCAGGCGTACATTACAGTGATTCAACAGTTCCATACGTCCCCCGGTGTTCATCACGACAAGTGTACTCCTTAATCCCCATCCCATTTCACCTACTGCCCCACCCCCACCCTACCCCCATAGCTATCAGTTTGTTCTCTATCATTAAGAGTATATTTCTTGGTTTGTGTGTATGTGTGTGTGTGTGTGTGTGTGTCTCTCACTCTTTTTTTTTTTTTTTTGCTCATTTGTTTTGGTTCTTAAATTCCATGTATGACTAAAACCATATGGTATTTGTCTTTCTCTGACTTATTTAGCTTAGCATAACACTCTCTAGCTCCATCCATGTCACTGAAAATAGCAAAATTCCATGCTTTTTTATGACTGAATATTAAATATTCCATTGTATATATACCACTTCTTTTCCATTTATCTATCAATGGACACTTGGGCTGCTTCCATGATTTGGCTTTGTAAATAATGTTGCAATAAACATAAGGACACGTGTATCCCTTTAAATCAATGATTTTGTATTCTTTGGGCAAATACCTAGTAGTGAGATTGCTAGATCATATGGCAATTCTATTTTTAACTTTCTGAGGAACCTCCATACTGTTTTCCACAGTAGCTGCACCAGCTTGCATTCCCACCAATAGTACACAGGGTTCCTTTCTCTCCATACCCTCACCAACGCCTGTTGTTTCTTGAGGATAATTTTTATCTCTTAGATTTCAGGTGAATGTGTAACATCATAATTTATGTGTCATTATCTATTCAAAAGTATGAAGTGTGGTAGGCTTACATACTTATTTCCTCCATTTTCCAACTACAAAGGGAGCATCTACAATCGCTCCAGTTTTCTATCTCACTGCTTTATATCATCATGAAATAAGTATCTCACCTGAATAAATATTAGAAGCCTGGAGACGTTGCCTCAGTTTTATCAGTTCCCAACAGGGGGACTATCAAGCATAATGTGCTTCTCATGTGGAAATTTGTATAATACACTGGGCATTCCAACAGCTTATGCTTGTAGTTGGGAAACAAACCAAAAGTTATGGCAAGGTAAAAGCATTTGTTGAATTAAAGTGAATGGGTTAAATAAAAATGATACAATGCATATTTTATAAAAATTAATAAGACAAGCAATATATAAAGTTATGTAGGCTACTCTGAGCCAATTCAACAAAGTTCTTTGAGCATCAGCTATGAATAAAATATTATAATAGATGATACAATGATTAATTCAACATATTTACTCTCAAGGATCTTAAAATCTGCTAAGGAAAAAAGGCATCACAGGTAGATAAATATATTACATGGTCAAGTCAGATTGCTCAGGAAAATGGGTCACTGTGATAGACTGATTAGTATCCATGTCTGTTCAATATGTCAATAGAATTTACCAAATGCCCACTTTATGCAAGCAATGGTTCAAGGACATGGCCTCTTTTATCATTAGGGCCAAGATTAGGGCTGCTTCTGGGCCTAGAGCTACAGAACTTCTTTTTTGGCTGTGCTGGACATTTCTTTCTTTCTTTAAAATGTTTACTCATTTATTTTGAGAGAGACAGAGTGTGAGAGGGGAGGGACAGAGAGAGATGAAGAGAGAAAATCCCAAGCAGGCTCCATGTTGCCAGTGCAGAGCCCGACATGGGGCTCGATCACATGAATGGTAAGATCATGACCTGAGTCAAAATCAAGAGCTGGATGCTTAACCAACTGAGCCACCCAGGTGCCCCTGTACTACACTTTTCTTAAGTCACACAACCTAAGACTTTTACTTGTGTCTATTTAGATTTTTCTTTTGTGTTATTTTCTCAGGCTCTCATTTAATATTTCAAAAGAAAATACAGAGAAGTTATAGATTAAATCTATCCTAAAAGAGCCAATCAATTCTAAGTAACTTGAAATCATGTGCTGTTAATCTGAGCTTCCTCATATTCTAAAATAAGATGGAAAAAAAAATTAAATGACCAACTGAAACCACAGGGACTATGTTATGACCACACAGATGATGACACTTATAGCCTCTCCCTCTCTCAAATAACAAGTTAATAATGAGCATTTTTGGTATTTTAAGGTCTTAGAGAGCCTTTGAGATCAGTGCCTAGCAGGCCTGGCCACTGCTCATCTGTGACAGAACAATGACAGAGCAAAGGAAGGGGGGGTTCTTATTTGGTGTTTACTGGCTTCTGGGTACTTACATACATATGATACCATTTAATTCCATGACAACTATGTAAATTAAGGATCATTATCAATATTTTTTAATAATACATTTTAGGCAAAGAAAGTTTAAGCAACATGATGAGGACCACTTTGCTAGCCGCATACAGATTTCCCATCACTCTCACTACCTCAATGTTTCCAAGATTTGCCTAATTAAAAAAAAAAAACAAACAAATGAAAACACCACAAAAGACTCTCTTGAATACAACTTGAAATTCTCAGGCCTCTCTTTTAGAAATTCTGGCTTGATATTTCTGGATTGAGCCCAAGAATCTGGCCAGGAATTTAACAAAGTGTATCCTCGGCCTTTTTTTCACCAGGCAAGTTTGGAATACTGTGTCATGTCATGATGTGGAGGTGGCTCTAGAAACCCCTTCTCATGAGCTTTTTCTTGCTCTATGGCCCCCTACTCTCCACCCCTGTTCAGGGTATTCCCTTTGGGCTCACCTCATGTCAAAACCTACTCGCTGGGCAATAGTTTTATATTAGTCATTGACACCTAAGTATGAATTTAATTTATAGTGTTTCCTCTGTTGGGAGTTTGCATTTTTAGCCTTAGCTCAAGATGTGGGAGGAAAGGCTTTGCCTTATGGTTAGAGAATGAAATACTCAGAAAACTGTCAGGTGAGGAATGTGGGAGGAATGAATAAGGAGCTATTTTAGTACCCTTGAAATCACAGCCGACGAAAGGCAACCTTCTCACCCTATGTTTAAAAGTGTTCTGAGTTAAATTGAGGATGTGAAGCATGATTATGGGAATATAACATCTTTTGTAGGAATTCAGGTGTTCACTCGGAATTTATGCTTTCAAATGATTGTGACTCAAAGTGTAATTGGAAAGAGGAAAGTCTGGATGCTGACAAGGGAAAGTGCAGAGATCTCTCCACAAACATGATGCTTCTGCCTTTGCTGCCAGACGCACACGTACTTCTGATATAGTGCAAAACTCACCAGTTAAAATGATAAATGGGTCTTTTGGTTTATGGTGAAGTATTTAATCAGCTCAAGAGTTTTCATTTGCCAGCGCAGTAAGGGACACTTTCCCTTGCGTTTTACAAATCAATACATTGTTCATCTTTCCCTTTGCCCTGCAGAGTTAGGCTAGATATACTTATAAAAGCAAAACATTTGATGGGATAAAATATGCTTTGATGTAGCATGCAAATACTGTAGATAGAAGCCAGAATAATATAGAAGCAGGAAAGTTCACATTCAGGCCTAGCAATAAACCTTAAGTGCCACATCAGACCACAAAGACAGATATTTTGTTACTGTCGACGCCACAGTTCATGTTGAAGTAACTTATGTCTGGTGGCTGTTTTTCTTGTTATAGTATGCTATCAGTGATACATGGAAAATGCAAAACAGTAACACTAAGCAAGAAGTATACTGAAAAATAGAGTTATAAGTTGCTGATGTATGTTGATTATGTTAATACTGTGACCACAAATAATGCAATTAATTATTTCCCAGGATAATAATATGGATGATATGTAAATAAGTACAAGTTTTGTTTAATAGAACAACAGTGATTGGGAGGTTGTTTACCTAACTTCTGCAGTGATTCTCTCTGCATGATAATCCTGGATTCACATACCAACTCAGTGTCCTGGAGATAATCATTTAACTTTTGTGTATCTTATTTTCCATTTCTGTAAAATGAGAACTAAAAGGGACATGTTTCATAGTTATTGTGTTTACTTTTTTCTTTTTTTTAATATATGAAATTTATTGTCAGATTGGTTTCCATACAACACCCAGTGCTCGTCCCAAAAGCTGCCCTCTTCAATGCCCATCACCTACCCTTCCCTCCCTCCCAGCCCCCCATCAACCCTCAGTTTGTTCTCAGTTTTTAAGAGTCTCTTATGCTTTGGCTCTCTCCCACTCTAACCTCTTTGTTTTTTTCCTTCCCCTCCCCCATGGGTTCCTGTTAAGTTTCTCAGGATCCACATAAAAGTGAAAACATATGGCATCTGTCTTTCTTTGTATGGCTTATTTCACTTAGCATTACACTCTCCAGTTCCATCCACATTGCTACAAAGGGCCATATTTCATTCTTTCTCATTGCCACGTAGTACTCCATTGTGTATATAAACCACAATTTCTTTATCCATTCATCAGTTGATTGATATTTAGGCTTTTTCCACAATTTGGCTATTGTTGAGAGTGCTGCTATAAACATTGGGGTACAAGTGCCCCTATGCATCAGTACTCCTGTATCCCTTGGGTGAATTCCTAGCAGTGCTACTGTTGGGTCATAGGGTAGGTCTATTTTTAATTTTTTGAGGAACCTCCACACTGTTTTCCAGAGCAGCTGCACCAATTTGCATTCCCACCAACAGTGCAAGAGGGTTCCCATTTCTCCACATCCTCGCCAGCATCTATAGTCTCCTGATTTGTTCATTTTGGCCACTCTGACTGGCGTGAGGTGATATCTGAATGTGGTTTTGATTTGTATTTCGCTGATGAGGAGCGACGTTGAGCATCTTTTCATGTGCCTGTTGGCCATCCGGATGTCTTCTTTAGAGAAGTGTCTATTCATGTTTTCTGCCCATTTCTTCACTGGGTTATTTGTTTTTTGGGTGTGAACCTTGGTGAGCTCTTTATAGGTTTTTGATACTAACCCTTTGTCCGATATGTATTTGCAAATATCTTTTCCCATTCCGTTGGTTGCCTTTTAGTTTTGTTGGTTGTTTCCTTTGATGTGCAGAAGTTTTTCTCTTCAAGAGGTCCCAATAGTTCATTTTTGCTTTTAATTCCCTTGCCTTTGGGGATGTGTCGAGTAAGAGATTGCTGCAGCTGAGGTCAGAGAGGTCTTTTCCTGCTTTCTCCTCTAGGGTTTTGATGGTTTCCTGTCTCACATTCAGGTCCTTTATCCATTTTGAGTTTATTTTTGTGAATGGTGTGAGAAAGTGGTCTAGTTTCAACCTTCTGCATGTTGCTGTCCAGTTCTCCCAGCACCATTTGTTAAAGAGACTGTCTTTTTTCCATTGGATATTCTTTCCTGCTTTGTCAAAGATTAGTTGGCCATACTTCTGTGGGTCTAATTCTGGGGTTTCTATTTTATTCCATTGGTCTATGTGTCTGTTTTTGTGCCAATATCATGCTGTCTTGATGATTACAGCTTTGTAGTAGAGGCTAAAGTCTGGGATTGTGATGCCTCGTGCTTTGGTCTTCTTCAAAACTACTTTGGCTATTCGGGGCCTTTTGTGGTTTCATATGAATTTTAGGATTGCTTGTTCTAGCTTCGAGAAGAATGCTGGTGCAATTTTGATTGGGATTGCATTGAATGTGTAGACAGCTTTGGGTAGTATTGACATTTTGACAATATTTATTCTTCCAACCCATGAGCAGGGAATGTCTTTCCATTTCTTTATATCTTCTTCAATTTCCTGCATAAGCTTTCTATAGTTTTCAGCATACAGATCTTGTACATCTTTGGTTAGATTTATTCCTAGGTACTTTATGCTTCTTGGTGCAATTGTGAATGGGATCAGTTTCTTTATTTGTCTTTCTGTTGCTTCAGTGTTGGTGTATAAGAATGCAACTGATTTCTGTACATTGATTTTGTATCCTGCGACTTTGCTGAATTCATGTATCAGTTCTAGCAGACTTTTGGTGGAGTCTATGGGGTTCTCCATGTATATTATCATGTCATCTGCAAAAAGGGAAAGCTTGACTTCATCTTTGCCAATTTTGAGGCCTTTGATTTCCTTTTGTTGTCTGATTGCTGATGCTAGAACTTCCAGCACTATGTTAAACAATAGCGGTGAGAGTGGACATCCCTGTCGTGTTCCTGATCTCAAGGGGAAAGCTCTCAGTTTTTCCCCATTGAGGATGATATTAGCTGTGGGCTTTTCATAAATGGCTTTTATGATGTTTAAAAAGTTTAAAAAGACTTTACTCTTGTTACAACCTTTAATTTAAAGTCTAGTTTGTCTCATATAAGTATGGCTACTCCAGCTCTCTTTTGACTTCCAGGAGCATGATAAATAGTTCTCCATCCCCTCACTTTCAATCTGAAGTATGTTCTTTCTATCCCGACTTTCTCGAGGGTTTTTATTACGAAAGGATGCTGAATTTTGCCAAATGCCTTTTCTGTATCAGTTGACAGAATCATATGGTTCTTTTTTTTTTTTTTATTAATGTGATGTATCACATTTTTTGATTTGTGAATGTTGAACCAGCCCTGCATCCCAGGAATGAATCCCACTTGATCATGGTATATAATTCTTTTTATAAGCTGTTGAATTCGATTTGCTAGTATTTTATTGAGAATTTTTGCATCCATATTCATCAGGATATTGGTCTGTAGTTCTCTTTTTTTTACTGGGTCTCTGTCTGGTTTGGGAATCAAAGTAATACTGGCTTCATAGAATGAGTCTGGAAGTTTTCCTTCCCTTTCTATTTCTTGGAATAGCTTGAGAAGGATAGGTATCATCTCTGCTTTAAATGTCTGGTAGAACTCCCCTGGGAAGCCATCTGGTCCTGGACTCTTATTTGTTGGGAGATTTTTGACAAGTGATTCAACTTCTTTGCTTGTTATGGGCCTGTTCAAGCTTTCTATTTCCTCCTGATTGAGTTTTGGAAGAGTGTGGGTGTTTAGGAATTTGTCCATTTCTTCCAGGTTGTCCAGTTTGTTGGCATATAATTTTTCATAGTATTCCTTGAAAATTGCTTGTATTTCTGAGGGATTGGTTGTAATAATTTCATTTTCATTCCTGATTTTATCTATTTGGGTCATCTCCCTTTTCTTTTTGAGAAGCCTGGCTAGAGGTTTATCAATTTTTTTTTATTTTTTCAAAAAAACAACTCTTGGTTTCATTGATCTGCTTTACAGTTTTTTTAGATTCTATATTGTTTATTTCTGCTCTGATCTTTATTATTTCTCTTCTTCTGCTGGGTTTAGGGTGTCTTTGCTGTTCTGCTTCTATTTCCTTTAGGTGTGCTGTTAGATTTTGTAGTTGGGATTTTTCTTGTTTCTGGAGATAGGCCTGGATTGCAATGTATTTTCCTCTCAGGACTGCCTTTGCTGCATCCCAAAGCGTTTGGTTGTTGTATGTTCATTTTCGTTTGTTTCCATATATATTTTAATTTCTTCTCTAATTGCCTGGTTGACCCATTCATTCTTTAGTAGGGTGTTCTTTAACCTCCATGCTTTTGCAGGTTTTCCAGACTTTTTCCTGTGGTTGATTTCAAGCTTCATAGCATTGTGGTCCGAAAGTATGCATGGTATGATCTCAATTCTTGTATACTTATGCAGGACTGTTTTGTGACCCAGTATGTGATCTATCTTGGAGAATGTTGCATGTGCACTCGAGAAGAAAGTATATTCTGTTGCTTTGGGATGCAGAGTTCTAAATATATCTGTCAAGTCCATCTGATCCAATGTAGCATTCAGGGTCCTTGTTTCTTTATTGACCGTGTGTCTAGATGATCTATCCATTGTTGTAAGTGGGGTATTAAAGTCCCCTGCAATTACCACATTCTTGTCAATAAGGTTGCTTATGTTTGTGAGTAATTGTTTTATATATTTGGGGGCTCCCATATTCGGCACATAGACATTTATAATTGTTAGTTTTCCTTGATGGATAGACCCTGTAATTATTATATAATGCCCTTCTTCATCTCTTGTTACAACCTTTAATTTAAAGTCTAGTTTGTCTGATATAAGTATGGCTACTCCAGTTCTCTTTTGACTTCCAGTAGCATGATAAATAGTTCTCCATGCCCTCACTTTCAATCTGAAGGTGTCCTCAGGTCTAAAATGAGTCTCTTGTAGACAGCAAATAGATCAGTCTTGTTTTTTTATCCATTCTGATACCCTATGTCTTTTGGTTGGCGCATTTAGTCCATTTATGTTCAGTGTTATTATGGAAAGATATGGGTTTAGAGTCATTGTGATGTCTGTAGGTTTCATGCTTGTAGTGATGTCTCTGGTACTTTGTCTCACAGGATCCCCCTTAGGATCTCTTGTAGGACTGGTTTAGTGGTGATGAATTCCTTCAGTTTTTGTTTGTTTGGGAAGACCTTTATCTCTCCTTCTATTATAAATGACAGAGTTGCTGGATAAAGGATTGTTGGCTGCATATTTTTTCTGTTCATCACATTGAAGATTTCCTGCCATTCCTTTCTGGCCTGCCAAGGTTCAGTAGAGAGATCTGTCATGAGTCTTATCGGTCTCCCTCTATATGTGAGAGCACATTTATCCCTAGCTGCTTTCAGAATTTTCTCTTTATCCTTGAATTTTGCCAGTTTCACTATGATATGTCGTGCAGAAGATCGATTCAAGTTACGTCTGAAGGGAATTCTCTGTGCCTCTTGGATTTCAACGCCTTTTTCCTTCCCCAGGTCAGGGGAAGTTCTCAGCTATGATTTCTTCAAGTATACCTTCAGCACCTTTCCCTCTCTCTTCCTCCTCTGGAATACCAATTATGCGTAGATTATTTCTCTTTAGTGTATCACTTAGTTCTCTAATTTTCCCCTCATACTCCTGGATTTTTTTCTCTCTCTTTTTCTCAGCTTCCTCTTTTTCCATAATTTTATCTTCTAGTTCACCTATTCTCTCCTCTGCCTCTTCAATCCGAGCTGTGGTTGTCTCCATTTTATTTTTCAGCTCATTAATAGCATTTTTTAGCTCCTCCTGGCTCTTCCTTAGTCCCCTGATCTCTGTAGCAACAGATTCTCTGCTGCTCTATACTGTTTTCAAGCCCAGAGATTAATTTTATGACTATTATTCTAAATTAACTTTCTGTTATATTGTTTAAATCGTTTTTGATCAGTTTGTTAGCTGTCATTATTTCCTGGACGTTTTTCTGAGGGGAATTCTTCCGTTTCGTCATTTTGGATAGTCCCTGGAGTAGTGAGGACCTGCAGGGCACTTCCCCTGTGCTGTCTTGAAAAACTTGCGTTGGTAGGTGGGACTGAAGTCAGACCTGATGTCTGCCCCCAGCCCACTGCTGGTCTACAGTCAGACTGGTGTGCACCTTCTCTTCCCCTCTCCTAGGGGCGGGATTCACTGTGGGGTGGCGTGGCCCGTCTGGGCTACTTACACACTGCCAGGCTGGTGGTGCTCAGGATCTGGCATATTAGCTGGGGTGGGTCGGCAAGGTGCACAGGGGCGGGAAGGGCAGGCTAAGCTCACTTTTCCATTGGAGATCCACTTCAGGAGGGGCCCTGCTGCACCGGGAGTGAGTCAGACCCACCGGAGGGATGAATCCACAGAAGCACAGCGTTGGGTGTTTGTGCGGTGCAAGCAATTTCCCTGTCAGGAACTGGTTCCCTGTGGGATTTTGGCTGGGGGATGGGCAAGGGAGATGGCGCTGGCAAGCGCCTTTGTTCCCCACCAATCTGAGCTCTGTCGTCTGGGGCTCAACAACTCTCCCTCCTGTTGTCCTCCAGCCCTCCCGTTCTCCGAGCAGAGCTATTAGTTTATACCCTTCCAGATGTCAAGTCCTGCTTGCTGTCAGAACACACTCCATCTGGCCCCTCCGCTTTTGCAAGCCAGACTCGGGGGCTCTGCTTTGCCAGCGGGCTCCCCCCCCCCCCCCCGGCTCCTTCCCGCCCGTCAGTGGAGTGCACACCGCCTCTCTGCCCTTCCTACCCTCTTCCGTGGGCCTCTCGTCTATGCTTGGCGCCGGAGAGTCCGTTCTGCTAGTCCTCTGGTGATTTTCTGGGTTATTTAGGCAGGTGTTGGTGGAATCCAAGTGATCTGCAGGATGCGGTGAGCCCAGTGTCCTCCTACACAGCCATCTTCCCAGAAGCCTCAGTTATTGTGTTTTATATGAGGTACGGAGAATGTAGTTACATAGTTGGGGTCCCAAAAGAAATATATAAGGAACACTCAAATTAAGATAACTGAAGAAAAGATTGTTACCAAAAAGCTTGATAACAAAGATATGGATAGAGTTTTGGAGGAACCACAAGGAAGTATGCAGGAACTCAGCAAATCACCACCCCAAGAACCAAAGAGACAAGAAGGGATTCCTGGAACACAAAAAGGGAGTAATGTTGTCTAGGGAGGAGCCGTGGCCTCCGTCAAGGGACAGTCTCAGCACTGAGAAATAGTTTTAGAAAGGAGACACATGGCTATTGACCACTTGTGTTCAGAAAGAGACTTCCTATGGTTGTTTAGGTCAATGGTTTTCACTCAAGTTTTGTGGTCCCATGATCCTTTCATGCTCTTAAAAATTACTGACAATGCCAAAGATCTTGTATTTATGTCAAGGTTATTTCTCTCGATATTCACTATCTTGCAAAATAAAACAATTTTTAAAGATGTGTGTTAATATAAAAAATAATAATCTCAGGGATCAGGACACTTTTTCTATAAAGGGACATATAGTAAATACTTTCAGCCTGGTGAACCATACAGTTCTCCTTGCATCTCAGTTCTATTGTTGTCTACTGTTGCTTTCAGTTCTAGTCAATTTTGCTGTTTTAGTGTGAAAACAGTCATTAATAATATGTAAAATAATGAATGTGAGTCTAATTCAAGGAAAATTTTATCTTGAAAAACAGCAGGCAGGCTAGATGTGGTCTTGGGCTGGATTTCCCCCATGATCTCGAGTTTGGCAACTCCTGATAAAGCCATTAACATAAACCTGTTAACCAGTTAAATTTGTTCATGTAAATGGCACATTTTGTCATGATAAATATTTTCCATATTTCCATATGGAGAAAAGAGGCATTGTTTTTATTTATGTTAATCTCTAATGCCTGGTTTAATAAGAGAGTTGATTCTCATATATATCTGCTTCTGCATGAATTTTATTACACTGCTATTTTGGTTGAAATATATAAAGAATATTCACCCTTATCCAGATACATAGTTGGAAATATGAGGCACACATTAATGATCTTTTGAGGTAGCTGCAGATATGCTTCTTTGATACTATACCAAAACTCATTTAGCAGTTGTTTTTAAAGAATAGTTGCAATGTGGAAACTAATAAGCATTTAATGCATTTTTACATTAAACCCCCTGTTTTTCATTTCATGTTAAAGTATTTTGTAACACTGTGCATTGGTCATTTTTTTTTTAATAAAGATTTTTTTAATTACATTTATTTACTTTTAATAGACAGAGCACAAGTGGGGGAGGGGCAGAGAGAGAAAGAGACACAGGCTCCAGGCTCTCAGCTGTCAGCACAGAACCCGACGCGGGGCTTGAACTCACAAGCCATGAGATCATGACCTAAGCTGAAGTCAGACTCTTAACCGACTGAGCCACCCAGGCACCCATGTGCATTGGTCATTTAAAATATATTGATACTTATAGTGACTCAGAGCTCCAAATATTGTCATTTTTTATTATATACTATTTTAAAAATTATTTATTGATATAACCATTCATCTCATCAGTAAAGTCTTTAACTATTGAGAAGGTACCAAGCTCACAGTAGCAGATAAAGCTTTTCCAATATTTTTTTCTGGAAACTAATTTTACCACTAACAACAAATACTATCCACAATTTTCCTTGAAGTGGCCATTTTTGTTCATTTTCAAGGCAATCTGTCAAAAACCTAAGTTTGAATAACCACAGTTTGTAAGTTGGTTCTTTTCAAATAAAAATGTTATTCTATGAATCAAGTACTCATTTCAGCTTGCATATCATACACTTGCCCAACTGCTTTTCCTCAAAACCATCATCAAATTTTGGTATACAACTAAAGTGTTTTATGTGTCCCTTCTATTTCATCATATGGAATATTTTAAACAGATATGTATTTAAAGATAGAAGTTTGCCATATAGTTGTGCATTCACTTCTGGGTTTTCCATTCTGTTCCATTGATCTATGTGTCTATTTTTGTGCCAGTACCATACTGTTTTGATCACTACAGCTTTGTAATAGAACTTGAAGTCTGGAATTGTGATGCCTCCAGGTTTGTTTTTCTTTTTTAAGGTTTCTTTTGGGGTCTTTTGTGGTTCAATACACATTTTAAGATTGTACATTCTAGTTCTGTGAAAAACACTGTCAGTTATCTGACAGATTGCATTAAATATGTAGATTGCTTTGGGTAGTATAGACACTTTAACAACGTATGTTCTTCCAACCCATAAGCATGAAGTGTCTTTCCATGTATTATCTTCAATTTCTATCATCAGTGTTTTTATAGTTTTGAGAGTACAAGTCTTTCACCTCTTTGGTAGGTTTATTCCTAGTTATCTTTTTGTGTTTGGCGCAATTATAAATGGGATTGATTCTCCAATTTGTCTTTGTTCTGTTTCATTATTGGTGTAAAGAAATGCAACAGATTTAAGTTGATTTTATATCCTGCAACTTTACTGAATTTGATTATCAGTTCTAGCAGCTTTTTGGTAGACTCTTTTGGGTTTTCTATATTTATAATAATATCATGTCATCTGCAAATAGCGAAAGTTTGACTTCTTCCTTGCTGACTTGGATGCCTTTTATGTCTTTTTGTTGTCTGACTACCGTGGTTAGGGCTTGCAGTACTATGTTAAATAACAGTGTGAGAGTGGAAATTGCTGTCTTGTTCCTGATGGTAGGGGAAAAACTCTCAGTTCATCCCCATTGAGGATATTAGCTGTGGGTTTTTCATAGATGTCCTTTATTATGTTGAGGTATGTTTCCTCTAAATCTACTTTGTTGAGGGTTTTTTTTTGTCATGAATGGATGTTGTACTTTGTCAAATGCTTTTTCTAATCTCTATTGAGAGGATCATATGGTTCTTCTTTCCTTTTTAGAAATTTTATTTTTTTATGTTTATTTGAGAGAGAGAGAAAAAAAATAAGTGGGTCAGAAGCAGGGACAGAGAGAGAGAGAGAATCCGAAGCAGGCTCTGCACTGTCAGTGCTGAGCCTGATGTGGGGCTGATGTGTGTGTGTGTGGGAGGGGGGGGTCATGAGATCATGACCCAAGTCAAAACCAAGAGTCGGACACTTAACTGACTGAGCCACCCAGATGCCCCTCTTATCCTTTTGTTTAGTAATGTGGTGTATCACATTGGGAGAACTGGACAGAAACATGCAAAGAAAAAAAAAATGAAACTGGACCTCTTTCTGACACCATACACAAAAATAAACTCAAAGTAGATGAAATACATAAGTGTGAGACCTGAAACCACAAAAATCCTAAAGGAGAGCACAGGCAGTAACTTCATTGACATTGGCTGTAGAAATTTCTTTCTAGATGTGTCTCCTAAGCCAAAGGAAATAAAAGCAAAAATAAACTATTGGGACTTCATCAAAATAGAAAGTTCTGTACGGCAAAGGAAACAATTAACAAAACTAACAGGCAACCTGTGGGATGGGAGAAGATATTTACAAATGACATATCAGATAAAGGGATAATATCCAAAAAAGATCAATAACTTATAAAACTCAACACCTAAGAAATGAATAATTCAATTTAAAAATGGAAAGAAGACACGAATAGACATTTTCCAAAAGACATATAGTTGGTCAATAGACACATGAAAAGATGTTCAACATCACTCCCCATCAGGGAAATACAAATCAAAACTAGAAAGAGATATCATCTCACACTTGTCAGAATGGTTAAAATCAACAACAAGAAACAAGTGTTGGTGAAGATGTGGAGAAAGGGTAATCCTCTTACACTGTTGGGGGGAATGTAAACAGGTGCAGTCACCCTGGAAAACAGTATGGAGGATCCTTAAAATCTTGAAAACAGAACTACCCTATGATCCAGAAATTGTACTAGTAGGTACTTATCCAAAGAATACAAGAATACTGATTTGAAGGGACACATGCACCCCTATATTTATTGCAGCATTATTTACACTAGCCAAATTATGGAAACAGCCCAAGTGTCCACTGACTGATGAATGAAGAAGATGTAGTGTATGTATATATTTATACACTATATATATGTATATATACATATACACACAATGGAATATTATTCAGCCATTAAAAAGAAAGACATCTTGCTATTTGCAACAATGTGGATGGAGCTAGAGAGTATCATGCTAAGTAAAATAAGTCAGAGAAAGACAAATACTTTATGATTTCACTCATATGCTTCACAAAAAAGCAAAGGGGAAAAAAAGAGACAGAGAGGCAAACCAAGAAATAAAGTCTTAACTATAGAGAATAAACTGATGGTTACCAGAAGGGACGTCGTTGGGGGTATGGGTGAATTAGGTGACAGGATTAAGTAGTACACTTGTTATGATGAGCACTGGGTGTTGAATGGAATTGCTGAATCACTATATTGTACACCTGAAACTAATATAACACCATATATTAATATAAATTTAAATAAAAAATTTTAAAAATAGACACTTTGGAATCAGCCATATACGTGTGAGTCCAAGATTCAATACTGATAAATGTATATGCTATTAAGCATATTAATAATTTATACATACTTCTGTTTTCTCATTTGTTGACAAGAAAATAATACCTAACCCATATGGCAGATTTAAGAACCATATGATGGTAGAGATAAGTTACCAGCCCAAGCCTGCCATTTAGCAAGCAGCACACCCACTGTTAGGTTTAGGTTTCACATGGGAAGCCAGGAAGACCTAAGACTGACATAGTTGGCTCTGTCACTCCCAGGCAGGATTTTGCGGGATGTCTCCTGATCAGGAGTGAAGTCAGAATCTGGACCTGAGACTCTGACTTCCAAACGTGGCTCTGTCCCTTGCCAGCTGTGTGGCCTTTGGAAATTCACTTATCAGAGCCTCAGTTTATTCATCTTTAAAATAGGCTTAACAAGGGCGCCTGGGTGGCTCAGTGGGTTAAGCGTCCGACTTCACCTCAGGTCACGATCTCACGGTCCGTGAGTTCGAGCCCCGCGTCGGGCTCTGGACTGATGGCTCAGAACCTGGAGCCTGTTTCAGATTCTGTGTCTCCCTCTCTCTGACCCTCCCCCGTTCATGCTCTGTCTCTCTCTGTCTCAAAAATAAATAAACGTTAAAAAAAAAATTAAAAAAAAAAATAAAATAGGCTTAACAATAACATCTGACTTAAAGAGTTGCTTTGAGGATGAAATGAATTAATGTATTTAAAACACTTAGAACAGCAGCTGGCACATAAGAAATGTTGGAATATGTTAAACTTAGGAGAAGGAAAGAGTATTTAGCGAAATGAGGATAGGATAGAGGCCTTGGTTAAGAGAGAATACAGGTTAAGTGTGAAATAGACATGGAGTGAATAGGGACGAAGTATAAGAGGATATAAGGCAGAAAGGAAGTGTGGCAAATGAACATAAAAATTAAAAAAAAAGGAGAAACAGAAGTATGAAGGTTCATTTTAAGACTGGCTCAAACAAATATTTTAATTATATAATCTGAGGCCAGATTGGGCACAAGTCATGGGAACCCAAATAATAAAACATAATTCATTGCTCTGAAAATTATGTTAAAAAAATCAAACAAAATATTTTTTTCCTGTTTTCCCATACATCTTGTTCTAGCTTACTCATTTTAATAGATTTTTTTTTTTTGAGGAAAAAAAATGGTTTTATACTCTTACTAGCAGCTGTGATTAAAATGTCTGCTGTTAATTTAAAATTTGAAAAACAACCAGAAATTTAAAACTTCATTAATTTTTATGCCTTCACAAAAACATGGTGATAAATATAATACTAGTATGGTTGGGGCACTGCCTTGATTTGTGCTAAGGCACAGACAGTTTTACTCGCCATTGTTTTCATACTATCAGTGCAAATGTCAACACAGTGCAAAAGCAAATAATATTTTAGTACCCTTATAAAAATACTTTTGGCCTCACAAACCCATTATAGGGGTCTAGTGTAACCCCCTGTTCTTTAAAAAGCACTTTCCTACATTTTAAAAATGAGAAAAAAATAAGATTCCAGAAAAAGGGAAAAAGTTAGTTTGGTGTCAAAATTCAAATAACTTGCTTGTGACAGAATCGAGACAAAAATCTGTTTCTCCAACTGTAACTGAGAAGTCTATCAGGAGCACTCTTGTATCTCATTTGTTTACTTAGAAATCTTACAAGTACTTGCCTTGTTTACCTGGGAACACTGTTGTGAGGATCAAAAAAGAGGAGGTAACTGAAAATTTTAAATCCCTACTCGTTTCTAAGGCTCTAATAATAAATCTTTTCCCCAACAGTTCTACTCACTGCTTTATTCTTTTCTGTAACATGAGTTTACCGCTCTGGAAACAGACATGAAACTCTATAGGTATGGCCACAGAAGGACAAAGTAGTGAAACAATACAGTTAATCCAGAAAGTCAGGTGGTTTGTTGTCAGTTTAGTAAGACTCATAGTTAATTTATGTTTTTACTTACCAATTACTTATTTTAATATAATTAGACACTGCTCTTCCAACAACAAAATGTAATAATGATTTTACAAGATATGCTTTTACTTTTCAAAACTGTTCTCGAAGTGTTAACTAATATTTTAGAATAAAAAAAAGTTTCTATGATGTGACTAAGCTCAAACATGGAAGACATTATGTCAATTAAAGCAAGCCATGTTATGCTTAGATTCAGGCAGGAATTAACAAAGAAGTAAATATTCCCCATTTCAAGGTTTAAACTTAACTAACACCATTATTTTTATACCATAACTACTCATTTCACCAAGAAAGATAATTCAGAGCCATAGATTTTTACCTCTACTTAATGAAAATTAATCCTTGTCTTTCTGTATTTTCTATAACTTTAGATATTAGTATAAATCATTAATACTTTCATGAACCACATAATTCACCGTAAATTTTTTAAATGTTTTTAAATATGTTTATTTTTGAAGGAGAGAGGGACAGAGCATGAGCAGGGGAGGAGCTGAGAGAAAGGGAGACACAGAATCTGAAGCACGCTTTGGGCTCTGAGCTGTCATCACAGAGCCTGACACGGGGCTAGAACTCATGAACTGTGAGATCATGACCTGAGCCGAAGTTGGACTCTTAACCCACCGAGCCACCCAGGCACACGCCCCCGCCCCCTCTGCCATTCACCTTAATTTTTAAATGTTAATTTTAAACTAAAATTATTTATCAGTAAAATTATTTATGTAGTGGAACTCTAGTCCAGTGGTAGTGGAGTTGCTCAGGTCTTGTTTGTGGTCTTGAATGACTGGATTGACCATGATAATGCTGTTGATCCCACAGTCTGAGTTCATAATAGTGATTTTTCTCCTATACTTGATATTTGTGAAGGTTTCTATCTGTTCAAACACAGTGTAAATTCCCAGTATACCCTCTAACATTGGACATGACCTCATCTTCTGACAGGCATTAGACTCAAGTGTGTTTTTCCAATGGCTTCATCTTGCTCAATTATGATTTATAAAAGGAAGTGAAAATGGTGAATCCTGAGTTAACACTGTAACACTCAATATTATTTAAGCTGGCATATTGTCACTAAAATAATTTTATTAGTACACAGAAACCTCTGCATCAGTCTTTTTTGGAATCACTGCCCAGCAGTATACACTGAAGTGGTTACTCTCAGTAACTAGGAACAGGAATGGTCAGAAAGTAATTAGAAGCTGAGTGTGAACTTGGTAGCCCTGTAATTACAAGACTTGGGAGTGAAATTCTGCATTCAAGTGTAATTGCTAACTTTTGTTCAGAGCCAATAATAATGTCATGAACAACACTTAAATAATGGTCAAAGCCAATGGTTTCCAAACATGATAGTTAAATTATGATCACAGTCAAAGATTTGGAAACCAGGAAATTTATGATTGTGCATGGTTACTTTCATGTGTCAACCTTACTGGATCATAAGGTACACAGATATTTGGTCAAATTTTATTCTGAATGTTTCTATAAGAGTGTTTTTGGATCAGATTAACATTTTAATTGATAGGCTGAGTAAAATAGATTGTCCTGTCTGAAGTGGGTGACCCTCTTCCAATCAACTGAAGGTCTGAATAGAACAAAAAAGCCTGAGTAACAGGGAACTATATATGTACATATTTATGTCTATGTCTATATCTGTATCTGTATCTATCTGACAGAGAGAAATGAATGCCAGGTACAGTGTTCTTATATACCTCAAAATTTTAATTTAATTTGAATTTGTTGATGGGACACATTACTTTTATTTATGTTACCAGCACAATTAGTAATAATTTTTCCTTTATTTGAATTACATTACATAATCCTTAGAATTCATATATGGTCATTTGGCTACACCTAGGAGCAATCTAAAATTCATTTATATAGGTTAAGAAATAAATTACTGGCTTCCAAATTAGGCATCACAGTGTGATGGCTAAAATTTGATGCTGCTGAGATTATATATATATATGTATGTACATCATATATATATATACATACACACATACATATATATCATACATACATCATATATATATTATATGTATATACACATATATATACATCATATATACATCACATCACAGATATATTCTGATGACTTGGAGTATGTTAAAATATAAACAGAAGTTTTATTAATTGCATTGCCTGTGATAGATCTGAGGAATTCATTCAGTACAAGAAGCAGTAGTAGAGTCTAGGCATTAGAATAAGGAGAGTGACTATACATTTAAATTCTTCGGGTCATGTATAATTTGGATTGCATTTCAGTCCAATTTAGGGAAATTACAATTTTACTTTCTAAACTCTTTATTATATTTTCTTATGAAACACTTTGGTATTTTGAAAGTAAAATTGATCTATTTTTCAGTGATACTGCATCATTATTACTTTAACCTTTAGTTTTCTAAATATAAAATATCTCATCTTAAATATTCTAACATAAGGACATAAAAACCACACACAAATCCACCAACACAAACAGTTATTGCTATCATTTGAGTGTTGTCTTTTATATGTTCCTCTCAGTTTCTTTACATAGTGGTAATATAGCATGTTATGATATCTGTTCCCAGATTTCCTTGATTACGATATAAACACAAGTCATGTGCTTATGACACACAAGCTTACTAACCATCAGTTTCATTGCTATATAACATTCTGCTGTGTAGATACACCAGAATTTTAAAATTTAATTTCACATTTTCAAATAGAGATTGGCCTCTTTGAAAAAGATTTTGAATGAAATGGAAATGGAAGGGGGAACATAAAAGTTATAAAGTAAATTGGAATATTAATTTATTTTATCTGATTTCTTTGGGATAAGATATATGACAAAACAAGTGAGATATGAATAAGTGACTAACACTGGTCACATGACAAATTCTTTGTGTGAAATATAGGCATATGGATTTGATGGCAATCCATTCTTTTTTGTGAATTCAATTAGACTCAGAATAAAGTGAAAAATAATGAGGGCTATATATCTGTTTATTCAACAACTATGTACTTAGTATCAACTAAATTTAAAATAAAAATATTGAGCTATCTGCCACTAAGTACATCTCCCAGGGGGGAAATGAAGAAGAATCAGCCGATCTTGCCCTGAGAGCTAGATTCGCAAGAAAAACACACCCACATCCACACACCCATGTTCACTCACATGGAAACTCTAATAATTAAAGATGAACTAATTAGTTTCTTATGTTTGACCCAGATTATAATATTGGCTTTCAGAAGAAGAAGAAAAAAATCCCAATTTGCATGTGGCATTTAGCAAATGTGAGGAGTTACAGAAATGATATTTTATACTCAGTCTTTGAGGTTTTGCAAACTTTGGACATGGGGAGATAGAAGATTGAGGGGGCAGGTGATTTTAGACAGAAAAAAAGATTAAATATAAAAAGGAAGAAAATCTCAGGAGACACGGGTTGGTCAGTTCACAGAAGTTAAAAAAAAGAAAAAAAAAGCAGTGTGCTTTACTAGTATAAAA
This sequence comes from Neofelis nebulosa, assembly GCF_028018385.1. NCBI lineage: Eukaryota > Metazoa > Chordata > Mammalia > Carnivora > Felidae > Neofelis > Neofelis nebulosa. The sequence goes on along the minus strand of NC_080791.1, from coordinate 42,576,964 downwards.
AATGGTGATTCTAAGAACTTCTTGGATAAAGAAAAAGAAAGAATGAATGAATACATGCATGAATGAATGAACAAAAATGTAAGCTGGGAAAGAATAAAATAGGGATGTTCAGGAGTCATGAGGAAGCAAGATAAGACGTGAGAGAGGTGATATCTCCAATGCAATGGGCATTGAGAGTAAATCCCCAATTCCTTCATCAGCTTGTAAACTTCAGCAGCAGAAATTACAGGTCTTTTTCAATGCTTATCTTCTGCTTACTCAGGTGTCTGGCACATAGTAAGAGCTTAGTATTTATTGAATGAGAATGGGACTCAATAGACAATTTACCAAAACTTTTCAGATATCTACTCATTAGAAGAAGATACGACAGAAAAATACAATGAACACAAACTGCAGGAAAAGAGAATTAGGGTAAAGCAGTTTTATGTGATAATTTTAGGAAAAGAGAGGTAGAACATTGTGTGAAGTCTTTCAGAAAGAGACCAAAGTTAAAACCCTTGTATCTATCTAGAAGGTTGTTTTCAGTTACATATAAAGCTGCATGGTTTCCACAGGAAGATGATGACCAGAACAATCATAGGATCAATAGTTATCAGTGATATTTTATAAGTAAACATTTTCATATGAGAAATATGATATAAATAATGTAAATGTATTTATTTCACCATCATGGCATTACAGATTATAATTAGCAGACTGAGTGAAGATGCTTGCAGATTATGGGCTGCAGAAGGGGCTGACTTTAAATTTTGGGTTATGATGCTGGTGGCAGGGTGTTTTACACAATTTGAAGATTCCTTTGCAGGCAGAACACAACACAATGGTACTTGGATAGAAGAAAGGCAGAACTTCATTACTCACAGCTCCAAAAAAGAGAGAGCTACCACCCTGGAGCACACCCACAGGGGCTTCTACCCAGGGGCAGGACAACAACAAGCAGGAACTGTAAGGGGCAGCATAGGTATGGCAAGTGGGGTGGGGTTAGCTAGGTTTCCCAGGCTCCCCATGGACTGGCTAATTTGAATAATTTCTCTGGTTCTTATGCATGGGGTTGTCCCTGGTTGTCTGGTACCTGGTCTCAGGAAGATCAAGGCTGGTACATAGTGGCTTAGAGTGTCAGAGGGAAGTTGCTGGAGTAAAGACTTCATCAGCTCATCAGGACTAGTCCCTGACTAGCCCCCAACCACAGCTTCAAAACTGACTCAGGATGGCATTCAAAAACCAAAACAAAACACTATTTTACACAAGGGCTGCATGAGAATCACAGGTTATATTGCAGGAGTTGGATAGAATTGTCTCACGTGCTATGGATTAGAAGGAAGGGCTCTGTACTTAGTTTTGGTTTAAATGTGAAAAGAGATTTCTTGTGAACTATATAAATGACAGAGAAGAGTCGGACCCATGAGCTGAGGTTACAAAAGGAGGTGGATGAAGTTTCCTGAGAGGAGTTTCTCTTTAGAGGGCATTTGCTTAAAGGGGAGGAATACCAGTCTTTGATCAAATCTTTCTCACATTGGAAATCATCAAAATTGTAGGCAGACATGTCATCTGGGAATGACTAGACATAGTTTTATGGTGACTGGTCTGAGAACAATGGGGTACCCAGCCCAGTGTAGGCTATTTGAGAAGTACTTAGGAGACTCTTCAAGATCTCTGCTCTTGAGGAGTTTACAACTTGGTTCCATATTGTCATAAAATCCTTGATGGCAACTGTCCTGGTGGAGGCTTTTCCCTAAGCTCTATAAAATATACTTTATAGTTCCTTGAAACTGTCCCATGTAATATTAATTATTGGCCTATAATTTTCCTTTTCTTTCCTAAGAGCTCTGCACAGTTAAAGCAATTTTAATAGTATTGTTTCTCTGACAAGTCTTACGGATATTTTATGGAAGCTAATCTTGGTTTTCTGAAAATCACCTAAACACCATTCAAAAATAAATAAAAGAGCACCTTCTTTCTTGATATTCTATAGCTCTTCTTAATGATAGTGAATCGTAGCTTCTGAATGTATTTTTCCAGGAAAGCACCCACTTGCTTGTCCTGATAGTACCGTTATGGAATGGTAATCTTAAAATGTTACTACTGTAAGTTTAAAGACAATGATTACTTTGAGGACACCTGAGATTTAGAGCTCAGCAAGAAAAAAAAAAAACTATGCTATGCAATCTATTCAAATAGATTAAAATGGTTCCTGATAATGGTTTCTGAATCAAGATTTCTTCTCTGTTCTGCATTATGATTTATTTGGGTTAGAGAAATATAGCATTGCATTATAGAAAACTATAAGACATGGCCACATGCAAAAAGAATGTATTAATAATTCACGGAATGGGTCAATAACTGTCTAAGAACATGGTTGGTAGCTACTCTGTTTAGGATAGGCTAATGAATTGCATTGGGGAAGGAAATTTTATGAAAGTACTTATCTTTTTCATGAATAATAAAACAGCTCTTCTCCCGAACTTACTGTATAAGGACTCATAGGATTCAAACTCCAGCGCAGGATGTGACAGCTAGTTGAGAGACATCTGAGTTTAGAGGTAAAGCTAAGGATTTCTCAGTTTGCATGAATATAGCATCTTTCCTCGTATTTATACCACCCACTGTCTGTCATAATGAATCAAGCTCCGATTAGATTCTGTTAATTTCCAACTATAAATATTAGAGCTCACTCATTATTTTTTCTTGTCAAAGAGAAACAGGAGGGGAGGAGAAACACTGTATTTATAGATAAGATTGTTGCTGAGGAAACCATTCAGTTGGACTCTTCCTCCATGGCCTGCCTGCCTTACTTTGTATGTATTCCACGAATAGTAACCCTATGGCTTGCTTTCAAGTTCAAATTGGAAATTATGATAAGAGTCTTAAAATAGTTTTTAGAAAGTGAATATTATCTGATTTCATTTACAACATCACAGTCCTTACCTACTGTTGAGCTAGTTATTTATTTATAAGATTCTACTGGCCCAGATTCTAAGAAAGGTAAGCAAATTTATAAACCTATATGGCTTTGTTCCAAGACAGCCTTGCTATTTTCATCAAAATCAGAGATTTTTCTTACACACACACACTCACACACACACCAAAATGCCAAAACCTTTTTTTCCCCACACTCAGCATGTTCCATATGCTCTGTCATTCAGCCTGAATCAGTGCCTAAGGTCTGTTGTCACTACAGGACAGTTCAACCTCTCCATCTTTCTATCCCTACTTCCTTTGCCTCTCATTGGTGTCGTTCCTCAGAGGATTTTCCCCAAATTCTTGTACACAGGGAGTTCTAAGACTGTGCATCCCACAAAGACTAGCCATTGGATAAAAGCTACTATCAGAAAGGGAGAGTAGTCTTGGGCAATGCAGCTTTTTGGATGAGAGTAATTCCTGGGTACAGCTTTTAACCCTCATAACCAATATCTCTTTCTCATCCCTGAATGGAAAAAAGGTGGTTGTGATTGCCTTTTTGATATGTCAACTATGATTGTCTAAAGTCTCAGTTCTTTAATCAAATATTATGTATGGTACAGGTAGCTGTGAAGATATTTTGCAGATGTGCTTAACGTTCACAATTAGTTGACTTTAAGGGAGATTATCTTCAATACACTGATTCAATTACCTGAAAGGCCTTGCAGAGTCACACCCTCCCTAAAGAAAAAGAAATCTCACCTGTGGACAGCAGCTTCAGCCTATGCCCAAGATTTCCAGTTTGCTCATCCTGACAGTCTGCCCTACAGATGTGGGTCTTTCCTAGCCAGCTCTTACAATTGTGGAAGTTAATTTCCTGAAAGAAATTTCTTAGATTTCTTACTGGTCATATTTCTTTGGTTGAGCCCTGTCTGACAGAGTGGCAGACCATAACATTTATTCCTAATACCAGTTCTATCTCCTTATGGTAATTAGAGTGGTTTTCCTATGCCAGGATGGTGACTCTTGTTCTTCCCTTACTTATAGGTCTCTTTGCACAAGGAGTCTAATGAGAGTGTGTGAGTTCCACAGATTAGAGTTTATGGGACTTTTGCTCTGTCCCTAGAGTATGGCCATTTGGGGTACAGATCCTAGAATTATAGAAGAATGAACACAGAGAGAGGGAGATTGAATCTTAAGCAAGCTCCATGATCAGCATGGAGCTGGATGAGGCAGTGGATCCCACAATCCTGGAATCAGGACTTGAGCCGAAATCAAGTTGGCTTCCCAGGTACCCCATAGCCTCCATTCTTGGCTTACACACACTCATTTTTGTGCTCACACACAATGGCTACCATGTTCATAAGCCTTGTGTGTGAGCACTGGAGTGGCAGATTAAGAGGCTATCTGAAGTCAATTTGTTGAGATATTTAATTTACTTGGATATAAAATGCCTTTTCCATGGTAGCTGCTCTTGTGTTTCATACCTACTACCACTGTCCCATCAATGTGATTCTCCCCCAAAAGTTTGCCCTCCTCATCTTCCCAGTTATTCTCCTTCCAAGTTCTTGAGTAACCAGACAAACCACAGAGCACTATGAGCCTTCATATATTCTTATCTCAGAATAGCTCTTTTCTCCCCACAAATTAGATAATCAGGTTCACTGACCAAAATTCTGCCTATTAGGACAATATTTCCTAAACCCTCTCTTTCAGAACCATCCATGAGTAAGTATAAAGTGCAGCCACAGTCTTCTTTTCAGCTTCCACTCACATAATGAGCTGGCCCTCCATGATCCAGCTCTCTGGATCTCTTCTGTAAGCTGCTCATAAAGGAACCCTCCTCCAAAATGGTCATATGAGTGAACCACAGGAAAGACACAGGTACAATTGTGGTAGATAACATAGGAGCTCAAGCCAGGTAGTCATGCAACTTATGTGTGTTCTCTGGCTATGTATGACCTTCATTCCAGATGTACTACTTTCCTCTTATGAAGGATACTATTGGGCTTGCTCAACTTATAATTCAGTGAGTCTGTTAGAATTCATCCCATGATGGCCATTCCAGCTGCATGGCCTACTGATGTCTAATGGCCATGCACTCCATCTCCATCAGGGCCCAGCCAATGCAACAAGCTATTTTCTGTCTGATCTAAGATGATCTGTTATAGGTTGCATTGTCCTGCTCCAGAATCCTACATGTTTACATTGTGATTCTTCTATTGGTGCTTGCCATAAATTCCACAAGATGTTTTTCCCTGTAACAAATATCTTGAAAACTATGCAGGAGACCAAGTCATATGGCCCAGGAGGCAGAGTGTTTTGCATCACAGTCTGAGTATGCTTCAGAGCCCTATTTACACTCAAAGCAGGCAGTCTTCTATGTCACTTAGTAAATGGGTTTGGGGCACGATTCCAAAGGGTAGAATTTCATGCCTCCAGAATGTAAGGTCTAGTAGGATTGTGCTTTATGTTAAAGTGGGTACTCTGTAAAGTCTCAAACCACTGGACATGTAAAACATTTCCTGATATGACAGGCCCCTGAATCTTATTATTATTTATGAATACCAACTCCAGCCCTAAAGTGGATATTTTATCAAGTTCTTCACTCTACTTGCTACACTCCCTATACAGCATTTTCACAGTTTTCTGTGGATCTGACACCCAAGCTGCCACTCTGTCCTTGCCATTTATTTTTATGATAACACTAATTTTACTTCTCAGTTAAACATCACCACCTGGCTTCCATTATTTTGCAATCCTATGATCCTTATTGTTATCAGGAAGCCCACTCCTGTAATAGCATCTTTTGTCATTAGTCCTGGCCTCCAGAAAAGTTTCTGGAGATTTTTCACGTTTCTGAAGAGCCTCTGTGTCCCTTTCACCAATGTTCCATTATCACTTTAGTAACTAGAGTGTCTTATGGATTTCTCCATCATCCATAATCATTTGCTCTATGTAATACTATGGCATGTGTAGTATGCTCTTATCTCTGAGTCTTTTGATCATTTACTCTCCGTCTACCATAGAAGTTTTGAAATTTCTATTTCACTTTGTGTGGGTCTTTGCTTCCTCCAAAACTCTAAGACCATGCCAGCAATGCATTAATGCCATCTTTCAAAGTCCTCTCCAGAATGATAAATTATTTATCACTGATGAGTGTTCCCATGTCAATATACTCTCCTTTATCCAAGTTTATGTTCTGGTCCACCTCCCTGTGCTCTGACACCCTAAGATCTAGTCCCTTAGTCAAAGCATGGTCAGTCACTGCATGGCCAACCACTGCACAGTCAGCTAGTGCATGGTCAGCAATGCCATCTAGTCACTATCTGTTCTTGACTGTACATATTGCCAAAATCATGCACTCCTTCAAGATAAAGTCCCTCTCCTCTCTTAACAAAGCATTTCCCCAGTCAAGTTATATTATGACATAACCTGGTGTCGTGTTCTAGTTTTTTTTGTGGTGGTCAGGGGAAGAGATCATGAGTGGGACACATATTACCTGGCCCTGTGATGTACCAGAACTGGCTTGCTCCAACTCGTAAGAGACAATTGCTAAACATTCCAGGACTTTTGTGAGCCAATTGTTAAACTGTTGGTGGTGTGAAATGTATCACAGTGTGAATATTTACATCATGCATTTTAGGAAATGCAATAAATCAGGGCTTTGCTTATTTGTTTATCAGATTTTCCTCTCAGGTGGTAGTTAAATATTGACCACAATACCACTGGGATTAATCATTCTTTAGCAATAAGAAGTGAGCGACTTTGACAGTCTCAGAAGTTTCAAGAAAATCTGGAGATTTAAGATTTTTAGTGTATTCACCCAGATGTCCTCACCTAATGTCTCAGAGTGCCATTACTTCCCAGTCAGGTCTCTGAGTTTGGTGTCTCTAATTTTTGGAGGTTGGTAATTCAACCTCTTCTGTAACTTTACAACTATAAGTAAGTCCTGGACCTCTTCTGAAACTTTCCTGTCCATTGGCTAAAGGAGATACAAATATCTTTATTGGAAAGATTGGAAGACCAAGAGTTTTAAATTAATGACTAATCATCCTCAACCTTTCACTTTCTTTCGTTAATGTATCCATTGCCCCAGCAACAGCTATATAGTCCTCATAATTACTACTTTCAGTATTTTTCAGTTGCCTGAGATATTATAGTTACCCGTGCATTTTCTTTCATCATTGCCTCACCCAAGTTCACCACCATTAAAAATTTAACAATTCATTTTCCTAATTACCACCCAGCTTTCAAAGTGTCATTTTAGGGTCTGCTTCCTACAACTACTTTTGGGCACCAAATGGTTGATTTCTCAGGGAAATAGACTTGAGATTCTGAGATGTGCATGCAGCAGGTTTACCGGGGATATTAGGATATTACCTCTAGAATAACCATCCATGTGAGGGAGTGAGGAGAGCAGGGTTTGGCAAAGGCCAGGGTTGAACTACATGCATTTGCAACAGTGACCTCAGTCAGTCCTATGGGAAGCTCTGAAGCATGGATGGCCCTATAGAATGGTCCTCCATTAAGCAATGACCTAAGCCTTTGCATTGCCTCAATCAATCAGTTAGTAGATGAGGATGACTTTCCCAGTAAGGGACTCTGAACTGATGAATCAGTAGCCAACACCTTGGGCAGATGAAAACCTGAGTCCTGAAGTGGTATTCAGGTGGCTCTCCTCAATATCCACTACCAAACAAGTAATCAAAATGACATTAATTATGGACTCTGTTTTCATAACACTATGTCCCTTATATTTATTTACAAGAAGGGTTTTGAGACCTCAAACTTATGAGGTTTTAAAACATTTCCCTTTTAAAACTCAAAAGATCTTCAACTTCATTAGCTTGAAAATATAAAGAGAATGGAGACTATAGAAATCAGAAGTACAGAAGTCTCTCTTGGTATCCCAGGGTAGAAATAATAGGATCTTACAATATGCCTGTTCTTCTGAATAAAGTGAAAAAGCCAGAGGCTGTTTCATGTAAATCCAAGCAGAACACAGTTCAGAATGAAGTATTTGGTATGTACTAACTATAAGGAGAAACAGAATTGTAAGCTTATACTGGCCAATATATTTCCCCTACTTAAGTAGGTCAGATTAGCCATGGAAATAAGAACTTTGAATAGACTTCAAGTTACTAACATAATTAATCCTTTTGCTATAATTTCAATGGTTATGAATCTCTGAACAGAACTCCTTT